>NW_027204982.1:565000-935000 GCF_024711535.1 Dipodomys merriami | reverse complement strand
CAGGTGATCAAGTTCCTCTCCTAGGTCAGTTAGTCCAAGGAGATAAAGTGTCTTTGAAAAAGGCTACTCTGAGTTGGCCTAGGTGAGTGTGTGTGTGAGAGTATGAGTTTCAGGGATAGTTACTCCCATGTCTGCAGTGCCTCATCCTTCCAGTGGTGAGTAAATCCAGGATCCCCATCCCAAGGAGGGAAGGTAGGGGATGGTACTTAAGGTCATACCAAGAGGGATGATCTGATTTCTATCCTGTAGTTCAATCTGGGGGAGAGAAAATAAGACAGAAGGAGAGGTTTAGAGGAACATCAAGGGAAGCCCCTTACAAGTACCAGAGAGAAGACTGAATCCATCCTTTTTGGTAGTAACATAACAGGTGCCCACTATTCATTTATTTTATTTTTTGTGAGTCCTAGGGCTGGGATTCAGGGCCTCGGTGTCATCCCTGAGCTTCTTTTACTCAAGGCTGAGGCTCTACCACTTGAGCCACAGCACCACATCTGACTTTTTTCTGGTGCGGGGGAGGTGGTTTATGGGAGATAAGAATATCACAAACTCTCCTGCCTAGGCTGGCTCTGAGTCACAACCATTAGACCTCAGCCAGGATGAGCAAGAGCCACCAGCACCTGTTCACCACCATCCATTTATAATCCCCTAGGGCCAGTCCTAGGCCACCCACACTGCACCCTCCATGTTGTGGGAATCAGACATGGGTGGGTTTGATACTTCAACAGCCTACCTACCTTTGAACATTTTTCTGGGTCAGTCTGATAGTGGCTTCCTTCTTATCCACAGCAATGACTTGGCTCTGACACAAGAACAAATGTCCCCCAGGAGGTGTCAGGCCTGGGGTCTTTCCTCTGTACACCACCCCCTCTCCCCAAAATGACACAAAGCGAAAGTAGACATAGAGTGAATTCATTTTCTGATAATCAGTGTCTGGCCTGATATGTGGTGGTGAGGATCAGAGGCCCAGGATAGTGCTGTGCGGTTGGACAACGTGATGTCTCCTCATCCACTTTCCTTAGAAGAGAGTAGTGGAGAAGGACTCATCAGACAGATTGACAATGAATAACCATCATGGTCTAGCCCGGGCACAGAGGGGCTTACCTCAGGGAGCTAGTTCAACAGGCTGAGCAAGACAGCTCCTGACCCACAGCTCACCTCCAGAATGAGAGGGCCACCTTGGGTCCCAGCCACATGGGGACACTAATCCACCTCCTGCAGCACCCATTCAACAAGTTCCTATGAGAGAGAGAGAGAGAGAGAGAGAGAGAGAGAGAGAGAGAGAGAGAGAGAGAGAGAGAGAGAGAGAGAGAGAGAGAGAGAGAGAGAGAGAGAGAGAGTGAGAGACAGACACAGAGACAGACACAGAGACAGACACAGAGACAGACACAGAGACAGAGACAGAGACAGAGACAGAGACAAGAAGACAGACAGACAGACAGACAGACAGAGAGGGGGAGATTCTTATCTCCAAAGAACTACAAGAAAACCGGGAATGGTGCTGTGGTACAAGTGGTAGAATGCTAGACTTGATCTGAGGGGCTTGGGGACAGCATCCAGGCCCAGATTTCAAGCCCCATGACTGACAAGAAGTGGACTTCCTACCACAAGGAGTGGACTGATTAGCATCCATAGTCTTAGGGAGCATGGCAGAGAAGTCCTGCCAAGCTTCCTGTAAGCTGGGGGCCATGAGTAGGCCATCCAGCTTCTCCATTCCTCGTTTTCCCCAGATGCAAAACTTAACACAGTGAAGGATCCCTTTCCTCATGGGGATAGGGTAAGGATGAAAGAGAGCCATGTTTTGTTTCATAATCCATACATAATAAATAACAGGCCCCATCTGAGCCTTTTCCAGCTATCTTCCTGTCATATGCTCACAGAATTGCCAAGAACCTTCTCTGACGACCGCTCCCTCTATGCTGGCCCTGCCCAGAGATGCTCCTGTATTGATCCTTTGTTTCCTCACAACTTTCCTGTGAGGAGACTGAGGTCCGATGGTTCCAGGCCCAACCCAGAGCTTCAACTTTGGTCAAGAATCGGCTGCCATGGACTAAGAGTTTGGGATAATCCATCTAAACCATTGAGTGAGCAAGGCGCAACATGTCTTCCATCCCAACTACAGATGAACACGCATGGTGGCCCATGCCTGTCACAGGAGGACCATGATCCAGCCCAGTCTGAGCATATATTGAGTCTCTAAATGCCAAAGACAGAAAGATTTAGCTCCCATGGTAGAAGACCTGACTGGAAAACCTAGGCCTTGAGTTCAAACTCTAATATACCAAAAAGAATCAGACGTCTGGTGCCAGAGGCTCATGCCTATAATTCTAGCTACTCAGAAGGCTAAAATCTGGAGATACAGGTCAAGATTTAAAATAAGGTTGGCCTCGCCCCTCAGACGTCATGATCAGAAGACCAGAGTCTGACCAATGCCAATACGCTCCATACTAACAGGGTTCACATCCATACTAAATGCTGGTCACACTCTCTGTCCCACTGGGGAGCCACCCCCTGAGGGCCCACCCCCAGGTCCTCCCAAGCTCCCTCTGCCACCACCAGGCCCAAGCGAGTAGACACTTTCAGGAAACAAAGGTCCCTTGGTCTTATAATTTAATGGTGTTGAGTCCCCTTCAAGTGTCTCACCCTTCCAGGCCCCCAGACTTCAGCCACAAAGCCCATGCACCTTCCCCGCAAAGATAGTGGTTAGAAGTTACCAAAGGGCCCAGCGCTCCTTTTTACAACCCACTTCTACACACATCACTCACACACAAACATACAAACACACACACACACACACACACACATACACACACACACACACACACAAACACACACACAAGGCCGGCACTGGTGGCTCCTGTCATCCTAGTTACTCAGGAGGCTGAGGTCTGAGGATCACTTTTAAAAGCCAGCCCTTGCAGGAAAGTCTGAGAGGCTCTTATATACAGTGAACTACAGAATAGCCACAGGGGAAGCTGTGGCTAAAGTGTCAGAGCACTAGCTATGAGCACGAAAGGTCAGGAACACCACCTAGGCCTTGAGTTCAAGGTCCAGTTCTTGTACCTTCAAACACACACAGACATAAATACAGACACACACACACACACACACACACACACACACACACACACACACACACACACACACACACACACACACACACACACACACACACGGACAGCCCAAGGCTTCAGCAGTCCCTGAGAACAGAACCATGAACTCATTCCATTAGGATCACATCCCAACTCCAAGAAGGTGGCACTACTGACCTCAGACCCACTGTAGACAAAACATTGAGCCTCTCACATATCTGGAATGTCTCATAGACCAGCATGGCATTTCATACCATATACACGGCTATGCAGAAAATTTAGCCACCTCTTTTGTTGTTGTTGGTCACGGGGTTTGAACTCTGGGCCAGGTCACACTGTCCCTCAGCTTTTCAGCTAAAGGTGAGCACCCTCCCACTTAAGCCACAGCACCACTTCCTGTTCTTTGGTGGTCCATTGGACATCAAGTCTCACAGACTTTTCTGACCAAGCTGGCTCTGAACCATGGTCTTCACATCTCAGCCTTCTGAGTAGCTAGGATGACAGCTGTGAGCCACTGGCAACTTCCGGTTTCAGCTACCTTCACGTACCCAGAGGAAAACCATCTCATAAGGCCACAAACTTCTTGCAACCCTTCACTTCAGAATTAGTCACCAAGCATCCTAACACATCCTTTATTGGAGAGAATACAGACACAGCAATCCCACCCCTGCAACGATTTAGCCACTGCCTGCCTGCCACAAGCCACGTCCTCTTGAAGCTGTGTCTTCAAGCTAGGGTAAACTTGGGGAGTTCATAGAAATGTCGGTACAGTGGGGCAAGCACCTTGTCTCCCAACCACAGCAACCCCCTCTTCGTCCATCCCACACATGGACCATCCTTTGCAGGCAAATGTTTTACTTACTTTCTTTTTTCAGTTGTGGGGCTTGAACCCTAGGCCTCAGTGCTATCCCTGAGCATTTCAGCTCAAGGTGAGCACTCTACTACCTATGCCACAACACAACACCACTTCTGCTTTTCTGGCAGTTCGTTGGAGATAAGAGCTTCAGAGTTTTTCCAGCCCAGGCTGGCTTTGACCCCTGATACTCAGATCTCACCTCCTGGGTACCTAGGATGACAGTCATGAGCTAGTGCCACCAGGCCAAAGATACTTTTCCATGCCTGTCATCCTATCCCCTCAGGAGACTGAGATCTGAGGACTGCAGTTGGATACCACCCTTGGCAAAAAAGTCCATGAGAACTCTTTATCTCCAATTATAAACACCTAAACAAGTTGGAAGTGGAGCTGTGGCTCAAATGGTAGAGTGCTAGCTTTGAGTATAACGACAAAGGATAGGACCCAGTCCCTAGTTTCAAGCTTTTTCTAACAAAGACCCACCCAAGAAAGGGAAGCAGGTGGGCATACGCGAGCTGAAAGCTCACACATAGTGCTCAAGACTCCCAGAACAGACCCCATCCTGCTCTGATTCTCTAGATTCTATGTCCTACATCATGGTAATCTTAGATGGAACTTACCATGCACCAAGTCAGGATGTTCAAGTACAATCGCATATTCAGGATCCCCTGACCTTATCAAAGACTCAAGATCTCTCAATGTGTTGCCTCTAAACTGGATAGGGAGGTGAGGTCTAGTTATCCAACCACAGGATGTGGGAATGAAAGGATTTCTCAGCCAAGGGACACAGACTCAAGGTCTCCAGGTCCCTCTCTCTCAGGAAGGAGAAAAGGGCTGATCTTTCTCAGGAATGTTCCTTGGTTGTGAGTATCCTCAAAGAAACAACCCTGCTCAGAAACCAGTACCTCTTGTTTTCCCACCAGCCTCTATCCAAACCGGCCCCACCTTCAGTCTGCCTTCTCTTAATCCCAGATCTGCCATCTAGACTAAAGGCTGAGCCAGCAAAGAGACCCATCTCTGCCTCTGAGAATGGCAATCACGGGGTCCTCGTGCCTCCTAGAGGAAGTCTGGGGAAACTAGGCTCCTTACTCCCACTCTCATTCCTTGGCTGCCCTGTGCTAGTGGCCAGCTTACTTCTGTCTCTCGTGGATGAAAGAAAAGGGCGGGGGTGTCAACTTCAGATTGAGCCCTCGAAAGTCCCAGTCCCCAAGAATGTACTGCACAGGCGTCCTGCAGTGGACGATAGCCAGGTGGTCAATGGTGAACCCAGTGTGCCAGGACTCTTAATAGCAGTGTGGCTGGGTCAAAGGCTCTATCACTTTTGGTCTAGGTTGTCAGGCAAAGTCATGGCTCCAATATACTGACACTCCTGACCTGTGATCGCCATCCCTCTTCATCTTCCTGCTTATCCCTTGACCCCCCCCCCAACACTCCCTCACACCAATAAATCCCTAGCCCTTGGACAGCTTGTTCTTATCTGACCAGAAAATAAACTCATTGGCACCAGAGATGATTGAAACCTGGTGACCTGCCCTGAGTCCTAGTGTCTACCGGAGGTTGCTTCCCTCTGCAGTCGGCTACCACACAGCTCCTGGATATCAGAAAGTTGCTAAGGTGTCAGTAGCTTGGTCCTACATACTGGCTTTAGGCTCTGAAATTGTCCCCACATAGATTGTGAATGGTTGGCTCCTTTGTTACTGGGACTCAGAACAAGTCTCATATATTCTCCCTTCTTCCTTCCTTTCCTCTTTTTCTCCAACCAGACTTTCCTCCTCTTTCTCTCTTTCCTTCCTTTCTCTCACTCCTGGACCTTGAACTCAGATCCTAGGTGCTGTCCCAGAGCATTTTTACTCAAGGAAAACAGACTACGGCTTGAGCTGTGGCTCCATTTCTGGTGTTTTCTTTTTGGTAGATAGTTGGAGATAAGAGTTTTACAGGCTTTCCTGCTTGGGCGTCAAGCATCCATCCTCCCATCACAGCCTCCTATGTAGCCAGGATGACAGGAATAAAGCATTGGCATCCAGCTCAAACCAATGTTTCTTCATGTGCTGTGGAACCAGCACTGGAAACTCTCATTGTCTATGACCCCTCCAGAGCCTGGTGCACACTGTTACTCTTTGTGGATAAATAAATGAGCACCTGTCTACAAAAAATATTACAGAAAAGTACCATCCCATTCAGGTAAGCATCCTGGTGGGTGGGGCAAAGCCTGATGTAGCTTTCCCACAGTTCTCCCTTCTCCCTCTTCCCACCTTCCTGGTGCCACAGAACTTAACTCTTTTGGCTCTGAAGACAGGATCCATGGTGTGCTTGCTGGATTCTGGGGCCTCTGGGATGCCTATCTTCTCAAAGATCTCTGGCCAGCAGCTGACCACACGGTGGCACTCAATTTCCCACTCAGGAGTGAATGAGGTTGCCATGAGCTGAAGGCCAGGCTCAAGGCGTCTACTCTCCTACCCCTGGGGCCAGCCAGGATGGCCCACCACATCTGGCCCCCAAGTTTCATGTTGCAGAGAAAGGATCCTCAAGACATCTTGGGTTTCTGAATCTCCCAGATTCCAGTGCATGTGCTGAGAATCCTCTCTACACACAGCTGGCTGGCTAGGGATGGTGAGGTCACAATCTCTGCTCCCCATGACATCCTCTATTTTATGTCTAGGTGGCAGGACCCCTACCTAGAAGACCACCAAGAATCAGACTCTAAAGCTGTTTCATTTAAATGGGCTGCAGCTTGGGCCTTGTCCTACACTCTGTCACAGCAGAGCCCAGGAGGAGAGCCCCGAGCTAAGAATTTACAGGTCTTATGAAGACACACAACCAGGTGCTTTAGTACCATGTCTTGCTCTGCTCTGAAACAAGCAACAAATGGTGACTGCCTCAAGTACATTAACCCTTCACTCCACTTGGTGGTCACACTAGAGAGAGTCAGAGGAGAATCAACAGCTGCTGCATAAAAGCAATCAAGGCATGATATTCATAGCAGGAGACCATCTGGCTTTGGAATTCTGCTTGTGATACTTTGAATGTCATTGATTGTTGGCTGAAATTGTTCATCTAATTTGACCCATAATCCCAGGTGTTAGTGGAAGTGGAAATTGCCAGCTTCAAGAAAAAAAACCCTGGAAAAGTTGGTATTTTAGTTGTCCCAATCAAACTTAAAGGATTCCAAAGTTAGTGGACCCCTTTTCTTCCCAGACAGCCTACATCAGGTTACAGAAACTGGCATTCAGCAAGCCCTAGCTAACTGCCATGGCCTGATACCGAGCAGGCTCCAATAGGGGGAAGGCACTTGCCTACCACGGCCCAGCTGGAAAAGGCACAGGCAGGACATAGATTAGAGTCTGCAGGATTCCAGGGAGGACTTCCCACCAGTGCACTCCCCTGGGAGGTAATCCACGCCACCAGTGGGATCCCAGAACTCCCTGCCCAGATGCCCATGGACACCGTCAATGCCCTGGGTAAGATTGCCCTCTCATCGTCGGTAGTGGTGAACCATCTGCAATATCACACCGTTCACCACTTCCTAGACCCTCCTAGCTTCACAGCCCCTGCCCTACTCACCACCCTCCATCTTGTTCCCTAATTACATTTGGCCAACACATTCCCAACTATTAATTAGCTCCAACTATACAAACGAGAGCAGACTGTCTGGCTGGAAGAGTGTGGCTGTGGTCACACTAGTCTCACAAGCCTTCAGGCTTAAGACAGAAGGTATCAACTTTGGTCTGTGGTTCCCACAGGCCTCCTAGGGGAGACCCACGCAGGCCCAGAAGCTACTGTGGGCTACAGGAAAGGGGGAAGAGAGAGGTGGAAAGGAATATCTACTGAAATCTTCCCCAAAGCAGCCATGAAACAGTGATGGTGAAAACATACTGGTCTCATACTTCGCATTGCTGAAAAAAAGAACAACAAGTACACACACACACACACACACACACACACACACACACACACACACACACACACACACACACAAATCCAGAACGGTGACTGTAGACTCATCCATGCAGCACCTGCAATTTGCCAATTGATCACTCACTTGAGCACAGTCAGGCTCTCTCTCTTTCTCTCTCTCTCTCTGTCTCTTTCATGCACACACACACACACACACACACACACACACACACACACACACACACACACACACACACAAATAGACTCACAGTAGTGCCCCTCCTGAGTTTGTTGGTTCCTCATCTAGGACAATGTACAAGCTGGACCACGGGAGTTCCCTTGTCAGAACCAGGGGCTCGACCCAAGGAAGCACCACTCTAATAATGCTGAACCACCATGCCTCTCCCTTTCTCCAGGGCCAGACGCTTTCCCTTGGGAATAAACAGCCATGACTCCCCATTCACCAAAACCCTAGGCCAGGGCTCTGGGTGAAGGAGTCCTGAGACAGGTGGCTCTTCAGAGCCTGGACTGAAAACAAGCAGGAGATCATGGTGTACCCAGAGAATTGTCTGACCAGGGGTGTGGGCAGTGTTGGGGAAATGGATGAGGTCCTAAAGGCTACATACATGGATGAACTTCCTACTCCAGCCTAGATGCTTCTGGGTGACTTGGTGGATTCTTGGGGAGGATGAGGAAACCAGATGGTCCTGGAGCACCAGCAGATGGTGGCAGAGCTGGGAAATGTGATCACCCTGTGAGTGCTGTTGACAGCTGGAATGGGAAGGACCAGCAGGGTGTACCTGTGTTGTGGGGGCGTGTTCTTCCCAGACATTCACCTTCTATCTGAACCCTAGTGCCCTCACCTCCCTAGTGGGCTCTTCTGGGACCCTCCTCAGGGGAAAGTGTGACCGAGCACAAAAGACAAGGGCTCACACAGAATGGGGGGCTATCTTCTTGTTTTTTAAAATCAAGGGATAACATATGTATTTAGACATATTAGCAGCGAAAAATGTATGCTTCAACACACTTATTGGGGAAAAGTCTGAAAACATTACTACACTGAATTCAAGGGTATTTGCAGGAGACCTGACAGAGAAGTTCTCTAGAACATTTCAAGAAATTAAAAAGGGAGGGGAGGGGAAGGGAAAGGGTCAAAAGGGAAATATCCTCAGTTTAATTGACAAAGTGCAGTGCTTGCTCCGACTTAATTTCTGTCTCTCCCCTGCCCCGTCCCCAAAAAGTTTCCAGATGAGTACATCACTTAGACGAAAGTTCATCTACTGGAATAAAGGGAGATACCACTTGGGCAGGTGACACAGGAGAGTCGGTGGTAGTGCTGACTTTAGCTGGTGAGTTACAAGAAGATCCCGCACTGCTACTGTTTCCATCCAGGGTATCCGAAGACACACACACACCAGGATCTGACAGCTGTGCTACGTCAGAAGAAAGCATGTTGGTGATGTCCTGGAAAAATCTCTTTGGCTGATACTCAGTTTCCATTTCACATTTTCTTTTCAATGGTCCAAGAACACTTGGTTGGATACAATTGATGGGACTCTGGTTTCTCCGGGTGGTAAATTGGGTCGTCGGGCTTGGGATGGGGCGTGGAGGCAATCCATTGCTACTCACAAAACTTTGCAAGGATGGTGAAAAGCACTGCTTCCCAGTACCCCGGGTGGGTGACGGTGCTGTTGACACAGGAATAAAATCCATGCGCTTGGGCGAAAGCGGATTTCTCCACGTCGTTGTCACTAAGTCTGAAACTTTCCTCCCAGGAGTGGCTTATCTGCATTGCGGTATGGACCACGCGATCATGGACCATCTCTTGGTTGATCAGGTCCATGCCCTCCGCCTGTTTGATTGATCTGGTGCAAGCCGCTGCTGTGCATGCAGACGGAGGAGGCCAGGAGCAGCAGGCCATGGCGGCCTGGATATGTGGTGCTGTTCTGCCTGGGGCTAGGAGCCTTGGCCTGGAACACCGGCGAGGTGTCACTGAGGCCGTGGATGAGGGAGGCGCTGTTAGACCTCCAGAGGCCCCCTCTGCCTTGGCCACTGCCACAGCCATCCTCCGCCGGACTACTGCCGGGACCCGGAGGCAGCTCTGGGTCCAACTCCATCTTCACCTGAATCAGGTAGGGGGGCAGGGAAGCGGGGGCGGTCCTCGGTCAGGCCTCGGGGACTCCCATATCCCGCAGTACAGGGAAGCCACAGCCACCACAGCCTTCTGGGGGGCTATCTTCTGCATCCAACACATCCCCACCCCCAGAAAAAAGGAAACATCCCAAGAAGGCAGGTGTGGAGGTGCTGCTCCCTCTGACTAAAGCCACCAGGTTCCCTGTGGCACACCCTCTTCACCCATCCCTGCATCTGCCTTTTTCCTGGGACACTGGCCACTAGGGATGGGGGTGGGATTCCAGGATCAACATCCACTCTCCCACCCCCCACTCCTGGGGGGCAATTGTGGCAGAATCAGGGCTGGCCTGCCTGGTGCTGGGGAGGCGAGTTTGGGACCCAAGAGGCGAGGCAGGTGTCACGGGTCTGGGTCCGTGGGGGGTGTGGGGTAGGGGGAGGTCGTGAGGTGCAAACCCGCGTGGTTTCCACTGGGGAACAGGTCCGGCTGCAAGGAGGCCAGGGGTGCACCATCGCTGGATGACTCCAAGAGGCACCACGAGTCCAAGGTGGCTGCAACCTGTTTCAAATGAGGTGCCACGGGGAGGGCAGGAGAAGGGGCTGGGGCAGGAGCTGGCAGGTGGCAGGGCTGAGCTTGCCCCCTGGTGCAGGGGCCTTGGACTCAGGGCCTACCTGGCCTCTGAGCCTCCCTGAGACTGTGAGAGGGATGTGCCTGCTGTGCGGGCTTTGTGTCCTCTGTGCTCCTGGCCCAGACCTGTGCTCCTACATCAGCGGAGGCCAGTCATGGATGCTGCCACCCCTGGTGCATGTGCCTGCTCTTCTCTGCTCCTTCTCTCTGCCCCCACTTCTCACCCAGGCTGCCCAGCCCCTGCTGCACAAGTATGCCAGCTCCCGTGTGCACCTGTCTGCAGCAACTATGTGCCCCTTCAAACATGCCCTGTCCTCCCCTCAGTCACACTACTTCCCCACCTCGGCCATGCCCCTTCCCCTGGCTTGGTACTGCTCTGACTCTGCCTTAAGGCTACCAGGCCATGGCAGAAGCATCCTCACCTCAGCTCAGGGCTTTCCCCCAACCCAGGCAGCTGTCTGGGGGAATTGAAGATCCCCTCAGCCCAACCACTGGGGGAGACTCTTCTCCATCCACCCCACAAACCAAGCAGGTGCAAGGTAACGCTCCGAGTTTGTGTGTGTGTGTGTGTGTGTGTTTGTGTGTGAGTGTGTGTGTGTGTGTGTGTGTGATTGTCCTCTCAAGGACTCAGAACATTGAATCTTTTGGGATGACAGCACACAGCACACTTATAAAAATGGAAAGGCTTGGAAAAAATTATATTAAGTGAAGTAATCCAAGCCCAAAGAAACATGGTTTCTCTTATTTGCAATATCTAGTATATGTATGAGTCAAGCAGAAAAGGTCAGATAATGTGATGTTAGGAAAATGAACCCTTAGATATGTATTTAAATGTTTTTTTTTTCTTTCATGCATTTGTTTCTAACTCATTTATAAGATTATTTCTTTGTTGCTTTATATCTCCCTCCCCCAAAGTATAACCCCTGTTTTCACTATATTTCATGTCGATATAATTTGTGGAGGAGATGGGGAAAAACAAGTCGTTTAAGGATACAGGTGGACCCATTGCAACTATGAGAAGTACAAGTTGTCATGTCCAATAAGAACTTTACAACTTTGGTGCCGGGGTGGGGGATGGGGGGGATTGCATGGTGGAGCGGGGGGGCTAGGAAGGGATGTGAAGGGTAAACAAAGGAGGAGGCTGCAATGCTTGATAAGAAATGTATTCATTATCTTGCCAATGTAATTGTAACCCCTCTGTACAGTATGTTCACAAAAAAATAAAAATTAAAATAAAAAAAGCACTAAGAACCCTGTGTAATGGATTCAGCACAATGTGCCTTTTGAAGGACTCAGCACATAGCAACTTTTCGGATCCTCATGGTAATTTAATTACCAATAAGATTAGACATGCCATTTTGACATCACTAAACTTAAATATCATATTATGGCATTATATATCATAGTGACATTAGAGACATATTGTGAATTCCTATTCTGTGATTTCATTCTATTACAAGCTAGCAATATTGGAATATTGGTGGATATCAGAAATCTATTGTGATCTCAAAGCCATTGTGACATGAAAATTCCTTCTTGACATCACAGTGCCATTGTGATACCATTAACCTGTTCTGACATCACAAACCTGTCCTGTCCATTGTGACCTCATCACCAATGTGACATCACAAAGCCAATGTGATATCACATTGTTATTGTGACATTACAATCACCTTGATACCTCCAAAACCCATTATGACATGTTTAGCACCTTTGAATAAACACATGGCCTTTGTGACATCACAGTCCCTTTGTGTATCCATATCCTCATTGTGAAATATCAACTGAGATCAAATACGCCATTGTAATATCATAAAGCATTAACAATATAATCATTGGTGTGACATCACATTGTCATTTTGACAATATCAGGTCATTGTGACATCACAAATCTGTAATGACTCTACATTGTCATTGTGACAACATATATACATTATGAAGGCCTATTATGTGATTTCGTTGTATTTCAAATGTGGGTTCATATCAAACACATTTGAACTTCATAACCATTGTGACATGACAATCCCTTTGTGATATAAGATTGCCATTGTGACATCTAAACAACTGTGACAACTCAAACATGTCCTGTCCTCATAAGTTTTGTGACATGTTGCCACTGTGTTAGGCCCATTGAGAGCTCAATCTATTTTCGATCTCATATTATTTCAGGTATGACATTAAATATTAGAAATATACTGTGATATTATGAATATTGTGACATCACACTGCTAGATGTAATGACCATTGTGTCATATTGTTACATCACAAATCTGTTCTGACTTCATCACATTTGGGCCAACAAATGACTTTGGAATCCTCACAATCCCATTCTAAACTCATATACTCATTATGAGTTAATGACAATTGAGGTCTGGAATGCCATTGTTACATCACCAAACTACTGCGACATCACAAAACTATTTTGAACTCATCACTATTATGGCATCACTAACTAATTGTGATATAACAACACTCTAATGACATTATAATTTGACCTCATATTGCAATTGTCATATTACTGAACCCTCATGCTCTCATGCTATTATGATCTCATCACATCTTAGAAAATTATGGCCTTTGAGACATCGAGCACTTTCCGTGAACTTGTATCATTGTGAACTTGTAGCAATTGAAAATTGAAATAAGATGTGATATTTTAAACTAGTTTTGACATCACTAACCCATTTTTTTTAACACTTTGACAACCAGAACCTGTTAGGTACCCTACTACTTTTGACAAAAAACATGGCCTTTGTTTCATCACAGTTCATTTGTATATGTCATTGTGACTTCATCCTCATATCCTCACTGTAAACTAATGGCAATTAAGATCTGACATGCGATTGTGACATCATAAACACTTTGTGACATCATCACCAGTGTGACATAAGACTGTCATTATGACACCATCAGCTCATTGTGACAACACCAAGCTACAGTGACACATAGGATTATGAAATCACATTGCCATTTTGCTGTCATAGACCCATTGTGAATGTATATCTTGTGATTTCATTCTATTTCAAATGTGGCATATCAGTTGATATCAGAAACAAATTGTGACCTCATAACCATTGTAAGATAATAAACCCTGTGTGACATCAAAACCAGTGTGACATTATATTGTTGTTATGACATCTTTAGCTTATGGTGACATCACAAAATGTTAATGACAGTATAGCATTTGCCATTGTCATTGTGACATCATTGTCACATTACGAATGCCAAATCTGTAATTTCATTGTATTTGAAATGTGACATGTGGGTTGATATCAGAAACTCATGGTGATGTCATAACCATTGTCTCATAAAAGTCCCTTTTTACATCAATTTGGCAATGTGACATCACACTGGCAATGTGATGCTAGTAAGGCATCGTGATATCACAAGGGTCATGAACTCACAATGGATTTCTGGTATCAACCAACATGCCACATTAGAAATAGAATCAAATAACATAATAGGCAAACACAATGTGTCTATGACATCAGAATGACAATGTGATGCTGCAATGCTATGATGTCATTGTAGTTTTAATTGTCAAAATGAGCAAATTGTGTCATAATTGCAACCTGAGGTCACAATTATGATTATGTCAGAAAGGATTTATTATGTTTCAATGGTATATCTGATGTCAGTTTTCATTAGTTCCCCATGAGGATATGGATACAAAAAGGTTCTGTGATGTCACAGAGGCCATGTGTAGTTTCAAAGCTGGAAAGAGGTCATTATAAGTTTGGGATGGCCCAATGTGATCCATAATGTCACAATGAAAATGAGATATCCGAGTGGGTTTTTGATGTCACAGTGGTGATGAGGTCAAACCGATTTTGTGATGTCACAGTTTGTAATATCAGAATGATATATCAAATTTCAATGACTCATAATTCAATATGAGGATACAGGTGATGGAAAAAGCTCCATAGTATGAGGTCATACTATATGAAAACCCGATGGGACAGTGATTTCCCAATGACAATGTGATATCTCATCATCATGTTATAAGAATGTTTTGGGAGAGTTCCGGGAAGATGGCGGAGGAGAAGCTGGAATCTGAACAAGCTCTCGCATAGAAAGCAGTTTTAGAGTTCCAGTGAACAGTCCTAAGCCAGAGAATCACACCAAGTGTGTCATCACAGGACAGAGAGTTAGACAAGAGAGGGGAAGCCAAGGAAACGCAGCAGCTGCCGCTCCGGCGGCGGGGCCGCGCCGGCGGCGACCACCGCCGCGGAGACATACCTGAGACACAGAGAGTCCGGGACGAAGGAGACAGACGCAGCGGATGAGCGGATTCTACTCAACACCAACAAGAACCGACAAGGAGCGAACATCTTCATCCTGCTGTTTGCAGACCAGAGACGACCCAGGATCCAAGACTCGGCGTGAGTACAAGCCCGACATCCTCACTCCTCAAGGAGCAGAGGAGGGAAGGCCACCCCTCCCCCCCCCCCAGCACCGGTGATCTCCATCTTGGATACCGACAAAGTTCGGAGGAGCTGCTAGCTCCAGCTCAGGCCTTGGAATAAAACGAGTCATTTAGCAGGTCACAAGAACTTAACGGTGAAGTGACCTGCCAGACTCAGCTCCATCCAGGGAAAAGTCACCCAGCTCAGGCGCCAGCCATCGGAGTGCCTTGCTTCACTGGGTAACCAGAGCCAGAGGCTGCCCCTCCCTCTAGCAGCCTCGACAATCAATTGAAAAACAGAAACCCTGAGAATGGCTCCAGGCTGGGCGCTGTGAGCTTTATCACAAAATAGCCCCAGGGAAAAGCTACTGTTTATTGAAAGGCCTCAACTCTACCCAGAACCTAGCCTCATCACCACATCCCCCTCTTTTGTGACTCTCAAAGCAGACCACCATCCCAGAAAACTAACCTGGGAGGGGGATCTCAAAATCTTGGGTAAAGCAGAGCATTTTTCTGCCTCTTCCAACCAACCGACTTAAGAAACCAATCAAGCCACAGGACCTCAAGCTGACCAGAGACTCCAACAAGAGACTGGTTGCAGACAAAAGGGAGATACAGGATTCTTCCCACTCCTCCCCCCCCCAAAAAAAAAATCAAAAGACTTTTTTTTCTTTTTTTTTTCTTTTTCTTTTTTTTTTCTTTTTTTCTTCTTCTTTTTTCTTTTTTTTGCTTGTTTTTTGTTTTTTGTTACCATATATATATATATATATATATATATATATATATATATATATATATATAAATTTTTTTCCCTTCTAAAACTTTTATTAATCTTTAATTTTTGCCTCTTCTGAAAAAATAATTGTTTTCCAGTAACCTTTTTTTTTTTCTCATCTTATAATTTTTATTTTAGGAATACGTGAATAAGAGTTTTCCTTTCTTTTCTTGTCTTCTTTCTCTTTTTCTTTCTTTCTTAATTATCTTTTTGTTTTTTATCTAGCTCTACTGAACTTCTGATCTTTTCTTCTCCCGTTCCCATCCTTAAAGCTTTTCACATCTCCTCTATGTCCCTCCCCTTCTCTGAACATATTCACATTCCTCTCTAAATAGACGGTCTTTTAACCTCTAAAATAACATTAATTTTTACGTTTCTATTCTTTTTCTGGTCTCTCTTTATTCCCCTTTCCGTCTCTTCTTTTTCTCTCTCTCTCTACTTGCATCCTACCCAACTCATTTCCTGCACTGTGATTAGGACATAGTTAACTCTCCCTGTGCCTCCCCACACCAATCTATTCCTATTTTTTACCCACATCTCTCCCTAATCCTAATAATTTCTGGTTTTCCAAATTCTTTTCTTTTTTTTTTTTTTTTTTAATTGTATTTTATTTTATTTGAGAACATACTGTACAGGGGGGCTACAATTACATGGGCAGGATAATGCATACATTTCTTACCAAGCATTGCAGCCTCCTCCTTTGTTTACCCTTCACTTCCCTTCCCCGCCTCCCCCCTCCCCCCACCCAATTGTACCCCCCTCCCCCCACCCAATTATACCCCCCTCCCCCCCCACACACCGACATTGTAAAGCTGGTTTTGACATGACATTTTGTACTTCTCATTGTTGCAACAGGTCCACCTGAATCCTTAAACGACTTTTTGTCCCCATCTCCTCCACATGTTATACTGACATCAAATATAGTGAAAGCGGGGGTTACACTGTGGGGGAGGGACATACAAAGCAACAAAGAAATAATCTTATAAATGCGTTAGAAACACATGCATGAAAGAAACGAAAACATTAAAATACATATTTAAGGGTTCATTTTCCTAACATCACATTATCTGACCTTTTCCGCTTGACTCATACCTATACTAGATATTGCAAATAAGGGAAACCATGGGACCTATGCTTCTTTGGGCCTGGCTTACTTCACTTAATATAATTTTTTCCAAACCTTTCCATTTCCTAACAAATGGGGAAATGTCATTCTTTCTGATGGAGGCATAGAATTCCATTGTGTATATATACCACATTTTCTTGATCCATTCATCTACTGAGGGGCATCTGGGTTGGTTCCATATCTTAGCTATGGTAAATAATGCTGCACTAAACATAGTTGTGCTGGTAGCTTTAGTGTGGTCTTGTTTGTAAACATTTGGGTAAATGCCCAAAAGTGGGATTGCTGGATCATAGGGGAGATCTATGTGAAGTCTTCTGAGGAACCTCCATACTGCTTTCCAAAGTGGTTGAACAAGTTTACATTCCCACCAACAATGAAGTAAGGTTCCTTTCTGTCCACATCCCCTCCAGCATCTGTTGTTGTTAGAGTTCTTGATTTTTGCTGTTCTAACTGGAGTGAGGTGATATCTCAATGTTGTTTTGATTTGCATTTCTTTTATGGCTAGGGATGTTGAACATTTCTTCATGTGTCTATTGGCCATCCTTGTTTCTTCTTCAGAGAAGCTTCTCTTTAAGTCTTTCGCCCACTTATTTATTGGGCAGTTGATTCTTTGAGGATTTGTTGTTGGGTGGTTTAATTTTTTGAGTTCCAAGTATATTTTAGATATGAGATCCTTGTCCGTTGTATGGCTAGTAAAGATCTTCTCCCAATCGGTGGGCTTTCTATTGATCTTGCCAGCTATGTCATTTGCCCTGCAGAAGCTCTGCAATCTTATGCAATCCCATTTGTCCAACCTTTCTTTGATTTGTTGTGCTTCCGGGTCTCTATTCAGAAAATTTCGACCTGAGCCAAGGAGACCTAGGGTTTCTCCTATTCCATCCTGTAATGTTTTCAGAGTGTCTGCTTTGAGTTCAAGGTCTTTGATCCATTTGGAGTTGATTCTGGTACAGGGTGATATATAAGGATCTAGCTTTAGTTTTCTACATGTAGTTAACCAATTTTGCCAGCACCATTTACTGAAGAGGCTGTCTTTCTTCCATTCTATTGTTTTAGCTTCCTTATCTAAGATTAGATGGCTATAGGTCTGTAGGTTCATTTCTGGGTTTTCAATTCTATTCCATTGGTCCTGAGGTCTGTTCTTATGCCAATACCAAGCTGTTTTGATTACTATGGCTTTATAGTAGAGTTTGAAATTTGGTATTGATATTCCTCCAGCAGTGTTCTTTCCGTTGAGGAGCGTTTTTGCTATTCGGGGTCTTTTATTGTTCCATATGAATTTTTGGATTGCCTCCTCTATTTCCTTGAAGAATGAGGGTGGAATTTTGATAGGTATCGCGTTGAATTTGTAGATAGCCTTGGGAAGTATTGCCATTTTCACGATGGTAATCTTGCCAATCCAGGAGCATGGGAGGTTTTGCCATTTTTTAAGTTCTGTGTTGATTTCCTTTTTCAAGATTTTAAAGTTTTCATCATAGAGGTCCTTCACTTCTTTGGTTAAGTTAATTCCTAGGTATTTTATTTTTTGTGGGGCTATTACAAATGGAGTTGCTTTCCTAATTTCAGCCACACTTTTCTCATTGTTGGCATATAGAAAAGCCATTGATTTTTGGGGGTTAATTTTATAACCTGCTACTTTGCCAAAGTTTTGAATCATCTTGAGTAGTTTGGGAGTGGAGTCTATGGGATTCTTTAAATACAAGATCATGTCATCTGCAAAGAGGGAGAGTTTTATTTCTTCTTTCCCTATTTGGATCCCCTTTATGTCTGCATCTTGTCTTATTGCTGTAGCTAGGCATTCTAATACTAGATTGAAGAGAAGTGGAGAGAGTGGGCATCCTTGTCTTGTTCCTGAGTTAAGAGGAAATGGCTTTAGTTTTTCACCATTGAGTATAATGCTGGCTGTAGGTTTGTCATATACAGCCTTTATTGTATTGAGGAATGTTCCATGGATTCCTAATTTTTCCAGAACCTTCATCATAAAGGGGTGTTGGATCTTGTCAAATGCTTTTTCTGCATCTATTGAGATAACCATGTGGTTCTTATTCTTGCTCCTGTTGATGTGATGAATAATATTAATTGATTTGCGTATATTGAACCAGCTTTGCATCCCTGAAATGAATCCTGTTTGATCATGGTGTATGATTTTTTGGATGAATTGTTGAAGTCGATTGGCCAAAATTTTGTTGAGAAGTTTTGCATCAATGTTCATCAAAGAAATGGGTCTATAGTTCTCTTTCTTTGATGAGTCCCTGCCTGGTTTTGGGATGAGGGTTATGATGGCTTCATAGAATGTGTTCGGTAGTGAGCTTTCTCTTTCAATTTCATTGAAGAGTTGGAGGAGTATTGGTGTGAGCTCTGCTTTGAAGGCCTTGTAAAATTCCGCTGTAAAACCATCTGGTCCTGGACTTTTCTTAGCTGGGAGGTCTCTTATTGCTGTTTCTATTTCAATGCTTGATATGGGCCTGTTAAGCTGGTTTAACTCATCTTGGTTTAGTTTTGGCATGTCAATATTTGCTAGGAAAAGGTCCATTTCTGTCAAGTTCTCAAACTTATTAGCATAAAGTTTTGAGAAGCATCCCCTAATAATGTTCTGAATCTTGGTTGTTTCCGTGGTGATGTTTCCATTCTCATCTCTGAGTTTATTAATTTGGGTGTGTTCTCTCCTTTTTCTGATAAGGTTTGCTAAGGGTCTGTCAATTTTGTTAAGTTTTTCGAAGAACCAACTCTTTGTTTTGTTGATTCTTTCTATATTTATTTTGGATTCTAATTCATTTAATTCTGATTTAATTTTGATTATTTCTTTCCGTCTACTCGATTGGGGTTTATCTTGCTGCTCTTTTTCAAGGAGGTTTAGATGTGTCATTAAATTGTTAGTTTCCAATCTCTCCAATTTGTTGATGTAGGAGCTCAGAGCTATAAACTTGCCTCTGAGTACTGCCTTTGCTGTGTCCCAGAGGAGCTGGTAATTTGTGTGTTCATTTTTGTTGAATAGCATGAACATTTGAATTTCCTTTCTAATCTCTTCCATGACCCACTCATGATTCAGCAGTGTGTTGTTCAGCCTCCATGTGATACCGGACTTTCTTTGGTGACTTTTGGTGTTGAGATCTAATTTTATTCCCTTGTAGTCAGAGAGAATGCAAGGTATAACTTCAATGTTTCTGAATTTAGACAAGTTTGCTTTGTGGCCTAAAATGTGGTCTATTTTAGAAAACGTTCCATGTGCTGCTGAGAAGAACGTGTATTCTGTTGCTGCTGGGTGAAATGTTCGGTAAATGTCTGTTAAGTCTAGTTGATCTATGCAGCTGTTTAGATCTGCGGTTTCTCTGTTGAGTTTTTGCCGAGTTGATCTATCTAGTGGGGAGAGTGGTGTGTTAAAATCCCCAACAATTAATGTCTTTGGATCTATATGGGGTTTGAGGGAAAGTAGTGTTTCTTTGATAAATTTGGGTGCTCCATTGTTTGGCGAATAGATATTTACAATTGTAATATCCTCCTGAAGGAGAGATCCTTTAATTAGTATGTAGCGACCTTCTTTATCTCTTCTCATGAATTTTAGCTTGAAGTCTATTTTATCTGATATTAGGATTGCAACTCCCGCCTGTTTATGAGGGCCGTTTGCTTGGTAGATTTTGTTCCAGCCTTTAACTTTGAAAATATGTTTGTTTTTACGGGCAAGATGTGACTCCTGCAGGCAGCAGATAGAGGGGTCTTGTTTTTTCATCCAGCTAGACAGTCTATGTCGCTTAATTGGAGAGTTCAGTCCGTTAACGTTAAGAGATAGGACTGAGAGGTGTTTGGGGGTTCCTGCCATCTTATCCACCTTCTTGGGGGCTGTGAAAACTGGGTTCTTCCTAAGGTTCTTGGATTCTCAGTTTGGGTGCAGTTTCTTGGTCTTTGTTGCGTTCTTGTTGGTTTTCTATGTGTAGGACATCTTTAAGAATCTTTTGCAGGGCTGGTTTGGTGGAGATGTATTGTTTCAATTTTTCTTTGCTATGGAAGGTTTTCATTTGGCCTTCAGTTATGAAGGAGAGTTTAGCTGGGTACAGTATTCTTGGTTCATAGTTGTTTGTTTTTAGGGCATGGCATACGTCATTCCAGGCTCTTCTTGCTTTGATTGTCTCTGCTGAGAAATCTGAGGTAATTCTAATTGGTTTCCCTTTATAGGTGATTAACCTTTTCTCCTTGACAGCTTTAAGGATCTTTTCCTTGGTCTGGGTTGATCCTGTGTGGATTATAATGTGACGGTGGGATGTCCTATTCTGGTCTGGTCTATTTGGGGTTCTAAAAGCTTCTTGTATCTGAATAGGCCTATCTTTTTGTATGTTTGGGAAGTTCTCTGCTAGGATCCTGTTAAACAAATTTCCTAGACCATTAACTTCTGTTTCTAGGTGCTCCTCTACACCTATTATCCTTAGATTGGGCCTTCTGATGGTGTCTTCCAGGTGTTGGATAGACCTATCATATTTCTTGGACTTGTCTTGGATGGTTGTATGTTCTTTCTCTATAATATCTAGGCTGTCTTCAATCCCTGAGATTCGATCTTCTGCATGGTCTAACCTGCTGTCGAGACTCTCTACTTTGTTTTTTATCTCTTTTCCTTCTAATTGGTCAGCTTTGTTGGTTTCAAGTTCTTTGTTGAAGCTCTGTTTTAGGTCTTGTATGATTTTCTTTACTTCCTTAATTTGGTGTTCAGTGTTTGTTCTCAAATCACTTAGTTGATTCGTTATGGTTTCTTTGGACTCCCATTCCTTCTGTTGGGTTCCATTCAGCATTCCCTTTGTGGTCTCCCTGACTTCCTTCAGCTCTTTGTTAATGGATTCCATGAATGTCTTTAGTGATCTTTGTGTATTCTCTACCTGGTCTCTTAATTCGTGAATTACTCTTTGATTAGTTTCCTCCCTTCTGTGGGATTCCTGCAGTTCTCTTTGAGTGTTCTCTGCCTGCTCACGCCATTCCTCCCTTTCTCTTTGAGTATTCTCAAGTTGTTCACGCAAATCCTGTATCAGTTTTTGAGAAGCTTCCTCACGCTTATGATATTCCTGTATAAACTTCTGGGATGCCTCCTCTCTCTCCTTATCACGCTCCTACAGAGTCCTTTGTACATTGTCAAACTTCTCATTTATCATGTTTGCTATTAGTGTTTGTAGAGCTATTTGGGAACTCTCCTCTGGATTATTCTTTATCTCTTCTAATCCCTGATTATCAAGGTTGGGAATTGAGATACCGGAGTTTGATATTTTTCTTGTGTTTTTCCGGCTTACTCGGCCCATTTGAGATAAAGATTGCACCAGTTTTGTGCTAGAACACTATCTTAAGGCAACCATCAACCAAAGTTTGCATTTGTACAGTCAATAGTCTACAGATACAATCTAGTTCAACAGATACATCTATTCAACATCAAACGACTATATGTTAAAGGACTTCGAACCGCAGAAAAGAATTTGGAGAACCAGATATTATTAGGATTAGGTAGAGATGTGGGTAAAAAAATAGGAGTAGATTGGTGTGGGGAGGCACAGGGAGAGTTAACTATGTCCTAATCACAATGCAGGAAATGAGTTGGGTAGGATGCAAGTAGAGAGAGAGAGAGAAAGAAGAGACGGAAAGGGGAATAAAGAGAGACCAGAAAAAGAATAGAAACGTAAAAATTAATGTTATTATAGAGGTTAAAAGACCATCTATTTAGAGTGGAATGTGAATATGTTCAGAGAAGGGGAGGGACATAGAGGAGATGTGAAAAGCTTTGAGGATGGGAACGGGAGAAGAAAAGATCAGAAGTTCAGTAGAGCTAGATAAAAAACAAAAAGATAATTAAGAAAGAAAGAAAAAGAGAAAGAAGACAAGAAAAGAAAGGAAAACTCTTATTCACGTATTCCTAAAATAAAAATTATACGATGAGAAAAAAAAAAAAGGTTACTGGAAAACAATTATTTTTTCAGAAGAGGCAAAAATTAAAGATTAATAAAAGTTTTAGAAGGGAAAACAATTTATATATATATATATATATATATATATATATATATATATGGTAACAAAAACAAAAAACAAGCAAAAAAAAAGAAAAGAAGAAGAAGAAGAAAAAAAGAAAAAAAAAAAAAGAGAAAAAAAAAAAAAGTCTTTTGATTTTTTTTTTTTTGGTGCGGAGGAGTGGGAAGAATCCTGTATCTCCCTTTTGTCTGCAACCAGTCTCTTGTTGTAGTCTCTGGTCAGCTTGAGGTCCTGTGGCTTGATTGGTTTCTTAAGTCGGTTGGTTGGAAGAGGCAGAAAAATGCTCTGCTTTACCCAAGATTTTGAGATCCCCCTCCCAGGTTAGTTTTCTGGGAGGGTGGTCTGCTTTGAGAGTCACAAAAGAGGGGGATGTGGTGATGAGGCTAGGTTCTGGGTAGAGTTGAGGTCTTTCAATAAACAGTAGCTTTTCCCTGGGGCTATTTTGTGATAAAGCTCACAGCGCCCAGCCTGGAGCCATTCTCAGGGTTTCTGTTTTTCAATTGATTGTCGAGGCTGCTAGAGGGAGGGGCAGCCTCTGGCTCTGGTTACCCAGTGAAGTAAGGCACTCCGATGGCTGGCGCCTGAGCTGGGTGGCTTTTCCCTGGATGGAGCTGAGTCTGGCAGGTCACTTCGCCGTTAAGTTCTTGTGACCTGCTAAATGACTCATTTTATTCCAAGGCCTGAGCTGGAGCTAGCAGCTCCTCCGAACTTTGTCGGTATCCAAGATGGAGATCACCGGTGCTGGGGGGGGAGGGGTGGCCTTCCCTCCTCTGCTCCCTGAGGAGTGAGGATGTCGGGCTTGTACTCAAGCCGAGTCTTGGATCCTGGGTCGTCTCTGGTCTGCAAACAGCAGGATTAAGATGTTCGCTCCTTGTCGGTTCTTGTTGGTGTTGAGTAGAATCTGCTCGTCCGCTGCGTCTGGCTCCTTCGTCCCCGACTCTCTGTGTCTCAGGTATGTCTCCGCGGCGGTGGTCTCCGCCGGCGCGGCCCCGCCGCCGGAGCGGCAGCTGCTGGTTTCCTTGGCTTCCCCTCTCTTGTCTAACTCTCTGTCCTGTGATGACACACTTGGTGTGATTCTCTGGCTTAGGACTGTTCACTGGAACTCTAAAACTCCTTTCTATGCGAGAGCTTGTTCAGATTCCAGCTTCTCCTCCGCCATCTTCCCGGAACTCCCCAAATTCTTTTCTGCGGTTCAAAGTCCTTTAACATATAGCCGTTTGATGTTGAAAAATGTATCTGTTGAACTAGATTGTATCTGTAGACTATTGACTGTACAAATGCAAACTTTGGTTGATGGTTGCCTTAAGATAGTGTTCTAGCACAAAACTGGTGCAATCTTCATCTCAAATGGGCAGAGTAAGCCGGAAAAACACAAGAAAAATGGCAAATTCGGGTATCTCAATTCCCAACCTTGATAATCAGGGATTAGAACAGATAAAGAATAATCCAGAGGAACGTTCCCAAATAGCTCTACAAACACTAATAGCAAACATGATAAATGAGAAGTTTGACAATGTACAAAGGACTCTGTATGAGCGTGATAGGGAGAGAGAGGAGGCATCCCAGAAGTTTATACAGGAATATCATAAGTGTGAGGAAGCTTCTCAAAAACTGATACAGGATTTGTGTGAACAACTTGAGAATACTCAAAGAGAAAGGGAGGAATGGCGTGAGCAGGCAGAGAACACTCAAAGAGAACTGCAGGAATCCCACAGAAGGGAGGAAACTAATCAAAGAGTAATTCACGAATTAAGAGACCAGGTAGAGAATACACAAAGATCACTAAAGACATTCATGGAATCCATTAACAAAGAGCTGAAGGAAGTCAGGGAGACCACAAAGGGAATGCTGAATGGAACCCAACAGAAGGAATGGGAGTGCAAAGAAACCATAACCAATCAACTAAGTGATTTGAGAACAAACACTGAACACCAAATTAAGGAAGTAAAGAAAATCATACAAGACCTAAAACAGAGCTTCAACAAAAAACTTGAAGCCATCAAAGCTGACCAATTAGAAGGAAAAGAGATAAAAAACAAAGTAGAGAGTCTTGACAGCAGGTTAGACCATGCAGAAGATCGAATCTCAGGGATTGAAGACAGCCTAGATATTATAGAGAAAGAACATACAACCATCCAAGACAAGTCCAAGAAATATGATAGGTCTATCCAACACCTGGAAGACACCATCAGAAGGCCCAATCTAAGGATAATGGGTGTAGAGGAGCACCTAGAAACAGAAGTTAATGGTCTAGGAAATTTGTTTAACAGGATCCTAGCAGAGAACTTCCCAAACATACAAAAAGATAGGCCTATTCAGATACAAGAAGCTTTTAGAACCCCAAATAGACCAGACCAGAATAGGACATCCCACTGTCACATTATAATCCACACAGGATCAACCCAGACCAAGGAAAAGATCCTTAAAGCTGTCAAGGAGAAAAGGTTAATCACCTATAAAGGGAAACCAATTAGAATTACCTCAGATTTCTCAGCAGAGACAATCAAAGCAAGAAGAGCCTGGAATGACGTATGCCATGCCCTAAAAACAAACAACTATGAACCAAGAATACTGTACCCAGCTAAACTCTCCTTCATAACTGAAGGCCAAATGAAAACCTTCCATAGCAAAGAAAAATTGAAACAATACATCTCCACCAAACCAGCCCTGCAAAAGATTCTTAAAGATGTCCTACACATAGAAAACCAACAAGAACGCAACAAAGACCAAGAAACTGCACCCAAACTGAGAATCCAAGAACCTTAGGAAGAACCCAGTTTTCACAGCCCCCAAGAAGGTGGATAAGATGGCAGGAACCCCCAAACACCTCTCAGTCCTATCTCTTAACGTTAACGGACTGAACTCTCCAATTAAGCGACATAGACTGTCTAGCTGGATGAAAAAACAAGACCCCTCTATCTGCTGCCTGCAGGAGTCACATCTTGCCCGTAAAAACAAACATATTTTCAAAGTTAAAGGCTGGAACAAAATCTACCAAGCAAACGGCCCTCATAAACAGGCGGGAGTTGCAATCCTAATATCAGATAAAATAGACTTCAAGCTAAAATTCATGAGAAGAGATAAAGAAGGTCGCTACATACTAATTAAAGGATCTCTCCTTCAGGAGGATATTACAATTGTAAATATCTATTCGCCAAACAATGGAGCACCCAAATTTATCAAAGAAACACTACTTTCCCTCAAACCCCATATAGATCCAAAGACATTAATTGTTGGGGATTTTAACACACCACTCTCCCCACTAGATAGATCAACTCGGCAAAAACTCAACAGAGAAACCGCAGATCTAAACAGCTGCATAGATCAACTAGACTTAACAGACATTTACCGAACATTTCACCCAGCA
Organism: Dipodomys merriami; assembly: GCF_024711535.1. Taxonomy (NCBI): domain Eukaryota; kingdom Metazoa; phylum Chordata; class Mammalia; order Rodentia; family Heteromyidae; genus Dipodomys; species Dipodomys merriami. Next base: position 908,742 of record NW_027204982.1, on the reverse strand, counting down.
GCAACAGAATACACGTTCTTCTCAGCAGCACATGGAACGTTTTCTAAAATAGACCACATTTTAGGCCACAAAGCAAACTTGTCTAAATTCAGAAACATTGAAGTTATACCTTGCATTCTCTCTGACCACAAGGGAATAAAATTAGATCTCAACACCAAAAGCCACCAAAGAAAGTCCGGTATCACATGGAGGCTGAACAACACACTGCTGAATCATGAGTGGGTCATGGAAGAGATTAGAAAGGAAATTCAAATGTTCATGCTATTCAACAAAAATGAACACACAAATTACCAGCTCCTCTGGGACACAGCAAAGGCAGTACTCAGAGGCAAGTTTATAGCTCTGAGCTCCTACATCAACAAATTGGAGAGATCGGAAACTAACAATTTAATGACACATCTAAACCTCCTTGAAAAAGAGCAGCAAGATAAACCCCAATCCAGTAGACGGAAAGAAATAATCAAAATTAAATCAGAATTAAATGAATTAGAATCCAAAAAAACTATAGAAAGAATCAACAAAACAAAGAGTTGGTTCTTCGAAAAACTTAACAAAATTGACAGACCCTTAGCAAACCTTATCAGAAAAAGGAGAGAACACACCCAAATTAATAAACTCAGAGATGAGAATGGAAACATCACCACGGAAACAACCAAGATTCAGAACATTATTAGGGGATGCTTCTCAAAACTTTATGCTAATAAGTTTGAGAACTTGACAGAAATGGACCTTTTCCTAGCAAATATTGACATGCCAAAACTAAACCAAGATGAGTTAAACCAGCTTAACAGGCCCATATCAAGCATTGAAATAGAAACAGCAATAAGAAAACAGCTAAGAAAAGTCCAGGACCAGATGGTTTTACAGCGGAATTTTACAAGGCCTTCAAAGCAGAGCTCACACCAATACTCCTCCAACTCTTCAATGAAATTGAAAGAGAAAGCTCACTACCGAACACATTCTATGAAGCCATCATAACCCTCATCCCAAAACCAGGCAGGGTCTCATCAAAGAATGAGAACTATAGACCCATTTCTTTGATGAACATTGATGCAAAACTTCTCAACAAAATTTTGGCCAATCGACTTCAACAATTCATCCAAAAAATCATACACCATGATCAAACAGGATTCATTTCAGGGATGCAAAGCTGGTTCAATATACGCAAATCAATTAATATTATTCATCACATCAACAGGAGCAAGAATAAGAACCACATGGTTATCACAATAGATGCAGAAAAAGCATTTGACAAGATCCAACACCCCTTTATGATGAAGGTTCTGGAAAAATTAGGAATCCATGGAACATTCCTCAATACAATAAAGGCTGTATATGACAAACCTACAGCCAGCATTATACTCAATGGTGAAAAACTAAAGCCATTTCCTCTTAACTCAGGAACAAGACAAGGATGCCCACTCTCTCCACTTCTCTTCAATCTAGTATTAGAATGCCTAGCTACAGCAATAAGACAAGATGCAGACATAAAGGGGATCCAAATAGGGAAAGAAGAAATAAAACTCTCCCTCTTTGCAGATGACATGATCTTATATTTAAAGAATCCCATAGACTCCACTCCCAAATTACTCAAGCTGATTCAAAACTTTGGCAAAGTAGCAGGTTATAAAATTAACCCCCCAAAATCAATGGCTTTTCTATATGCCAACAATGAGAAAAGTGTGGCTGAAATTAGGAAAGCAACTCCATTTGTAATAGTCCCACAAAAAATAAAACACCTAGGAATTAACTTAACCAAAGAAGTGAAGGACCTCTATGATGAAAACTTTAAAATCTTGAAAAAGGAAATCAACACAGAACTTAAAAAATGGCAAAACCTCCCATGCTCCTGGATTGGCAAGATTACCATCGTGAAAATGGCAATACTTCCCAAGGCTATCTACAAATTCAACGCGATACCTATCAAAATTCCACCCTCATTCTTCAAGGAAATAGAGGAGGCAATCCAAAAATTCATATGGAACAATAAAAGACCCCGAATAGCAAAAACGCTCCTCAACGGAAAGAACACTGCTGGAGGAATATCAATACCAAATTTCAAACTCTACTATAAAGCCATAGTAATCAAAACAGCTTGGTATTGGCATAAGAACAGACCTCAGGACCAATGGAATAGAATTGAAAACCCAGAAATGAACCTACAGACCTATAGCCATCTAATCTTAGATAAGGAAGCTAAAACAATAGAATGGAAGAAAGACAGCCTCTTCAGTAAATGGTGCTGGCAAAATTGGTTAACTACATGTAGAAAACTAAAGCTAGATCCTTATATATCACCCTGTACCAGAATCAACTCCAAATGGATCAAAGACCTTGAACTCAAAGCAGACACTCTGAAAACATTACAGGATGGAATAGGAGAAACCCTAGGTCTCCTTGGCTCAGGTCGAAATTTTCTGAATAGAGACCCGGAAGCACAACAAATCAAAGAAAGGTTGGACAAATGGGATTGCATAAGATTGCAGAGCTTCTGCAGGGCAAATGACATAGCTGGCAAGATCAATAGAAAGCCCACCGATTGGGAGAAGATCTTTACTAGCCATACAACGGACAAGGGTCTCATATCTAAAATATACTTGGAACTCAAAAAATTAAACCACCCAACAACAAATCCTCAAAGAATCAACTGCCCAATAAATAAGTGGGCGAAAGACTTAAAGAGAAGCTTCTCTGAAGAAGAAACAAGGATGGCCAATAGACACACGAAGAAATGTTCAACATCCCTAGCCATAAAAGAAATGCAAATCAAAACAACATTGAGATATCACCTCACTCCAGTTAGAACAGCAAAAATCAAGAACTCCAACAACAAGAGATGCTGGAGGGGATGTGGACAGAAAGGAACCTTACTTCATTGTTGATGGGAATGTAAACTTGTTCAACCACTTTGGAAAGCAGTATGGAGGTTCCTCAGAAGACTTCACATAGATCTCCCCTATGATCCACCAATCCCACTTTTGGGCATTTACCCAAATGTTTTCAAACAAGACCACACTAAAGCTACCAGCACAACTATGTTTAGTGCAGCATTATTTACCATAGCTAAGATATGGAACCAACCCAGATGCCCCTCAGTAGATGAATGGATCAAGAAAATGTGGTATATATACACAATGGAATTCTATGCCTCCATCAGAAAGAATGACATTTCTCCATTTGTTAGGAAATGGAAAGGTTTGGAAAAAATTATATTAAGTGAAGTAAGCCAGGCCCAAAGAAGCATAGGTCCCATGGTTTCCCTTATTTGCAATATCTAGTATAGGTATGAGTCAAGCGGAAAAGTTCAGATAATGTGATGTTAGGAAAATGAACCCTTAAATATGTATTTTAATGTTTTCGTTTCTTTCATACATGTGTTTCTAACGCATTTATAAGATTATTTCTTTGTTGCTTTGTATGTCCCTCCCCCACAGTGTAACCCCCGCTTTCACTATATTTGATGTCAGTATAACATGTGGAGGAGATGGGGACAAACAAGTCGTTTAAGGATTCAGGTGGACCTGTTGCAACAATGAGAAGTACAAAATGTCATGTCAAAACCAGCTTTACAATGTCGGTGTGGGGGGGGAAGGGGGTATAATTGGGTGGGTAAGCGGGGTAAAATTGGGTGGGGGGAGGGGGGAGGCGCGGAAAGGAAGTGAAGGGTAAACAAAGGAGGAGGCTGCAATGCTTGGTAAGAAATGTATGCATTATCCTGCCCATGTAATTGTAGCCCCCCTGTACAGTATGTTCTCAAATAAAATAAAATACAATTAAAAAAAATGTTTTGATGTCACAATTGGAGATGCAATACTGATGAGGAAGTCGCAATAGATTTGAGATGTCCCAAGGGGTTGGTGATGGCACAATGGCATGTGGGACCTCAAATTTCATTAACACACACTGAGTATATGAGTTTGGGAAGAGATTCTGATGTCAGCAAATCATATGTATTCAAAAAGGTTAAGAACTAAGAGATCTGAGATGTCACAAAGTGACATAATGGTTATGATATCCAGTGGTGTGATATCATGATGTTACACTGGATTTTAGATATGTCATGTCATATCTGAAATACAAGGTTGAACACAGATTTTCAACTCACAAAGGTCCTAATATATCACAATGGCATGTCACAAAATTATGAGAACAGGAGACGTAGTTGATGTAACAGTAGGTTAGTGATATAACAAAGGGAATGTGCAGTGACAGAGATTTAGATGTCACAAAGGTTATGAGTTCACAATGGTTTACTGATAACGCAGATGGCACATTTCAGATAGAATGAAATCAAAGAATAGGCATTCAAAATGGGTCTATGACATGAAAATGACAATGTGATGTCAAGGCAGCAATGATGATAGTATATGTACACATTACCTTGGTCATGTAACTGTAATCCTCTGTACACTGTATTTACAATTAAAAAAACTCAGAAGAAAAAAAAAGAAAAATATGGTATGGTGTCACTGGGGTTTGGTGAAGTCACAATGAATGGTGGTGTCATGATGATAATGTGATTTCACAGTCATAATTATTGCACAAAATATTTGTGATGATACAATGCTATGTGTGATAACAATTTTCATTACTTCACTATGAAGATATGAGTACACAAAGGGTCTGTGATGACACAGAGGTCATGTGACTTTTTTTCATTTTTTCATGTTTTTTTTTTACTGTGAAAATACTGTACAGAGGGGTTACAATTACATGGGCAAGATAATGAGTACATTTCTTATCAAGCATTGTAGCCTCCTCCTTTGTTTCCCCTTCCCATCCCTTTCCATCCTCCCCCTGCCCCCCCAATCCTCCCCCCTCCCCCTCCCCCAATGAAGGCTGTAAAATTCGTTTTCGACATAACGACTTATACATCTCAAGAATTCACAATAGCTTTGTGATGTCACAATGTGATTGTGAAGGCACAACAGCAATGTGATGTCACAATGGTTTTGTGATGTCACAGTGGTGATAATGTCACAATGAGTTTGTGATATCATTATGAGTTTGTAATATCACAATGACATATCCAATTTCAATTTCTACTAGTTCACAATGAGGAAACAATTTCAAAGAAAGAAAACCTCCAATGACCATGAGTTTTTGTCATAACTTTTGCGATATGCTGCCATTAGGATACTTTAGGCGTTCAGTAAGCATATAATCTGTTTTCAAACTCATAATGTGACTATCAATGTGACATCACATTGATAGACATCAAGAACATGGTGTCACATTGTGAACTCACAAATTTGTTAGGGCTTCATCACATTTGTGCCAACACATGACTTTGGAGACAACACAGAGATCCGGCATGCCATTGTGACATTTCCAACCAATTGTGACAGCACAAACCTATTATAGTAGAAACACATTGTGATCTAATAGCCATTGTGGTAGCACAATCCCTTCATGACCCCACATTTCCATAGTGATATCGCTAACCCAATGTGAAATTCCAATCCTCTGATACCCAATCCGCATATGAAATGTGATACCGAATCCAGTGTGACATCTTGATCATGGTGACTTCACACTGATAGATATTATGAGCATTTTGTCACATTCTGACAACACACACCTGTTAGGACTTCATCACTTTTGTGACAACGCATGCCTTTGGAGACATCACAGTCCATTTGTGAGCTCATATACTCATAGTGGGTTAATGACAATTGAGATCACATGTGTCATTTTGATATCACCAACACATTGTGACATCACACACCTCTTGTAAACTCATCACCAGCGTGGCATTACCAATTGTGATATCAAAACATCATAAAGTCATCATATTGCAACATCACATTGCCATTGTGATGTCACTGTTCCACTGTGTTTTCAAAAACCCACTGTGTCTTGACAGCATTTTAGAAAATTCATAGCCTTTTATACTTCTGTCTTCTTCTGAGATTTCATATCCTCATTGTGAAATAGTATCATCTGAAATTGGACATGTGATTATGAGATGTGACTTCACAAAATTATTTGATTTCATCACCACTGTGACATCACAAACCCCTTGTGAGCTTTCATTGCCATTTGACATCACTATCACATTGTGACATCCCAAACCTATTAGGACCTCTTAGCACCTTTGAAATAGCACATGGCCTTTGTGACACCACAGTCCCTTTGTGTAACTATACCTTCATTATGAACTGACAATTGATACAAACATGCCATTGTAACATCACGAACACTTTGTGACATCACCAGTGTGACATTATGTATTGTCATTATGGCAGCATCAACTACTTTTGACATCACAAATCTACAATGACAAGATAGCATTATGAGATTACACTGCCATTGTGATGTTATAAAACATTATGAATGCATGTTTTTAATCTTTTTTTTTCGATCGTGGGGCTTGAACTCTGGGCTTTGGTGCTGTCCCTGTTCTTCAGCTCATGGTGAGCACTCTATGCTTGAGCCACAGAGCCACATCTGGTTTTCTACTGGTTTTCATTGGAGATAAGAGTCTCATAGTCTTTCCTGTCTGAGCTGGCTTTGAACTGCGATCCTCAGATCTCAGCCTCCTGAGTAGCTAGGTTTACATTCATAAGCCACTGGCACCCGGCTTTATCATTCTATTTTAAATTTGACATGTATGTTGATATCAGAAACATAATGTGACCTCATAACCATTGTAACATCATAAATCATCAGTGACATCAAATTGTCATTATGACACCATCAGATAATTGAGACATCACCAAACAACAATCGCTTCATAGCATTATAAATCACAGTGACATTGTTATGACTTAACAGTGTGAAGGCCTATTCTGTGAATTCACTGTTTCAGAAACCCATTTTGACCATATAACCATTGTGATGTCACAATCCTTTGTGACTTCACATTGCCATTGTGATATCATTCACCTGCTGTGCCTTCACAACCAGTCCTGAACTTGTAAGTTTTGTGACATGCTGCCATCCTCATATAGTAGGGCCTTTATGAGCTCATAATCTGTTTTCAATCTCATATTTCTGGTATGACATGTGATATCAGAAATCCCTTATTACATCATACTGCCAGATGTAATGACCATTGTGTCACATTTTGACATCACAAAGCTGTTAAAAAGCCATCACATTTGCGACAACAAATGCCTTTGGAGACATCACAGTCCCTTTTTGAACTCATATATTCATTATCAATTAATGACATTTGAGATATCCCATGCCACTCTGACATCATGAATCTATTGTAACATCACAAACTTATTGTGACCTCATCACGAGAATGGTATCAACAACTAATTGTGGTATCAAAGCATTATTTTGACATTATATTGTGGTATTGGCATTGTTATTTCACTGTCCCATTGTGTTTTTACAAACCTATTAAGGTCACATCACATCTTAAAAAATTCACGGCCTTTGAGACTTCAAGGTCTTTCTGTGAACTCGAGTACTTACCTCTAAGGCAAGGAGACAAACCATTGAGTCACATTTAATACAATAAATCAATTTACACTAGAAAGGAGACTGTGATTACTTTATCCTGGACTGGATAACCAGGTCCAAGAGCAGCCTTGACCACCAAACCTCAGACCTCCAATGGGCAGCCCCGCCCTCTCTTCCTTGGTCTGCAAACCACCAGCCAAAAAATTATGAGCTCCAAAGCTCCAAACCTCAATGGGCAAGGCATTTAACTTTTCCATTACTCCCTCCTTCACTACAGACCTGTCATTCCTTTCTGGTCTTACTCTTTTTCCCTTCCACCATTTCCTTCTTCTCTTCAGGCCTCTCCAGGCTCCACAGGCCTACACTACTCTGCCCTAATGACCACTTTTCTGCTTCCTCTCTTCTCAGGTTTTTCCCTTCCTGCTGTCTTACCACTTTCTTCCATCCGGGTAGCTCTCATTTTTATCTCCCCTTCCAATGCTCTGAAAATGCAACTTATATATAGGTTGTACCCCTCCTCACTCCAATCGGTCTTCTGCCTAACAGTTTTCAACTGTCACTTCCCGAACTGCCCAATGTTCAATCACTTCTTGACAGCTCACCATGTGAGGCTTGACACCTCCACCTTTGGTGGCATTCCCCACACTCTCTGGTGGGCCAGGCCAAGAATTTACAATGATTAATGGCTCCCACAGATAATTCTGGCTCCACTGGTTATTACAGTATCCTCATATTGAATTAGAAGAAATTGAAATTGTATATGTCGTTGTTATATTACAAATTTGACGAGACATCACTAACCAATTGTGACCTCATCACTGCGGTGACATCATAAACTCATTGTGATAGCACATTGCCATTGTGCCACCATGATCACATTGTGACATCCCAAACCTATTATGAGCTCAGAAGCTTTGAAAGAAAGCATAGCCTTTGTGAAGTCACAGGCCATTTGTGTACCCATAGCCTCATTTTGAGCTAATGAAAATTGAGATCATACATGCCATTTTAACATCGCAAAAACTTTGTGACATCATTACCAATGTAGCATCACATTGTCATTATGACAACATCAGCCAATTGTGACACCATAAAACAATGACATCATAGCATTATGACATCCATGGTCATTGTGATGTCACAGATATATTGGAATGCCTATTCTGTGATTCCATTCTATTTCAAAAGTGGCATGTGTGTTGATATCAGAAAAATATTGTGACCACATAATCATTATGACATCACAATACCTTGATGACAACACAGTGCCATTATGATATCACTAACCCACTGTGACATCACAAACCTGTCCTATTCTCCTAAATTTTTTGACATGCTGACAGTGTGATCTCTTCAGCATCACTGAGTTCATAAATTGTTTAACTCATACTTCAGGTATGACATGTGATATAATAAATCCACTGTGACATCACACTGCCAGATGTCATTACCACTTAATCACACTGTGATTCACAAACCTGTTAAGACTCATTACACTTGTGCCAACATATGCCTTTGGATACATCATTATCCCTTATGAATTTATATAACCATTGTCAATTAGAGATCTGGTATGAGATTATAACATCACCATCCCATGGTAAAATCACAAACCTATGTGACCGCATCACCTGTATGGATCACCATTTGTGACTTCAAAACAATACTATCTCATGTAATTGTAACATCACATTGCCAATGGGATATCTCTGTCCCATTGCATTTTCACCAACCTATTATATCCTCATAATATTTTACAAAATTTATGGCCTTTCTGACTTCTAGCTCCTTATGTGAACTTGTATCTTCATTGTGATCTAGTAGAATGAAATTGGACATGTAGTGGTGATATTACAATTTCATTGTGACATCACTATCCAAGTGTGACCTTATGACCACTGTGACATCACAAACCTATTGTGACATCACATTGCCAGGATCACCTTCTGATATCCCAAACCTGTTGTGATCTCTTAGCACTTTGAAAAAGCACATGGTATTTGTAACACCACAGTTCCTTTGGTAACCATACCCTCATTGTGAACAAAGGACAACTGACATCAGACATGCCATTTTACCATTACAAACTCTTTGTGACATCATCTACAGAGTGAAATCACATTGTTGTTAGGATACCATCAGCCCACTGTGACATCCCAAAATGACAATTACATCATAGCATTATGACATCACATTTTCATTGTGAGGTCATAGAGACAATGTGATTGCCTATTCTGTGATTTCATTCTATCTCAAATATGGCATATAGGTTGATTTCAGTAACCCATAGTGACCACATCACGATTGCACCATTGCAATCCCTTTGTGACCTCATATTGATATTGTGATATCATTAATGCAATGTAACATCACAAACCTGTCTTGTCTTCATAAATTTTGTAACAAATGTCTACATTGACCTGGGCTGGATGCCCAGAGCTAATTGCAGCTTCAACCATGAACCCTCAGACCTCCAAAGAGCAGCCCAGCCATTTGCTAACTGGTCTTCAAACAACCAAACTCCAAAATAATCATCTCCAAACTCCACACTTCAAAGGACAAGGCTTTTTCCTTTTCTTCATCCTCCTTCTCTACAGACCGGTCCTACCGTTCAGGTCTTTTCATTTTTTCCTTCCACCATTCCCTTCTTCTCTTCAGGTTGCTGTACTCTTGTCAGGCCTTCACTGCCCTGTCCAGGTGGCCAGTTGCTGTCCTTTTCCTCCTGTTCTCCCTCAATTTCCTCTCCTCCCAGGTCTTTACCCTCCAGTACTCTCACCACTTCTTTCCTTCCAGGTCTTCCCCCTTTTGCTTCCCCCTTCTGTTGCTCTGAACATGCAACCTATATATAGGCTGTTCCCTGCCCCCACTAAAATATGTTTCCTGCATAACAGTTTTCAATCATCACTTCCCAAATGTCCAAGCCCAATAACTTCTTGGCAGCTCACCATGTGGAGCTTAACATCCTATCTCTTCAGCAGCATGTCCTGCCCACTCCAGCGGCATGCACCCCCCCCCTCTGTTGGTCCAGACCAGCAGGTCATGATGACTATCTGTTCCCGTGTATGATAGGGGTACTACTGGTTATTACAGTGTACTGATGGTGAACTAGTAGCGCTTGAAATTGTACAAATAATTGTGATATTACAAACTCATGACCTAACTAACCCATTGTCACCTCAAAAACCACTGTGACATCATAAACCGATTGTGACATCACGTTGCTGTTTAGACACCAGGATCACATTGTGACATCCCAAATCTATTATGACCTCTTATAATCTTTGAAAAATTCATAGCTTTGTGACATCTCAGTGCCTTTGTGTATCCAAACCCCACTGTGAAATATTGACAATTGAGAATCAGACATGATATTTTAACATCAAAAATTTGTGAGGTCATCACAACTGTAACATCACATTGACGTGATGATTCCATCTGCTCATTGTGAAGTCACAAAACTAAAATATGATAAAATTATAATTTCACTTTGTCATTGTGATATCATCGACACATTATGAATGCCTTTTCTGTGATTTCATTCTACTACAAATGTGGCATATAGGTGTATATCATAAACAAATCATGAACTCATAACCATTGTGATATCACAATCCCTTTGCACATCACATTGCCATTATGATATCACTAACACACCGTGACATCACAAACCTATCCTGTCATCATAACTTTTGTGACATTCCTTTTTTTCCTCATAATCTGTTGGCGACATCATTAGATTTCACATATGACCTTTGATATCACAAATTCCCAGTGACATCATGACCATGGTGACATCACACTGCCAGATGTCGTAGCCATTGTGTCAAATTCTGACATCACAAACCTTTTAGGATTTCAATATGTGACAACACATACTTTTGTAGAAACCACTGTACCTTTCTGAACTCATGTACTCATTGTCAGTTAGAGACAATTGAGAACGATCATATCATTGTGACATTGCCAGCACATTGTGACATCACCAATCTCTTGTGACTTCATCAGCAATGTGGCATCATCATCTATTTGTGACACCAAAACAATATTCTGACATGAAGTAGTGAGTTGACATTGCCATGGTGATATCACTGTCCCAATGTGTTTTCAGAAACCTAATATGACCTCCTAACATTTTTAAAAAATTCATGTTCCTTAGGACTTCAAGCTCCATCTGTGAACTTGTATGCACATTGTGAAATAGTAGCAATTCAAATTGGACATGTGTTTGAGATATTACAAAATCATTATAGCATCAAAAACCCACTGTGAACTCATCACAACTGTGAATCATAAAGCTTTCATGAACCCTAAGTACCTTTGAAAACACATAAGTCATTTGTGACATCACAGTCCCTTCGTGTACCCTTACCCTCAATTTGAACACATGAAATTGAATTCATATATGCCATTGTAACATCACAAACCCTTTGTGAATCCATCACCAGTGTGACAGCACATATTCATTATGACACCTTCACCTCCTTGCAACATCACCAATTTAAAATGACCTCATAGCATTATGATATTATATTGTAATTGTGAGGTAATAGACGCATTGCAAATGCCTATTCTCTCATTTCATTCTATTTTAAATGTGGCATGTGGGTTGATATCAGAAAATCATTGTGATCTCATAAGTATATGACATCACAATCACTGTGACATCACAGTGCCATGGTGATATCACTAACACACTGTGACATCACAAACATGCCCTGTCCTCATAAGTCTTGTAACTTGCTGTAATTGTGATGTCTTACGCCCTTTAAGAGCTCGTAATCTTTTTTCAAACATAATATTTCAGTTATGATATGTGATATCAGAAATGCACTGTGACATCATGACCATTGTGACATCATACTGACAGACATCATGTCCATTGTGTCACACTATTACATCACAATCCTCCTTGGACTTCATCACATTTGTGACAACACATGCCTTTGGAGATACCACAGTCCATTTGTGAACTCTTATTCTTTGTGATTTCATGACAACAGAAACTTTATGCCATTTGGATATCACCAACCAATTGTGACATCATAGACCTACTGTGACCCCTTACCTGTATGGCATCACCAACTAAATGTGACATCAAAACTTTTTGTGATGTCACAATGTGACACGATGTTCATGACATCTATCAGTGTGATGTCACAAAGGTCACGATGTCACAGTGGATTTCTGGTATCTCATGTCATACATGAAATATGAGGTTGGAAACAAATTATGAGGGCAAAAAGCTCTTAGATATCACAATGTCAGCATGTCACAGAGGTTATGAAAATAGGAGAGGTTTGTGATGTCACATGGTATTAGCTATATCACAATGGCACTGTGATGTCACAACGTGATTATGATGTCAAAATGGTTATGTAGGCACAAAAATGTGTTTCTGATATCAACTCTCATGCCACATTTGAAATACAATGAAATCACCTAATAGGCATTCACAAGGTGTCTATGATATCACAATGACAATTGTCATAATGTGATTATGTCATTGAGTTTGGTGATGTCAAAATGAGCTGATGCTCTCATAATGAAAATGTGATGTCACACTGTTGAGGATACCAGAAACACTTTTTGATGTTATAATGGCATGTCTGGTCTCAATTGTCATTAGTTAACAACAAGGATTTGGGTACACAAAGGGACTGTAATGTTGAAAAGGGCATGTGATTTTTCAAAGGAGCTAAGAGGTCATAATAGATTTGAGAAGTCACAATGGAATCATGATATCACAATGACAACATTGTCACAATGGGTTTGTGATGTCGTGCTAATGATGATGTCAAAATGGGTTTGTGATGTCACAACGAGTTGGCAATATTACAATCAAATTTCCAATTTCAATTGTTCCTAATTCACAAGGAGGATACTGTAATAATCAGCAGGGCCCCGATAGTCTATAGGGTCCAATAATCAGCCTGGCCCTCTCTCCTGGCCAGCTGGAGAAGACAGGGCATTCTGTGGGAGGGGCTGGTACATTAATTACCAAGTGTTGAGCTGTTAAGAAATGATTGGGCTGTGGGGAGTTTCGGATGTGACAGTTGATAACTGTTAGCAGTTGGAGTGGAGAAGGGGTACAGACTTTATATGTGCTGCTTGTTCAGAGCAATGGAAGGAGAGATAAAAATTGAAAAGTCATGGAAGGAAGGAAGTGGTGTGAGAGCAAAAGGGTAAAGGCCTGAAAGGAGAGGAAGTTGAGGGAGAGCAGGAGGTGAAAGATGGCAACTGACTACAAAGGCAAAACAGTTCAGGCCTGTGGAGAGTAGAGAGGCCTGAAGAGAAGAAGGAACTGTTAGAAGGGAAAAAGGGAAAGACTTCAAAGGAAGTATAGGTCTGTAGTGAAGGAAAGACAAAGGGAAGGGGACAAAAACGCTTGCCCTTTGAGGTTTGGAGCTTTGGATATCATAACCTTGGGGGTTGGTGGTTTGGAGAACATTTATCATATTAAATGTATCTCGATGGATTCGCTTGAACAATAGAGGCCCGAAGTTTTGGAGACCCCCACAAAGATTAATCCATTTGGATGGCATCAGGCCTTGGCCCCAGGGGAAAATCCCCATAGGTGAGAGCGTCAGCCTTCAGGGCCTCGAGGGTTTATCTCCAGAGGACCAACATGGACAAAAGTCATGTAGGTACCTCTAGGGCTGCATCTGGGCAAGCTTCCCAGCATGTTTTTGGGACCCCTCTAGAGGTCATTTGTGGCTTTCTTGGGAAGCCATCTGGGAACTCCTTAAGAGGTCATGTGAGGCTTCCTTTGGAAGCCATCTGGAATCTCCTTGAGAGGTCATGTAGTGCTTCCTTGGGAAGCCATCTGGAACTTCATCAAGAATTCATCTGCAACTTCTTTGAGAAGCTATCTGAGACCTACCCTGGAGGTCATCTTGGGCGTTCTCCAGTGTCCATCTTGGACTTTCTCCAGAGGTCATCTGGGGCTTCCTCAGGGGGCCACCTGAGACCTATTCAAAAGTAGTCATTGGGGATTCCTTAAGAGGCAATTTAGTATGACCTCCTGAGGTCATGTGGGGCTTCTTTGGGAGGTTATCTCGGGTAACCTTGATGAAAAATCTGTCTTCGGACATCATCTGGGAGGAAGGTATATAGGACCTTCTCTGGAGGTCATCTGTCACTTTCTCAAGAGGGTTATCTGGAACCTTCTCGGAGTTCATATATGGCCTCCTTGAGTGGCCTTCTGGGAGCTACTCAAGAGGTAACCTCAGCATCATTGAGAGGACATGTGGGGCCTCCTTTGGAGGTTATCTGACACTTCCTTGGGAAGCCATTTGGAACCTCCATGAGAGGTCATCTAGGGCCTCCTAGGGAGGATATATGTGACATCCTCCAGAAGTCATCTGCAGCATCCTCAAGAGGCAATCTGGGATGTTCTCTCTGTCATCTGGGATCTCTGTAGAGGTCAAAATTGAGTGGTGTGGGACATGTGGGTTAAGTGTCTGTGGCTCTTGGTCTTTGTGTGTATGCTGATAGTTTTATCTGTGTCCTGTATGCAACTCTGTTTACTCCTTTTCTCAGGATGGGAGAATAGGCCTAAAGTTGTCATATCCAAAAAATATTCTCCCCCATGGTTACAGAATCCTTCAGAGGAAGATGCACTGATGAACTCTCTCTCCTATTCTTTGCCATCAGCACCTCTAATCTAAAGTCCTCCCATACCAAAAGTGGTTACTTTTACCAGCCTGAGGTGGTACAGTGTGGTATGTTGCCCTTATTACCCTTGAGACAGGAACATGGAAGAGATGGTGGGCAGGCCCCCTTTCTAATATATGTTCCCTTTACAACTAGTGATCTGTATAACTGGAAACAGCAAAACCCATCCTTATCAGATAAAATAAAACCAGGGGCTCATTACCTCATTAGAGGCAGTAATTTTCACACATAAGCACATCTGGGATGAGTGTCAGCAAATTTTACAGGTGTGTTTCACCTGGTAGAAAAGAGTGAATCTTGCTCAGTGACTTAAAGGTGGTCCTTGGAACACACAGTAGCCGCACTATTGAACCAGACCATGGGGAACAACTCTTTCCCGAGATTTACTCAAGCTGAGTCTAACAGCGATCAAGGTATGGAGGTGCTTACCAATTATTGCCAGGTTCGGTTAGCAGGGATACCACAATGGCTAGAAAGCCGAGTCATCAATCTAAATTGAGTGAGATGGGACAGTTTCCCAGTGAGTACTCTAATGCTTTTCTGGAACTTCTCTCAGAAGCCTATAGGACCTATAGGCCTATAGATCTTGAAGCCCTGGAGAATCAAAAATCCCTATACATGGCCTTTGTTATCCAGTCAGGCACAGATATTAGAAGAAAGCTTCAAAAGTTACAAGGTTTTGAGGGAAAGGTGTATTCTAAGTTGGAAATGGTTGCCCAGTGGGTGTTTGATAACAGAGATAACTTGGAAAAAAAGAGTCTAAGAAGGGAGTTTGAATTTTGGTAGGATGACCAGTATAGGGATCAAGAAACCTTTGGCAAGGACAGTAAACTTCATTTGAAAATGGCAGTAGGGAACCTCTAGGATTAAACCAGTGTTTTTATCGCAAGTAAAATGGACATTGGGAAAAGATATGTCCAAGGAGGAGAAAGACAGAAAATGACAAGTAAATAATCACATTAACCACCTGGAAAATGTGTTCATATCTCTGGAGAAACATGCAAAGGAGCTTGGGGCCCCAAATTCCAACTGTGTTCAATTTAAAAAGCAGCCCTCTGAACTTAAGAATAAATGTGGTAAGGAAAAAAATCACCCACTTCTAACTCAAAACACAGGCTTATAAAAGACTGAATCTCCTATAGGTGCCAGTCAAAACCCACCAAGAGGTTAAAAAAAAAACATAGAGCACACAGGAGAAAACAGAATTATTTTACATGAAGAAAAGATTTGAAAATATAAATTAGGAACTTGTTCGAGTCAAAAATGAGAAGAAAATCCTCAAAAGGAACCTAGAAAACATTCAGAATCAAATGAAATTCAAATACATTAGCCTGGGTGAGCATGAGGCAAATTAGGGGACTACAGGTCAGAGGCCAACAGAAGCACAGGACAGCAATGTTGCCATCCTTGCTAACCACAAGTGAGGCCAAGGAAAGATCTTGATGCTGCATTAAGAAATCATAGCCATGAAAAAGGAGCTGGACCTGATACAAGAATGTATTAGGGTGAAGTACATGTTGATTATAAGCTTTGAAGAGTGTCACCAGAAATTCAAGGCAACAGAGAAAGAAGGAAAGAGTAGTTAGCAGAGAAGACGGGGAAGTGCTGTGTCATAGAAGATCAGGCCAAGAAAAATGAACAGGAAAATATCAGGCTTAAGAAAGAGATTGTTACTCTTCAAAAAGAGTTAAAGGGCCACATGCTCTGATAGAGAATGCCGGGAAAGGGAAAGAGCATTGGGAAGAAAAACAGAAAAGCTAAACAAACAGTTGAAAGATCTGTCACAAAATTACACTGAAGTGGAAAACCAGAAAGAGAAAACACTAGAGTAAAAGGCCAAAAAGACTGCTGAGACCTTCACCTTAAATATAATGCAGAAGCATCGAGTCCCAATGGAACAGATGGAGGTGGGAAAAAATACCTCTCAATAGCACCTTTGTGAACTTAAGGGAGGAGTTGAAGAGCAAGAAAAGGTCTGTGAGAAGGAGCAGAAGTTGGCCAGTCAAAGGAACTCTCTTGTGACCCTGTCAAATTACTTGCAGGTTAAGGAGCACATTGAGAAGGAGAGTAAGATCATGAAAGCAAGTTTGAGAGAAAAGGAGCAGAATAACATAGAAGAAGTCTCCAACATTCAGAGTACTATACAGGAGTTAAACTAGAGACCCTAAGATACAGTGAAACATCTGAGCTGATCAGGTAGCTTGGGAGACCACTCTAAAACCAGTGTTTTCTCTAGAGCTACTCGTCGTTAAGATTAAAGGAAGAAGCAAAAACAGTAATAAGTAATAAGTGTGCAAATGTGGACACTGAACTTGTGAAAAATGCATACAGGCTCAAGCTTTCTGTCAGTTTACATGTAGATATTTGCATCCTGGTAAATTGCCCTAGGCCACTGCCTATAACTGTTCGAAAACTAGTGGGGCCTCAGCTTGACAATTCTTTGTAATGTGTTTAGGTAATTTCCAACGGGTAAATGCTGAAAAGCTGGAATTTAGGGAAACAATTCATATGTGAGGAACCTCAGATGATGATTTTGGGAAAGTGGGCTTCACCGAGGTAAAGCCTAGAAAGTATGGTTATTGGTATCTGTTACTAATTGTGGACACTTTTTCAGGCTGAGCTGAGGCATGTGATAATTTCTTGATTTGGCTTACCTTCACCTATGGGGTCCAAAGATGCCCCTTCATTCAGGGCCCAAGTTCTCAATTATTAACTAACACCCTAGGAATAAATTGGAAGTTATAATACATTTATAGATCTGAGAGTTCAGGGGACTAGAAAGAATGTATATGAACTTAAAGGAAACATTAACTAAATTAAATACAGAGATTGGCCATGTCTAGGTAAGCCTCCTGAACTTTGTTCTCCTTCAAGCTATATGTAGCCCTTATGTTAAAGGATTTAATCCCTTTGAAATACTTTAGGGTAGATCACCCCCTTTGGTTGCTAAACTTGGAAAGGCTATATTAACAGAAATGTCTAACTACAATCTGCAGGCTTTACAACATATTCTTTTATGTATCTATTCTTTGGTAACCAACGTCCAGAGGTTGCCTAAGAAAAACTCCACCTGAAGGGGAGGGCTCTGTTGGGATGACAGAGGACACCTAGTGGAGGAACTGGAATAGGTGGGGAGATGGCAAACAGACCACTCACACACAAGAGGAGTGAATGGTGAGTGCGATTTAATGCAGAGGATAACAAGCTTTTATACCAAAAGTCTCCATGAGAAAGGGCAAAAGGTTACACAATCTTGCTGCAAGGCTTCGTTCTTGGGTGGTCACCAGCTGTTCCCCTGATCTTGTTTTTTGGATGACGAGGTATGACGATAGGCACTTGTTTTCAGCTTTACCTCTATTTTTAAGAAATACAATTGGTTTTGATGTTTATCACCTATTAACCATTAACCAGAGCATATCGGCAAGATGCTGAAGAGAAAGCCATGAACTCTAGTACTTTATTATTACTTTTGTTTAGTTTTGTACTTTTTGCGTTTTAAATCTTTTCTAAGCAATTGTGCTTCTTTGCCATTCTTTAGAGGGTCCACAATTTGTGGCCAAAAATCATGATATTCAGTATACTTAGTTAAATCTGGCCATATATCAAATTTACGCTAATAGTGATTTTTCTGTAACCCTTTCACATAATCGTTACTCTTTTCTATAGAGGCCTTAACTGTCTACTAAGATCTTTCTTGTTCCTTCTTTAATAGTAAGCACCAAAGAGGCCTAGATCTAGCAAGTCTCTCAGTGAATG
This sequence comes from Dipodomys merriami, assembly GCF_024711535.1. Classification (NCBI taxonomy): domain Eukaryota; kingdom Metazoa; phylum Chordata; class Mammalia; order Rodentia; family Heteromyidae; genus Dipodomys; species Dipodomys merriami. The sequence goes on along the minus strand of NW_027204982.1, from coordinate 889,896 downwards.
AAAGAAAGTAATAGGAAGTTCTTTCTCCTAAGTAGTTTTCCCAACAATTGCCATCCTTATCATACACACCTGTAAAAGGTTATGGATCTGGGAGAAGTCTTTGGGGTCCTCTAGATAATGGAGGATCCCACCATTTTCCTCTGATAAGCCATTGCCACCTTTCATCTACCAACCTTTTAGGAATCTTATTTAGCTTTTGGTCTAAATATCCCTCTACATCTTTCATATCTACAGGATATCTATATGAGTTCATTGTATATGCTTTAAGATTAAAGGAAATTCTCCAGTAGCCATACACTCTTTCTGCTCTAGCCGTGCCTACAGCTTCTTGTAAATCTCTTATAAACTATTCCTTCTGCTGAAGTGACGTCATGAAACCCCCAATATTTTAATATTTACTTACGACTTGTCTACTAGTCTCCATAAGAGGGGTTTTCAGGGTAGCACTTAACTCTGGTGAGTTAGTCATATTCTCAGGACACTCATCAGATGTTGGAGTCGTCAACACTTTTAAGAAAGAGCCTTGAATAAGGGAAGGTTGAGCATGAGTAAGTACAACAAGAAGCAGGAACAGTAAAAGATTAATGGGCACTCCTATACAGCAAAGAAAAAAAAAACAGCAACACATCTTTCCCAGGGGCTTGCCAGCCTTTTCCATGAGGTAGGACTCTTTGAAGCCCCATTCTCAGATCTGAAAGCAGGTTTCCCATGCTAAGCAGACTCCACCGGAGTAGGCGTGGCAGGGGTCAAGATGGTGATAGAAAAGCAGGGAAACACCACAGCTCTCTCTAACCAAATACAGATTTCAATGCTCTGTTTCTCCAAGTGACCCACCAGAAAAAGGGCGATTACTCAGAGAGCTACAGGAAGTGAAAAAAGAAAAGGGAAAAACTTACACAGACATTAAAGTGGGAAGACCCTTCCCAAACCCCTTGTTGTTGAAGGGGCTCCACATTGAGCAGCTTAAATTGCAGGGCTTCTTACCAGGCTGCTTAAGTGGCCCGGCTCTGGATCTTCAGAGGACCACACACTTGCAAGCATCCAAAGGCTCCCAGAAGACTCCCAAGAGCCAGTGCCAACCAAGAGAATACAAATAGAAATCTCAGAAGGCAGAGCCAGCACAAATAATCCCCTCACCCTCCCTGGCACAGCGCCTCTGCCTGGCTGGTGCAATCAGTCCAACCCAGTCAGGAGCAGCAGTAGCTGTCAGCAGTGGCGAACGACCCTAGACTCACAGCATGGCACCTCTGTCCTGCTGGTGTAAACATCCTAGCCTAATCTGGAGCAGCAGTGGCAGCTGGCAGTGGCAGCAAACCACCCAGACTCTGGGCACAATGCCTCTTGGCACTAGCCACAGGAACATCCCAGACCAGCCCAGGGAGGCAGTGGTGGCTGGGGCGGGGACAATTGCATTGAACAACTCCAGACCCGTGGCAGTTTGTGCCTCTCCATACTGGCCCGCATCAGCAGCCCAGCCTAGCCCGAGGCAGCAGCAGTGGTTAACACCTGACTCATGCTGTGGTGCCTTCCTTGCATAAGTGGCCCAGCTGATCCTGCAGTGGCAGCAGCTGGGGCAGTGGCAACAGCTGCGGCAGCAGCTTTGGCGGCAGCAGCAGTGGCATCGACAGGAGCAGCGAATGACTCTGGACCCTTAGTGGGGTTCAGCACCTCTCCAAACTGGCTTGTATAAGAAGTCCAGTCCAGCCCATGATGGCAAAGGTAGTGAACATCCCGACTTGAGTCAGGGTGTGGTGCTGAACAACCCCAGAAAAGCCTCATAAACTTTCCTGCCTGGGCTGGCTTTGAACCTGAATACACAGATCTGAGCCTCCTGAGTAGCTAGGATTACAGGCATTCACACAAGCAGGGTCTTTTTCTTTCCAACCCCCTAACTCTTTCTAAAATAGATAATTTCTTAGTTCATACAAGGAATTTAGGAAAATACAAGAGGATTGACATAATATCCTGTATTCTATCTGACCATAGTGGAATCAAAGTAGTTCTCAATAACAAGGCATAAAGTAGAAAAATCTTAAACACTTGGACATTAAACAGCACTCTATTGAACAATACATGGGTCACAGAAGAAAATAAAGAAGAAATTTAAAAGTTCCTACAATTCAATGACAATGAAGATACATCAGAAAGAAACCTATGGGACACAGCAAAAGCAGTCCTGAGGGGCAAATTTATTGTTCTCCGTGTGCACATCAAGAAAACATAGACCAATTAACCAATCTTTCTGATGCAAATAAAACTGCTAGAGAAACAAGAAAAAATTGAACCTAAAGTTGCTAGACAGAAAGAGATAACCGAAATAAGAGCTGAAATCAATGAGAGACTAAGAAAATTATAAGTAAAATTAATAAAACAAAAAGCTGTTTTTTAAAAAAAATCAATAAAACTGATGGACCACTGGCAAAAGCAACAAAATAGGAGAGGAGCCCCAAATCAATAATATCAGAGCTGCCACAGGGAAAATTACAACAAACATACATGACATCCAAACAATCATAAAGAAATAATTCCAGACTCTACTCACAAAGGAAGGAAAACCTAGCAGAGACAGATGAATTTTTACAAAAATACAAATTTTTATTTCCCCCTTTCCTTTTCAGCCATGCTTCTCCACCATGTATGGTGGGGGCAGAAGTTCAGTACATAAACTTCTTTTCCTGCCTGAATAGCATGTGGTGTTCTCTTCATAAGCTATCTAATGAAACCTACCTATTTAACATACCTTACATATGGTGCTCTGTCTAGGATGGGGTTTTTGAGTTGGAAATGTTAGAATTTCCTAACCACCCTTTTTTCTGCAAACCAAACTGCCTTGAGACACCATATGAGACTTTTCACCAATACCATTGCTGGCTTTGACATCCACGACCTCACCACTTCTCTACTCTGGTGAGTGAAACTAGTCTCTATGGTTCTCTGTTTCTCAATCTCTGTTCAGATGTGGTGCCATGTTAAAGAGCTCCTTTGGCCTTTAGCCGAAAGGCTTGTCACTCTGGATCCGAGGATGCTTGGTTTGGGGGCTTGGACATTTCTCTCTAGAGGGTTCTGGGGGAAGTAGGGACGCCACTTCTTCCTGGTCAGCTTTCCTTCATTCACCAGACTGATTGTCCTACACATATATTAGGGTGCTGCGAGCCATGCCTGAGCAGTGAAACCCCTCTGAAATGCTTCCTGCACTCCCTGGATAGACGGGACACCTAATATTTTTATGCTGCTGTCAGATTTAGACAATTTTTGCCTCTGCAATGGTACATGGTTGAAGTCTGTTTACTTTCAGGCTCACTTTGCTCTCTGCCATTCATGTCCAACTTTCCATATCTCTCCCTTTCTTTTCTACAACTTTTTGGATTGTGCCCTGAAGAATGCTACACGGGCTGGGTCCTGGGGAGCCCCTCTAATTCCCTCTCAAAGGCTAGCCAAACTAGGCTTGATGTTTTGTTACGATTTTCTTTGCATTTTTTCAGAAATTCGCCATCTTGAGTTTGCCATCTTGGCCACATGGTGGGTTAAGGGTTTGGCCCCATCCAACCTGTATCCTTCCACCAAGCTTACTTCTCCATTCATCTATTTGTAATGTGCCTTGCTAACAAGTTGCTCTTTTCACAGACCCTGGTAACTGATGCCCAACCATCTGATGTGATTTGTTAGCAGAGATATCTAAATATTTTTGTCAAAAATTTTAAGATTTGACTTTTGCCTTTTTTGTTTTGTGTTGTGTAGTTTGGTACTGACTACTGATTCTAAAATATTGGGTATATCTGTGCTAAGATTCTCACGTCTAACGAGTTTTGTCATTGCAGATTATTTGGTCAATTTTTGATAAGGACCAGGTAAGCGCCACATATTCTATTTGATCTCCTTGTTGCTTTAATTGGAAATAACAAAGGGCTTTTGTGGCAAAGATTGCAGTTCAAAGCCAGCCAAGGGCAAAAAATCCCTCAGACTCCATCACCCAACTAACTTGCAAAGACAGGCTGGAAGCATGGCTCGAGCCTCTTATCTCTAACCTGCAAACACTGGAAGAGGTACTATAACTCAAAGTGGTAGTGTTCTAGCCTTGAGCAGAAGTGCTCCGGGACAGTGTCCAGGCCTTAAGTACAAACCTCCTTGAGTACCAACTGGGACGAACTATTCCAGCAATGAGAACCTAGACTCGGCTGGTCTGGGAACAAGGGAACATAGAGAGGAGTAAGAGGAGATGATAGCACATCAGCCACTTTGTGCCTGCCCTTTCAAAATAAACCAGAGCCAGGAGATCAATAGAAGTAACAAGGCTGCCCATCTAATGTTCATTGCTGTCTAACTTTCAATTGGACAGGAATTTATATTCTTGTCTTTGTCACTTGTCTTCTCTACCTAGTCGCCAGATGTCAGAAGTAGCTAGGGGCATTTCTACCAACATTTTCAGCCCCAAGTCCTTCCTCTTGTCATTTATTTGCTCTCTAGTACTTTTTTCAGTCACTCAATGCCTAATGAGACTTCTCCACACTTCATCCAAGAGTCCAGATTTCATCTAAAGACTCAATGACCAAGTGACATCTGTTGCCTGCTTCCTTTGCCCAGAGGGGAGCACATCTCAGCCTTTTACCCCTACTGTTGACAGCCTTTGCAAACAAGAAGTAGCCAGAGAGAATGTTCGTCCTTTTTCATAATTATCAAAAGGCTGGAATATCAGGTCTGAACAGGGACACCTTCTTCCCTCTTGGCTAAATTTCTGCCCAGCATCTGTTACATAGGTAACTGGCAGACCTGGACGTCACATCCTGGGCCACCACTGGTCACATGCCTCCCATCTGACCTTAGGAGGGTCCAAGACCCTGAGGTCACATCCAGTGTGGCCGCACCTTTTCCCCACCTAGCCACACCTCTTCCTGTCCCTGGCCTGGATAAGTCTTGGCCCAGAGGTGGGTCGCCCCCTTTCCTTTTCAGCCATGCTTCTGCACCATGCATGGTGGGGGCGGCAATTCAGTAAAGAAACTTCTTTTCCTGCCTGAAAAAAAAAGAAATACAAATTGCCCAAACAGAACCAATAAGAAATAAATCAATAAAATGTCAATAACCTACAATGAGATAGTAGAAGTAATCAGAAATCTTCCAACAGGAAAATCCCAGGACCTAATGGATTCACTACACAATTCTATAAGACCTTTAACGAGGAACTAATACCCAAACTCCTCAAGATCATCAGAGAAATAGAAACAGAGGGAGTAATCTTAGACTCATTCTGTGAAGCCAATATCATATTCATCCCAAAGCAAGGCAAAGACACCCAAAAAAAGAACTACACACCATCCTCTTTGATTAAGACAGATGCAAAGCTCCTCGATAAAATTGTAGCCAACAGAATAAAGAAACATATGAAAAAATCATGCATTATGACTAAGTAGGCTTCATTGCAGAGATGCAGATATGGTTTAACATGTAAGTCAATAAATGTAATCCATCACACCAACGGATCCAAGGTCAAGAACCAGATGATTATCCCCATTGATGCAGAAAGGGTTTTTAACATTCATTCATGTTAAAAGCTCTGGAAAAAAATAGGAATAGAAGGAATATTTCATAAGACAATAAAGGCCTTACATGGCAGATCAAAGGCCAATATTATACTTAATGGGGAAAAACTATAAGCAATTCCCTTAAAAACAGGAGCAAAGCAAGGATGCCCACTCTCTCCACTCCTCTTCAATATAGTTCTGGAATTCTCAGCCAGAGCAATAAGGCAAGAAAAATACATTAAAAAAATCCACATGTGAGAGGGAAAAGATCGAGCCACATAGGAGAGGAAGAAGTTCAACTACCTCTTTTTGCAGGTGGCATTATTTTATAAATTCACGATCTCTAAAGCTCCATCCCCAAACTCATACAGCTTATAAACCAATTTTGGCAAAGTAGCAGGATACAAAATTAACCCACAAAAATCAGTCACCTTTCTACACAGCAACAATGTCCAAGCAGAAACGGAAATCAAAGAAATAACCCCATTCACAATAACTTCAAAAAAAAAGTACCTAGGAATTAACCTAACCAAAGATTCAAAGGGTCTATTTCATGAAAACTATAAAAGCCTAAAGAAAGGAATCTTACAGGATACCAGGAAATGGAAAGACTTCCCATGGTCCTGGATAGGCAGAATTAATATGGTGAAAATAGCTAATCTGCCAAAATTAATAAACACATTCAATGCAATTCCCATTAAAATTCCAATGACCTACTTTACTGAAATAGAGAAAATAGTCCAAAAGTTCATATGGAACAACAAAGGACATAGCATAACCAAAACAATTTTAGGCAAAAGAAAGAATACAGGGTGGATTATGATAGAGGACTTCAAGCTCTACTATAGAGCCATAATAACAAAGACACCTTGGTACTGGCACAAAAGGAGACCTGAAAATCAATGAGACAGGTTAGAGGACCCAGAAATATAGCTGCATATGTACAGCCAGTTGATATTTGACAAAGGAACCAAAGACATACGGTGGAAGAAGCATAACCTCTTCAACTACCGGTGTTGGGAAAACTGGCCACATGCAGAAAACTAAAAATGGACCCTAGTCTTTCACCATGTACTAACACCAACTCAAAATGGATTAAAGACCTTAACATCAAGCTTGAAACTCTGAAACTACTGCAAGACCAAGTGTGAGAGACACATGACCTTATAGGCACAGGCAGGAACTTCCAGAACAGATGCCCAGGGTCACAACAAATTGGAGAATGACTCGATAAATGGAACTACCTTAAAATAAAAAGTTTCTACACAGATAAAAAGTAGCAACTAACTAGAAAGAAAGCCAAATAATTGGGGAAAATGTTTACCAGCAATATATCAGACAAGGGTCTAATATCTATTATATATGGTGAACTCAAGAAACTAACCTTTCACAAACCTAACAAACCAATCTTGAAATTGTCAAGGGAGCTAAAGAGAGACTTCTCAGAAGAAGAGATAAAAGCGGCAAAGTAACACATGAAGAAATGTTCTTCATCCCTGACTGTAAAGCAAATGCAAATAAAAACAACTCTGAGTTACCACCTTACCCCAGTCAGAAGAGCCCACATTCTAAATTCAGGCAATGACAAATGCTGGAAGGGATGTAAAGAAAGAGAAACAATACTGCAGTACTGGTGGAAATGTATACTAATATAACCACTTTGGAAAGCACTCTGGAGGTACCTCAGAAAGCTAAATATCGACCTCTCCTATGAACTGGCCATACCACTCCTAGACATCTACTCTGGACAAGAGAACTACTTTACAAAGACACACACACCTCTATGATTATTGCAGCACTGTTCACAATAGCCAAGATTTGGAAACAACCCAGATGAAACACTACTGAAAAGTGGATCCCAAAAATGTGGGACCTATATACAATGGAATAATATGCAGCCATTAGAAAGGACAAAATGATGGCAGTTGCAGGGAAATGGATGGAACTAGACCAAATTATTTGAGTGAGGTAAGCAAAGAACAAAGAGACAAACGGCACATGGTCTACCTGATACATGGATGCTAAGGCCAAAATGCAAGAAGGTATGACAGAGTAAACAGGACTCAAGAAACAAAGGACAGCCACTCATTTTGTTGTATCACCATTAATGACTCCATGTCATTGACCATGTAGATGATAGAAATATGCACACAATGGAAGGAGCCAGGAGGAGGAACAGAATAAGTGGGAAATGGAACAACATACAACAAAGGGGCCCAGCAGTTGCACTGGACATAGAAAAATATCTAAGCAACCCAAACACAGTTAAAGGAAGGGAGGAATAAGAGGGAAAGAGGGAATAGCCCACACTAAGCAAGAGGAAAAAATGTAAACATCACCTGAGGGGGGAAAATAATTTGGATTGTCAAAGCTCATAGAATTAACAAACTTTAGACCATAATAACAATAACTTGCCTTGTCAAGGTTAAAATGTGTTTGTGACTTTACGCATCACAATTCCACAGTACTGTGAAATATGTGAAATATATGTAATCACCTATCTCAAATTTTACAAAAAAGTGTGAGAAGGGAAAGGTTACGAGGGATGGGTGACAATGTTGTCAGACACCTTGCATTCATGTACAGTTTTGTAGAATGGGAACTTCTCTGTACAACTACTTAAAGATAATAATAATAAAAATTGTTTAAAAATAAATAACCAATAGGATGACAATAAAAATGTTCAAATATAAAATAAGAAATTAAATCCAGTTGGAAGGAAAATTTCTTTGGGGGGAGTAATGTAGTTTATTCTATAGCAAGTCTCACTTCAGAAATAAATTCAAAAGCTAGGCCTCAAGTAAGTGAAATAAACTAAGAAGTAGAGTTTAAAAAAGAAACTCTACCCATTCTTTCTTGCCTGGACAGCTGGTGTGGGTAAAAATGTATCATCCTCCTAAACTGGAACCGAAGTAGCAAGGACCCTACTTGGTGGTGCTAATTTCACTGTTGGCTATTAAATTAGTAGGAAAACAATATTAGATCATCAGTCTCAAGTGAAAATGGCAGTGAACCAATATACAGAGAAGGCTGCAAGATTGACTCTTCAGAGACACTCAGAGGATTCCTTAAGGATAAGGCTTACTAAGTGTTAATTAGTGCTAACTAGTGTGTTTCTATAATTTACTTGCTTTCTATTGTTTACATTTTAAGCCTGTTCGTTGGGAGGAGAGAAGGGAATTTTTAGGATTTGGTAAGAAGGAATCAGGATTTGAATGGACATGAAAACCAGTGGGGGATGTGTAAAGCAGTGAGGCCCAAATAATCAGCAGGGCCCACTAATCAATGTGGTCACATGACATGGCCCACTGGAGTGCATGGGGCATGCCACCAAAGGGGACAGGGCATGCTGCTGAAGGGGGGTAGTGTGTTGTCCTCACATGACGAGCTGTGAAGAATTGATTGGGTAATGGGCAGTTTGTGAAGTGATGGTTGAAAACTGTTAGGCAGGAGACGCACTGGAGTGATGGAGGGGTTCAACTTATATATAGGCTGAATGGTCAGAGCAATGGAATTGGAGAAAATCAAGGCAAGACCTGGAAGGAAGGAAGTGGTGTGACAGTAGGAAGGGAAAGACCTTGGAGGAATTTGTGGGAGAGCAGGAGGGGAAGGATATCAATTGGCCACCAGGCCAGAGAATTGTAAGCCTGTGGATAGTCTTAATGAGAAGAAGGAAGTGATGAAATGGAAAAAGGGAAATGAAGTAAAGATCTATAAAGAAGAAGGGAGTAAGGGAAAAGCATTACCTATTGAAGTTTGGGGCTTTGGAGATTTGGGGGTTGGTGGTTTGCAGACCAATTAACTATGTGCGGGGCTGCCCATTGGAGGTCTGAGATTTGGTGGTTGGAGCTGGCTTGCCACTGAGTGCACAGCCCAGAACAAGGTAAACGCATGCTCATTTCTAGTGTAAATAAAGTTATCTTCAATGTGTCTCATTGGATTTTCTTGTGCTTTATGCATCATAAGTATACGAGTTCAAAAGTTAATAATCTCAAAGGCCACAAATTTTGTAAAATGTTATGTCATAATAGGTTTACATAACCCAAGGAACAGTGATATTACAAGGGCAATATGAGGTCACAATATCAAGTCATAATAATATTTTGATGTCATAATTAGTTGGTGATGCCATAAGAGTTATGAGGTCACAATAGGTATATGATGTCACAATGGCATGCTGGACTTCAATTTTCATTAACTCCCATTTAGAATATGAATTCAGAATGGGATTGTGAGATATACAAAGTCATGCATTGGCCCAAACGTGATGAACTCCTACCAGGTATGTGATGTCAAAATGTGACACAATAATCATTTCTTATATCACATGTCACACCTGAAATATGAAGTCAAAAACATTATGAGATCACAAAAGGCCTATGTATATCACAAGGGCATCATGTCAAAGTTATGAGGAGAGGACCAGTCAATGATGTCAGACGTGATCCTTCCTCCAAGGTTTTGTAATATTATAATGGTATAACTGATCTCAATTTTTAGACCACAATGATTATATGGGTAAACAACTGAACTTTGATATCACAAAGGCCATATGCTTTTTCAAAGGTGCTAAGAAGTCATAACCGATTGAAATGTCAAATGTGAATGTGATGTCACAATGGCATGTGATGATGCAATAGGTTTTTGTTATGGTGGTAATGAGGTCACCCATGGAATAGTGATGTCACTACGAGTTTGTAATATTACAATCACATGTTAGATTTCAATTGCTACTAGTTTACAATGAGGATAAGACTTCAAGGAAGGAGCTAGAAGACCTAAAGCCCATGAATTTTCTAACATATGATAATAGGTTTTTGAAAACAGAATGGCACAGTTATATCACAATGTCAATGTGATGTCACAATATTATGTCAAAATAATGTGTAAGTGAGTTCGGAGGAAGATGGCGGAGGAGAAGCTGGAAGCTAAACAAGCTCTTGCATAGAAAGCAGTTTTAGTGTTCCACTGAACGGTCATAGGCTAGAGAATCACATGAAGTGTGCCATCACAGTACAGAGCTTTTGGCCAGAGAGGGAAAAGCCAGGCATGGAGACAGATCTGAGCACTTGCAGTTGCTGCGGCTACAGCAGATGTGGTGGCAGCAGCGGTAGCTGTAGCCACCATACCTACAATGGAGAGAGTACAGGACAAAGGTGACAGACACAGCGGACAAATGGATTCTACTCAACACCAGCAAGAACTGACAAGGAGCAGATATCTTCATCCTACAGATTGCAAACCAAAGATGATGCAGGAACCAAACTCTGGCTTGAGTAGAACCCTGACATCCACACTCCTTCTCAGGGAGCAGAGGAGGGAAGGCCGCCCCTCCCTGCCACAACCACCAGAGATTGCCATCTTTGATACTGACAAAGGCCCAACTGAGCAGCTAGCTCCAACTCATGCCTTGGAAGAAAACAAAAGAGTTATTTTGCAGTTATTTTGACCCTCCAGGCTCAGTTCCACCCAGGGGAACGTCACCACGCACAGGCAGAGAAAATCTGCCCCCAGAAGAGTGACTTTCTTCACTCTGTAAACAGAGCCAGAGTCTGCCCCTCCCTACAGAAGTCTAGACAATTAATTGAAATTCAGTAAACATAAACCCTGAGATTGGCTCTAAGCAGGGCTCTGTGAGTGTCTCAGGGAAAAGCTACTGTTTGCTGAAAGGCCTCAACACTACCCAGAACCTAGCCTCATCACAGCATCTCCAAACTAGAGGAAACAGCCATCTCCCTCTTTTGTGATACTCCAAGCAGTTCTCCCTCTCACTGAACTAGTCTTAGAGGAGGATCACAAAATCCTGGGTAACACATAGCATTTTCTGCCTGCCCAAACAAACTGACTTAAGAAACCAATCAAGCCATAGGAAAACCAACCACAAGCAGACCAGAGATTCCACCAAGAGACTGGCTATGGACACAGGGGATACAGGGTCTTCCATTTTGCATCCCCCCCCCAAAAAAAGACAAAAAAAGAACTCTTTTTTGAAACTTTTTAATAATTTTAATTTTTAAAGTGTTTTCTGTAAATCTTTTTCTCATAAGTTTTATTTTTGGTACATGTGTGTGTGTGTGTGTGTGTGTGTGTGTGTGTGTGTGTGTGTGTGTGTTGTGTGTGTGTGTTTAATCTTTTTTGATCTTTTGGTCCTTTTTTATTGTTTTTATCTTTTTCTATTTCTTATTTTTGCATGACTTACATGCTGTTCTGCTCATCCCCAGATATATACCCGTTGTCAATTATTAGACCTTTTCCCCCATTGTGTACATAGTTAATCCAGAAATTTATCACTCAATTCACAACCTCTTAGGCTCAGCTTTTTAAAAGCACTATTATCTCTTTATACCTAAATAATTTTCAAGTAAATCATTTTAATTTTTTTTTATTTTTTTAGTTTTCATGTTTCCTTTCTATCCCTCCCTTCCTCCCAAGCTATCCTTTTCTTCTCTCAATATCATTTCTTTAAACTTACATATTTTAAGTGTTTCTCTTCTTAAATTTAAATTTTCTGTATTCCATTTGTTCTTTTTTTAAAACAATCTCTCTCCTATCATTCTGTCCAATTCATTTCCCTCTCAGAGATTAAGACTTGGTTAAATTTACTCTCCTTTTTACCTCTCCACATCCCTGTAGTCTTATTTTCCCCCACATTTCTCCCTAAAGCCAATAATTTCTGGTTTTCCATATCCATCTTTGCTGTTCTTAACACATTAACACATGGTTATTTGATGTTGAATAGATTGTATCTGTTGAACTAGATTGTATCTGCATTCATTTTGATTGTGCAACTACCGGACTATGTTTGATACTTACCTTAAAATATTTTTCTAACACAAAATTGGTGTTACTTTCATACCAAATGGGCAGAACAAGCCAGAAAAACACAAGAAAAATAGCAAGTCCAGGTATCTGAACTCTCACTCATGATAATCAGGTGAAAGAATAGTTAATGAATAATCCAGAGGAGAGTCCCCAAAAGTTCTACAATTACTACTGGTAAACATGGTGAATTAAATGATTCAAAACTTGCAAAGGACTCAGTGTGAGCATGATAGAGAGAAACAGGAAGAATACCAAAGATTTACACAGGAATCTGCGAGCATTAGGAAACTAATTAAAGATTAATACCGGAATTAGGTAAGCAGGTTGAGAACAGTCAAAGAGAAATATAGGAATTGGGTGAGCAGGCCGAGAAGAGTCATAGAGAATTAAAGGAATTGCATGAACGTGAGAAAGCTAATCAAAGAGTTTAAAAGGAATTGCAAGTGCAGGATGAAAATAGACAAAGATCAACACAGGCATTCCTGGAATCCATAAACAGACAGCTGAAACACTTCAGGGAGACCACAAAGGCAAAGCTGAATCAAGCACGACAGAAGAAATGGGAGTCCAAGGAAACCATAACCAATCAACTAAGTGATTTGAGAATAAACACTGAACACCAAATTATGGAAGTAAAGTTCACACAAGATCTAAAACAAAACTCCAACAAAGAATTTAAAGCTATCACAGCCGACCAATTAGAAGAAAAAGAAATAAAAAACAAAGTAGAAAGTCTTGATAGTAGGTTAGACAATGCAGAAGATTGAATCTCGGGGATTGAAGAAAGCCTAGATATTATAGAGATAGAACATACAACTATCCAAAACAAATCCAAGAAATATGGTAGATCTATTCAATATTTGGAAGACACCATCAGAAGGCCTAATCTGAGGATAATGGGTGTAGAGGAGCACCTAGAGACAGAAGTTAATGGTTTAGGAAATTTATTTAACAGAATCCTAGCAGAGAACTTCCCAAACATGCAAAAAGATAGGCCTATTCAGATACAAGAAGCTTTTAGAACCCCAAATTTGACCAGACCAGAACAGGACATCCAAATGCGACATTATAATGCGCACAGGATAAATTCAGACCAAGGAAAAGATCCTTAAGGCTGTCAAGGAGAAAAGATTAATCACCTATAAAGGGAAACCAATTAGAATCACCACACATTCCTCAGCAGAGTCAATTAAAGCAAGAATAGCCTGGAATGATGTATGCCATGACCTAAACACAAACAACTATCAACCAAGAAAATTGTACCCAGCTATACTCTCCTTCATAACCAAAGGTCAATAAAGATATTACATAGCAAAAAAAAATATATCTCCACCAAACCAGCCTTACAAAAGATACATAAAGATGTCCTACACATAGAAAATCAACAAGACTACAGTGAAGGCCAACAAATGGCATCCAAGTGAATAAAATTATAACTCAACACCAAAAGCCACAAAAGAAAGTCCTGTAACACATGCAGGTTGAATAACACACTGTTGAATCAACAGTGGGTCATGGAAGAGATTAGAAAGGAAATGCAAATATTCATGATATTCAACAAAAATAAACACACAAATTACCAGCTTCACTGGGACATAGCAAAGCAGTACTCAGAGGCAAGTTTATAGACCTGAGTTCCTACATCAATAAATTATAGAGAACTGAAACCAACAATTTAATAAGACATGTGAACCTCCTTGAAAAAGAGCAGCAAGATAAACCCCAATCCAGGAGATGGAAAGAAATAATTAAAATTAAATCAGAATCACACAAATTGGTATCCAATAAAATCATAGAATGAATCAAAAACAAATAGTTTGTTCTTCGAAAAAATTAAGAAAATTGACCCTTACCAAATCTTATCAGAAAAAGGAAGGAACACACACAAATAAATAAACCCAGAGATGAGAATGGAAACATCACCACAGAAATAACCAAGATTCAGAACATTTTTTTTAAATTTTATTTTATTTGAGAACATACTGTACAGAGGGGCTACAATTACATGGGCAGGATAATGCATACATTTCTTTATTGACCTTTGGTTATGATTAAGAACCTCATGGTTATCTCAATGGATGTAGGAAAAGCACTTGACAAGATCCAACACCCTTTTATGATGGATGAAGTCTCTGGAAAAGCTATCAATCCAGGTAATATGCCTCAATACAATAAAGGCTGAATATGACAAACCTACAGCCAGCATTATACTTAATGGTGAAAAACTAAAGTCATTTCCTCTAAACTCAGGAACAAGACAAGGATACCCACTCTCTCCACTTCTCCTCAACCTAGTATTAGAATGCCTAGCTACAGCAATAAGACAAGATGCAAACATAAATAGGATCCAAATAAGGAAAGAAGAAGTAAAACTCTCCCTCATTGCAGATGACATGATCTTGTATTTAAAGAATCCCTCGCACTCCACTCCCAAATTACTCATGCTGATTCAAAACTTTGACAGAGTAGCAGGGTATAAAATTAAATCTTAAAATCAATAGCTTTTCCGTATGTCAACATGAGAAAAGTGTGGGTAAAATCAGGAAAGCAACTCCATTCGTAATAGACCCCCCAAAAATAAAATACCTAGGAATTAACTTAATCAAAGAAGTAAAAGATCTTTATAATGAAAACATTAAAAACCTGAAAAAGGAATTCAAAACAGACCTTAGAAAGTGCAAAAACCTCCCATGACCCTGGATTTGAAGGATCAACATTGTGAAAATGGCAATACTTCCCAAGGCTATGTACAAATTCAATGCGATACCTATCAATATTCCATCCTCATTCATCAAGGAAATAGAAGAGGCAATCCAAAATTTCATATGGAACAATAAAAGACCCCGAATAGCTAAAACAATTCTCAACAGAAAGAACAGTGCTCGAGAAATATCAATACCAAATTTCAAAGTCTACTACAAAACCATAGTAATCAAAACAGCTTGGTCCTGGTATAAGAACAGACCTCAGGACCAATGGAATAGAACTGAAAACCCCCAAATGTACCAATGGACCTATAGCCACCTAAACTTCGATAAGGGAGCTAAAAAATAGAATGGAAAAAAGCCAGCCTCTGCAGTAAATGTTGCTGGTAAAACTGGTTAATCACTTGCAGAAAACTAAAGCTAGATCCTTCTCTATCACCCTGCACATGAAACAACTCCAAATTGATCAAAGGCCTCAGAGTCAAAAGAGACACCCTGAAAACATTACTGTACAATATAGGAGATACAGTAGGTCTCCTTGGCACAGGCTGAAATTTTCTTAATAGAGACTCAGAAACACAACAAATAAAAGAAAGGTTGGACAAATGGGATTGCATGAAATTGCAGAGCTTCTGTGTGGCAAAGGGCAAAAGTAAGAAGATCAATAGAGAACCCACACATTGGAAAAAAGTCTTCTCTAGCCATACTATGGACAAGGGTCTCATATCTAAAATACACCTGGAACTCAAAAAATTAAATCCCCCAACAACAAATCCTCAAAGAAACAACTACCCAATAAAGAAGTGGGCTAAAGATTTATAGAAAAATTTCTCTGAAGAAGAAAGAAATATAGCCAATAGACACATGATGAAATGCTCCATCTCCTTAGCCATAAAAGAAATGCAAATTTAAATAACACTGAGATACTTCCTCACCCCAGTTAGAATGGCTATAGTCAAGAACTCTAATAACAACCGAAGCTGGAGGGGATGTTGATGGGACTGTAAATTTGTTCAAGCAGTTTGTAAAGTAGTATGGATGTTCCTCAAAAGACTCTACATAGAGCTCCCTGTTGGGCATTTACCCAAATGATCACAAAGAAGAACATACTAAAGCTACCAGCACAATTATATTTATTGCAGCATTATTTATTTTTGGTGGGGGCTCCGGTGGGAGGGCCTGAATTCTGGGCCTGGGCGCAGTCCCTCAGCTCTTTAGCTCAAGGCTAGCGCTCTACCACTTGAGCAACAGCACCACTTCCGGTTTTTTTCTTTTTGCTTATGAGGTGCTGGGGAATCGAACCCAGGGCTTCATGCATGCGAGGCAAGTGCTCTACCACTGAGCCACCTTCCCCTCCCATATTGCAGCATTATTTACCATAGCTAAGATATGGAACCAACTCAGATGCCCCTCAGTAGATGAATGGATCAAGAAAATGTGATATATATACACAATGGAATTCTATGCCTACATCGGAAAGAATGGCATTGCCCCATTTGTTAGGAAATATAAAGCCTCGGAAAAAAATATATTAAGTGAAGTAATCCAGGCCCAAAGAAAATAGGTCCTATGTTTTCTATTATTTGAAATAACCATTATATGTCTGAGACAAACTGTAACTGTTAGACCTAAGTTGATGTTAGGCAAAATGAACCCCAAGATAAAGACTCATTTTTTTTCTTTTCTGCTATTGTTTCTAGCATATTTATAAGATGATTTTTTGTTGCTTTGTATGTCCATCCCCCACGGTATAACCCCTATTTTCACTGTATTTGATGTTGGTATAATTTGTGGGGGGCATGGGAAAAACAAATTCGGATACAGGTGGACCTATTGCAACAATGACATATACAAAGCATTATGTCAAAAACCAAAGTTTACAACTTTGGCATGGGGGGGGGGTGGATAGGCCCAGAAGGGGAGATGGGAAGGGATAGGAAGGGGAAACAAAGCAGGAGGCAACAATGTTGATAGGAAATGTACTAATTACCTGTTCATGTAATTGTAACCCCTCTGTATGTATTTTCATAATAAACATCATGAAATAATAAAGTAAAAATCCATGTCAATATTTTTTTTTTGGATCCGGTGGTGGGGCCTTAACTATGGGCATGGGCACTGTCCCTCAGCTCTTCAGCTCAAGGATAGCACTCTAACACTTGAGCCACAGCGCCAATTGTGGGTTTTTTTCTTTTTTTGTGTGTGGGGTGCTGAGGAATCGAACGCAGGGCCTTATGCATGTAAGGCAAGCGCTCTACCACTGAGTCACCTTCCCAGCCCCAATGTCAATTTTTTTGTCGGTCATGAAGTTTGAACATGAAGTTTGAACTCTGGGCCTGGGCACTGTCCCTCAGTTCTTTTTTTTTTTTTTGGGGGGGGGGTCCAGTCGTGGGGCCTGAACTCTGGGCCTGGGCGCTGTCCCTCAGCTCTTCAGCTCAAGTCTAGCTCTCTACCACTTGAGCCACAGCGCCACTTCCGGCTTTTTTCTTTTTACTTAATGTGGTGCTGAGGAATCGAACCCAGGTCCTCAGGCATGCAAGGCAAGCACTCTACCACTGAGCCACCTTCCCAGCCCCTGTCCCTCAGTTCTTAAGCTCAAGGATACCACTGTACCATTTGAGCCACAGTGCTATTTCTAGTTTTCAAGAGATACATTGGAGATAAGAGTCTCACAGACTTTTCTTCCCAAGCTGGCTTTGAACCACTATCCTCAGATCCCAGACTTTTGGGTAGCTAGGATTACAGGCATGAGCCACCACAGCCCAGATCCAAGAGAATTTTCGAAAAGCAAACTTATAGAAACTTCTGGCTTTTTCCAGTAAAGAATATTTTTTTCAGCATTAGTTTATAACTATGAGTTATTTTTAGATGTAATTGAATTTTTTAACAGAATCAAAGTTTTACTATTACTCAATATCTCACAAAAATCCAGTGTAATTGACTTTCCCAAAGTTAATTATTACATACTATATTATTCATTTTTATTATCACACTCTATATTACATATGGTGTGAAGTGAAAATAATTTGGACCATTTCACATAAATTAGTAGATGCTATTTTAGCATTTTATTCACATCTGTGATTTTAAATGAAGGAAAGATGATTTTCGAGTTAAAATGAATATGAATGTGCACTGTGTCTCAATTGAGCCAAAAATTCTGAGTTCATACAGACAAAATTATTTTCTTTTCACCAAAGACTTTGAAGTAATATTATTGGAAATAGTGAGGCAAGAGGAGGAAAAATTCAAATCATGTCAAGCAATGTCTCTGTTATTCTGCTACCCCCTCCACTATGAAGACCTGTCCATTCCCAGCTGTCAAAAAATGTCAAATGTCTCTCTTAGAATTGTATTCTGAAACATTCTAAATCACTGATTCTTTGTGTAATTTCTGTTATATGAAACAAAATATAGACACAAAACAATTGTAATAAAATGCACACATATGTTGAAGTCACCACAACTGGAAAAACAACCAACAAACTAGAACTCCCCCATGAACAAAAACATGTTGTGCACAGTTTGTTTTAAGCACAAAAACCTCAAATACATGTTAACTTGGAGTAGAACCATAAAGATAATTGTGTCTCAGAAATCCGGTTGTGTTAATTTGTAATTAAATTCATCTAGATGATCCTAATATAGCAAATCCCTTGAATGGATCAAATTGTTTAAAACAAATGTGACTGTATGCGGAGAGAGATCTGCACATATTTAAAAGAATAAAATAACAAAATCATGACATATTTAAACAATTCAGAAAGGCAATGAATAAGTACAATAGTATCCATATTGAGAACTAATTCTTGTTGATTTAACAAGAAAAAATATGCAAATAATAGAATCTGAGCAGTGTAGCTGAGTGCACATAATTTTAAACTACTCCAAATTACACTTTGTAGAAGACTGAATGTGGCTTATCTAAAGGAAAACATCAACACATGATATAAATGAAATTAAAAATCTCATGAAAAAAAAGCAGTTTTTGGAATGTAATAGTTCAATAAATAGTGGTCAAAATCTGTTTAGTACTGACAAAATTGCATAACTATTTAGTTAGATCCAAAAAAAAGACCCAAGTTACTTGAGCTGATTTGAAACTTTGGCAAAGTAGTAGGATACATCTGTATCATTATTATGGATGTTTACTCTGGCATGAAATTCATTTCCTCTTTGATCTGACAAATGAATATATGAAAGAACATTACTTCAACTAAATATCAAGACCTAACTAAACATATAACCAGAAAAGTCATCATGCAAGCCATATTACAACTTGGGTAAATGAAAAATCAGTCATACTGATTCTGTATTTATAGTAAATGTTCATTTTTTTCAGCTGGAATTTTTATAACATTGTGTTACATGATTTATATCTTGGTAACTAATTAGATGCCTCCTTAAATTTTGTTCTGAGTACAATGTCTCATTTCTGTTCCTAACCCATGAAACAATGTTGATTACAAAAAATTCTAATAACCACTGTTTATAATACACAAAATCTCATAAGCATGACAATAAGCATTGGTAACATTTTGATATCATTGTCTCATGACTGATGAGGCCTATATGCATGAGTATCATTGTACCTAGATTTCTCAGCCTAAATTTAGCCACTGTTAAAAAATGTTTTTTTTTTTAATTTTTTATTGTGAAAATATTGTACAGAGGGGTTACAATTACATGGGCAAGATAGTGAGAACATTTCTTATCAATCATTGTAGCCTCCTCCTTTGTTTACTCTTCCCATCCCTTCCCAGCCTCCCCCCGACCCACCTCCCAATCACTGTTAAAAATGTTTATATCTTTATTTGTCACCCATCAGAGATTAAATCTGAGTATAAAGCCTAAGAAAAATGATAAAGTAAGAATTTAGCTTTTTTGTATATAAACACAATGCAGCATAGAGTCACTCACTGGTTTAAAGTCAACATATATCTCCAAAACACTCTAAGCATTTCCTTACAATGTGTGTTATTCTCATGAAGGGAATGGGGAATGTGGGAAGAGGACTCACCAAGCATTTTCTTCAAATATACATAATTTGGCTTTACCTCTACATTTTGCTATAAGCATTTCTGATAAAAACTCTTCAGGTATAATTTATCCTTGTTTCATATACCAAACTACATTCAGAAAATGGTATACCAATTAACTAAAGAATGTCCTGGCAGAAAAAAATGGCATCTCTAAACTATGTGACACCCAATTCTTAGGTATTTCATTATGTCTTCATTTAATGAAAGTGATTGTTTAAATGCTTCATGAAGTATTAATAAAAATCGATCAGTGTACTATAATACAATTGTGTATAATTTTATCCTAGAATAATCCAGGAACTGCCCACTCAATCATGACATATATCACTTTCCATTAGTATTCATATGGATATGAATGAATTTCTTAGGATCTCCTGCCCTATGGAGGTGGCAGGACCAAGATTGGAACAGTGGGCTCCAGCCCCCCCACTTAAACCTGAGGATAGGGAATTCACCAGTCTGTCTAAGAACATCAGCAAGACCAGTGATTAGTCAGGCACCAGTGGCTCTTAGCAGTCCTCCTTGGTACTTACAAAGCTATGATAGGAGGATCATGTTCAAAGTCACCCTAGGCAGGAAAGTCCTTGAGACCACTGTCCAACTTTAGTGCCAACAAAGCCAGAAGTAGAGCCATATGGCTCCTGTGGTAGAGGGCTAGCCTTAAACAAAAGCAGTTCAAGGACTGTGCCCAGAACCTGAGTTCAAGGTCCTGGACTGGAAACAAAAAGGCATACAGAACAATCTGTGCAGTCATCGGACTAAAACAGGTCACCTTCAACAGCCTTTGTTTCAATTTATTATGAGGCCAATGCAGGAACAGTCACAAAACAGGCAGGCGAAGAGAACATCAGGTTTCTTAGAAGTAACCTGTATTCAGAAATTTAAAATTGGGGGCGTAAGATGGCAGCATACTTATGTAAAAAATACCATTAAGAAAAAGATGAGGGGGCTGGGAAGGTGGCTCAGTGGTAGAGCCCTGGGTTCGATTTCTCAGCACCACATAAGCAAAAAAGAACAAAACCCGGAAGTGGCACTGTGGCTCAAGTGGTAGAGTGCTAGCTTGAGCTGAAGAGCTGAAGGACAGTTCCCAGGTCCAGAGTTCAGGCCCCATTACCGGACCAAAAAAAAGAAAAGAAAAGAAAAAGATGAGTGGGCTGGGAATGTGGATTAGTGAGAGAGTCTTGCCTAGCATTCAAAGAGCCCTGGGTTTGATTGCTTAGTAGCACATACACAGAAAAAGCCAGAATTGGTGCTGTGGCTCAAGTAGTAGAGTTCTAGAGCCAGTACCCAAGCCTTGATTTCAACCCAACAACCGGCAAAGAGATAGCCAGGTAAGTAGGTAGGTAGGTAAGTAGGTAGGTAGATAGATGATAGATAGATAGATAGATAGATAGATAGATAGATAGATAGATAGATAGATAGATAGATAGATAGATAGATAGATAGATAGATAGATAGATTAATCTGGTCTTGGTTGTCAGGAGGAAAGAAGAGACCAAGTCCCGGTCATAAGGCCTTCTGCAGTGTGCTAGTCCACCAGCATCTCCTTCAAACAACTACAGAGCAGGAAGGTTGTCTCTTTCCCAGTTCTCAGGCAGGGCCCCAGAGTCAAGAGGGCAGAGCCAGGTTCTAACTTCGGTGCTTGGAGACAGAAGAGCAAAGGTCCTGCCTCTCCTTGGACTGGGGATTTACATTAATGATGTGGAGAATAAAGGAAGGAGAATGGTCTGGTAGAGGTAGAAGAACGGCTTTCAAATCTGACAGATGGAGAGTCAAGAACCCACTCCCTAAGACCAAAGAACAGGGTTTTTCTACTCTGTTCCTCCCCTCTCCCCCACTAAATGCCTCTCTATTGGTATCCTAAAGATAGCCTGAGGTTCCTTCACTTGAGGAAGGAAGGATAATTAGTCAGTGTTTGAAGAGGCTGAGAAAAGCCTGACATTGTTGTAACTGTAACAAATGTTTCCAGTTTCCCCTCATTTCTGGCCGTGCCTGGAATGAATGAAGTGGTTTTGCAGCTCACTTCCTGTTGAGTGTGTACATTCTGCCTCCTAATCCTGCAGGCCTAGGTCTCTTCACCTAGCTTGGCTTTTGCAACCGTTTTCTGCCTTCAAATAGAGTTACACTGGAGTTCATCCTGCTAACATGGCTAGGGCTTGGATTCTGAGAACTTCATTTGAACCCAGGATGGGTCAATAATGTTTCTTTCATGCTTCTATAGCTCAAGAATTCTAAGAACATTTAGAGTGCAAGTGATTTCTCATCACCAAGGGAAACCCAGGAAGCTCTTGAAAATATGACCTTTCACAACTGGAAGTCAGAGTGTCATAGATTTTCCGGCCCTGGTTGGCTTCACCCTGTGATCCTCAGACCTCAGTCTCCTGAGCTAGGGTGACAGGCATGAGCTACTGGTGCTCTGCTAGGTTCAGAAATATAATGACATTAACAATATATGTCAACTGCTTATCACAAAGGGCTTGGGGAACGTATTAAGCTTTTCAACGTTGGACTTTTCAGAACTCTGTAGGACACACGGTTATAATGCTAGAGCCTGAAAGGCTGGGCATATGGGTGTTCTACACTTCAACCTGGAGCTCTGACTCCAATTCTGGTGTATATCAGCATTCATTTTCCAGAGAATGTTCTCCTAATTAGCAAATAGGAAAAATACTTTGGTCAACCCTCACTTTTCCCCCTGATGTGTGTCTTAAACTCAAGCCTAGGCACTATACCTGAGCCCTTCAGCTTAAGTCAAACACTCTATCACTTGAGGCATAGCATCACATGGGGTCTCTTTGTGGTTCATTGGAGAGAAGAGTCTAACAGGCTTTCCTTGCCTAGGCTGTCTTTGAACTGTGGTCTTCAGTTTTCAGCCTCCTGAGAAGATAATGTTCCAGTTTGAGGCAACGGCACATGACTTGTTTTTTCTGACAGTCCTGGGGCTTGATCTTAGGGCCTGGGTACTGTCTCTGAGCTTCTTTTTCTCAAGGTTAGCACTCTACCACTTTATCCACTCTACAGCTTTTGGCTTTTTCTGAGTTGTGGCACTGAGGATTCTAACCCTGGCATCCATGAATCCTGAGCAAGCTCTCTACCAGTAAGCCAAATTTCTAGCCCCACCCTTAAAATTTTATCGCTCAACTTGCCTATCCTCAAGAAAAGGCTTCTAAGTATAAATCATCTACAGAAATCTCTATAGGAAGGTTTCCAAAGATAAATAAGACAAAGCTCATACTTGGGAGAGATCAAAACATGTGAAGACTATGACAAATGCTTCCATTTAATTATGTATCATGTTCAACACTTAAAAAGTATTAATGAAAAACGAGTCAATGTCCTAAATTATTGTGTATAATTTTATAATAGATATACAACCTGTACTAAATATTATGTGTAAAATAATACTAAATACAATAAGCAATAAATGAATCAAGTAAAAAATAAAATAAATGCAAAATCAATAATAAAAATCACAATATGTAAACTTACATATGTAAATATATATCATATATTCTACCTAGATAGAAATATTTTTCCATTGCAGGGCCTTCATTGAGACCCTGTTGTCTCTAGCCTAAATTTCTTTTCCTCAAGGACTGTGAGCTTTGCCTTCACCCATGGTGCAAAAGATTTACCTGGATGGTGAGATCAAATCCCAGCAATGATGGAAAAACTTGTCCCCAGGTCCAAGACAGTGACTTAATTTTTTTTAATGGAAGCAGTTATTTTTATTCAGTTCCATACTGAACATTAATAAAAGCAGTGTAGAATTTTGTACATCTATTCCGACATCTTTCCTTTACCTCCCAAATACTTCTCTGAGTACTATTTTTTCAATTTGTATTGTAAAAACGTTGTACAGAGAAGTTACAGTTAAATGATCAATGTAATGAGTACATTTCCTATTCAACATTGTTGCCTCCTTCTTTGATTTCCCCCTACCATGCCTTCCTTCCCATCTCCACAACTACTCCCCCTTTCAAGCTCATTCACTTAATTTTTTTATTTTTGGCTTTGCATGAGGTTTGATCTCAAGAAGTGGCAACTCTTCACTTTCCGGCATATTGATAAATATTTACCAAGACCTTAAGTTAAAATCCCAGGCTAGGAAAGAAAACTGGCAGAAATTCCAAACCAGAGAGCTTTATTCCTTTTTTAATTTAGTTAAATAATTAATTAAATTTTTATTTATTCTTTATTTTGACAACACGGGACTTGAACACAGGTATTTGCAACTCTGCTTCAGCTTCAATAGCCCTAGGCTGGGGTGTACCTCTGGACCCATAGCTGATCCTGTGATCCTCGGCACACAGGGCTTGCAGGAAGAAAAAAAAAGTAGGATAGAACAAAAAGTGGTGAGCTGCAGAGTGCTGGGGGTTTTACATTTTTCTCTTTGCACGGTGACCATCCTGGGTCTGAATGACACGGTTGCAAACTGGACCTGAGCTGCCATTACTGAAACCTGGCAGGGAATAAGTGAAGCCATAAGCCAACTTGTCAATATAGGTCCTGGGTTCAAATCCCAGTCCTGACACCTACCAATGGCAGATGAGAAGAGACTGGTTCCTACGCATAGGAATACCAATTGAAAGAGTAGTTCATGCTTCAGTCTAGTCTAAAATTAGATACAATAATCCTAGGAACCTGATTGATCCTAATTAATAGTTTATTAAGCATGAAAAGAATAATATTACTTTAATGGCAGGTTAATAAATGACTAAGAATTGGTAGGAACATAGTAGATATCATTTAATCATAGCTGGACGGCTCTGGCACTCTTTACCAATACATATTTATTTGTATAGCACCGTCTGCCTATCCATGTATCACTGTTTTGGCCAAACCTGGGGCTGGATATCAGCATTTGGGAGCCAACTGACAGCTTCATTGGCTAAGTCTCCAATGCTCACAATCATCCATTCATGAATTGGGCCTGTTAGGCCCTGAGTTCAGATCCCAGCCAAAATTTTAATCTTGGAGTAAGAAGCCGACTGTGGGAATGTTCCGGGAAGATGGCGGAGGAGAAGCTGGAATCTGAACAAGCTCTCGCATAGAAAGCAGTTTTAGAGTTCCAGTGAACAGTCCTAAGCCAGAGAATCACACCAAGTGTGCCATCACAGGACAGAGAGTTAGTCAAGAGAGGGGAAGCCAAGGAAACACATCAGCTGCCGCTGTGGCGGCAGGGTCGCGGCGGCAACCACCACCGCGGGGTCATACCTGAGACACAGAGAGTCCGGGACGAAGGAGCCAGACACAGCGGATGAGCGGATTCTACTCAACACCAACAAGAACCGACAAGGAGCGGACAACTTCATCCTGCTGTTTGTAGACCAGAGACGACCCAGGATCCAAGACTCGGCGTGAGTACAAGCCCGACATCATCACTCCTTCTCAGGGAGCAGAGGAGGGAAGGCCACGCCTCCCCCCCAGCACCGGTGATCTCCATCTTGGATACCGACAAAGCTCGGAGGAGCTGCTAGCTCCAGCTCAGGCCTTAGAATAAAACGAGTCATTTAGCAGGTCACAAGAACTTAACGGCCAAGTGACCTGCCAGACTCAGCTCCATCCAGAGAAAAGTCACCCAGCTCAGGCGCCAGCCATTGGAGTGGCTTGCCTCACTGGCTAAAAAGAGCCAGAGGCAGCCCCTCCCTCTAGCAGCCACCACAATCAATTGAAAAACAGAAACCCTGAGAATGGCTCCAGGCAGGGCGCTGTGAGCTTTATCACAAAATAGCCCCAGGGAAAAGCTACTGTTTGTTGACAGGCCCCAACTCTACCCAGAACCTAGCCTCATCACCACATCCCCCTCTTTTGTGATTCTCAAAGCAGATCACCCTCCCAGAAAACTAACCTGGGAGGGGGATCTCAAAATCTTGGGTAAAGCAGAGCATTTTTCTACCTCTTCCAACCAACCGACTTAAGAAACCAATCAAGCCACAGGACCTCAAGCTGACCAGAGACTCCAACAAGAGACTGGTTACAGACAAAAGGGAGATACAGGATTCTTCCCACTCTTACCCCCCCCCCAAAAAAAAATCAAAATACTTTTTTTTCTTTTTCTTCTTTTCTTTTTTTTGTTTGTTTTTTGTATTTTGTTACCATATATATATATATATATATTTCCCTTCTAAAACTTTTATTAATCTTTAATTTTTGCCTCTTCTGAAAAAATAATTGTTTTCCAGTAACTTTTTTTTCTCATCTTATAATTTTTATTTTAGGAATACATGAATAAGAGTTTTCCTTTCTTTTCTTGTCTTCTTTCTCTTTTTCTTCCTTTCTTAATTATCTTTTTGTTTTTTGTCTAGCTCTACTGAACTTCTGATCTTTTCTTCTCCCTTTCCCATCCTTAAAGTTTTTCACATCTCCTCTATGTCCCTCCCCTTCTCTCAACATATTCACATTCCTCTCTAAATAGACAGTCTTTTAATCTCTATAATAACATTAATTTTTATGTTTCTATTTTTTTTCTGGTCTCTTTTCATTCCCCTTTCCGTCTCTTCTTTTTCTCTCTCACTCTACTTGCATCCTACCCAACCCATTTACTGCATTGGGATTAGGACATAGTTAACTCTCCCTGTGCCTCCCCACACCAATCTATTCCTATTTTTTACCCACATCTCTCCCTAATCCTAATAATTTCTGGTTTTCCAAATTCTTTTCTGTGGTTCGAAGTCCTTTAACATAATTGTTTGATGTTGAATAGATGTATCTGTTGAACTAGATTGTATCTGTAGACTATTGACTGTACAAACGCAAACGTTGGTTGATGGTTGCCTTAAGATAGTGTTCTAGCACAAAACTGGTGCAATCTTCATCTCAAATGTGCAGAGTAAGCCGGAAAAACACAAGAAAAATGGCAAATTCGGGTATCTCAAATCCCAATTTTGATAATCAGGGATTAGAACAGATAAAGAATAATCCAGAGGAGAGTTCCCAAATAGCTCTACAAACACTACTAGCAAACATGATAAAAGAGAAGTTTGACAATGTACAAAGGACTCTGTATGAGCGTGATAGGGAGAGAGAGGAGGCATCCCAGAAGTTTATACAGGAATATCATAAGCTTGAGGAAGCTACTCAAAAACTGATACAGGATTTGCGTGAACAACTTGAGAATACTCAAAGAGAAAGGGAGGAATGGCGTGAGCAGGCAGTGAACACTCAAAGAGAACTGCAGGAATCCCACGAACGGGAAAAAGAGAACTGCAGGAATCCCACAGACGGGAGGAAACTAATCAAAGAGTAATTCAGGAATTGAGAGACCAGGATGAGAATACACAAAGATCACTAAAGGCATTCATGGAATCCATTAACAAAGAGCTGAAGGAAGTCAGGGAGACCACAAAGGGAATGCTGAATGGAACCCAACAGAAGGAATGGGAGTCCAAAGAAACCATAACCAATCAACTAAGTGATTTGAGAACAAACACTGAACACCAAATTAAGGAAGTAAAGAAATTCATACAAGACCTAAAACAGAGCTTCAACAAAGAACTTGAAGCCATCAAAGTTGACCAATTAGAAGGAAAAGAGATAAAAAACAAAGTAGAGAGTCTTGACAGCAGGTTAAATCATGCAGAAGATCAAATCTCAGGGATTGAAGACAGCCTAGATATTATAGAGAAAGAACGTACAACCATCCAAGACAAGTCCAAGAAATATGATAGGTCTATCCAACACCTGGAAGACACCATCAGAAGGCCCAATCTAAGGATAATGGGTGTAGAGGAGCACCTAGAAACAGAAGTTAATGGTCTAGGAAATTTGTTTAACAGGATCCTAGCAGAGAACTTCCCAAACATACAAAAAGATAGGCCTATTCAGATACAAGAAGCTTTTAGAACCCCAAATAGAGCAGACCAGAATAGGACATCCCACCTTCACATTATAATCCACACAGGATCAACTCAGAACAAGGAAAAGATCCTTAAAGCTGTCAGGGAGAAAAGGGTAATCACCTATAAAGGGAAACCAATTAGAATCACCTCAGATTTCTCAGCAGAGACAATCAAAGCAAGAAGAGCCTGGAATGACGTATGCCATGCCCTAAAAACAAACAACTATGAACCAAGAATACTGTACCCAGCTAAACTCTCCTTCATAACTGAAGGCCAAATAAAAACCTTCCATAGCAAAGAAAAATTGAAACAATACATCTCCACCTAACCAGCACTTCGAAAGATTCTTAAAGATGTCCTACACATAGAAAACCAACAAGACCACAACAAAGGCCAAGAAACTGCACTCAAACTGAGAATCCAAGAACCATAGGAAGAACCCAGTTTTCGCAGCCCCCAAGAAGGTGGATAACATGGCAGGAACTCCCAAATAACTCTCAGTCCTATCTCTTACTCTTAACGTTAACGGACTGAACTCTCCAATTAAGTGACATAGACTGTCTAGTTGGATTAAAAAACAAGACCCTTCTATCTGCTGCCTGCAGGAGTCACATCTTGCCCATAAAAACAAACACATTTTCAATGTTAAAGGCTGGAACAAAATCTACCAAGCAAACGGCTCTCATAAACAGGCGGGAGTTGCAATCCTATTATCAGATAAAATAGACTTCAAATTAAAATTCGTGAGAAGAGATACAGAAGGTCGCTACATACTAATTAAAGGATCTCTCCTTCAGGAGGATATTACAATTCTAAATATCTATTCGCCAAACAATGGAGCACCCAAATTTATCAAAGAAACACTAATTTCCATCAAATCCCATATAGATACAAAGACATTAATTGTTGGGGATTTTAACACACCACTCTCCTCACTAGATAGATCAACTTGGCAAAAACTCAACAGAGAAACCGCAGATCTTAACAGCTGCATAGATCAACTAGACTTAACAGACATTTACAGAACATTTCACCCAGCAGCATCAGAATACACGTTCTTCTCAGCAGCACATGGAACATTTTCTAAAATAGACCACATTTTAGGACACAAGGTAAACTTGTCTAAATTCAGAAACATTGAAGTTATACCTTGCATTCTCTCTGACCACAAGGGTATAAAATTAGAACTCAACACCAAAAGCCACCAAAGAAAGTCCGGTATTAAATGGACGCTGAACAACACACTGCTGAATCATGAGTGGCTCATGGAAGAGATTAGAAAAGAAATTCAAATGTTCATGCTATTCAACAAAAATGAACACACAAATTACCAGCTCCTCTGGGACACAGCAAAGGCAGTACTCAGAGGCAATTTTATACCTCTGAGATCCTACATCAACAAATTGGAGAGATCTGAAACTAACAATTTAATGACACATCTAAACCTCCTTGAAAAAGAGCAGCAAGATAAACCCCAATCGAGTAGACGGAAAGAAATAATCAAAATTAAATCAGAATTAAATGATTTAGGATCCAAAAATACTATAGAGAGAATCAACAAAACAAAGAGTTGGTTCTTCGAAAAACTTAACAAAATTGACAGACCCTTAGCAAACCTTATCAGAAAAAGGAGAGAACACACCCAAATTAATAAACTCAGAGATGAGAATGGAAACATCACCACGGAAACAACCAAGATTCAGAATATTATAAGGGAATACTTCTCAAAACTTTATGCTAATAAGTTTGAGAACTTGACAGAAATGGACCTTTTCCTAGCAAATATTGACATGTCAAAACTAAACCAAGATGAGTTAAACCAGCTTAACAGGCCCATATCAAGCATTGAAATAGAAACAGCAATAAGAGACCTCCCAGCTAAGAAAAGTCCAGGACCAGATGGTTTTACAGCGGAATTTTACAAGGCCTTCAAAGCAGAGCTCACACCAATACTCCTTCAACTCTTCAATGAAATTAAAAGAGAAAGCTCACAAAGGAACACATTCTATGAAGCCATCATAACCCTCATCCCAAAACCAGGCAGGGACTCATCAAAGAAAGAGAACTATAGACCCATTTCTTTGATGAACATTGATGCAAAACTTCTCAACAAAATTTTGGCCAATCTACTTCAACAATTCATCCAAAAAATCATACAACATGATCAAACAGGATTCATTTCAGGGATGCAAAGCTGGTTCAATATACGCAAATCAATTAATATTATTCATCACATCAACAGGAGCAAGAATAAGGACCACATGGTTATCTCAATAGATGCAGAAAAAGCATTTGACAAGATCCAACAACCCTTTATGATGAAGGTTTTGAAAAATTAGGAATCCATGGAACATTCCTCAATACAATAAAGGCTGTATATGACAAACCTACAGCCAGCATTATACTCAATGGTGAAAAACTAAAGCCATTTCCTCTTAACTCAGGAACAAGACAAGAATGCCCACTCTCTCCACTTCCCATCATTCTAGTATTAGAATGCCTAGCTACAGCAATAAGACAAGATGCAGACATAAAGGGGATCCAAATAGGGAAAGAAGAAATAAAACTCTCCCTCTTTGCAGATGATATGATCTTGTATTTAAAGAATCCCATAGACTCCACTCCCAAAGTACTTAAGCTGATTTAAAACTTTGGCAAAGTAGCAGTTTATAAAATTAACCCCCCAAAATCAATGGCTTTTCTGTATGCCAACAATGAGAAAAGTGTGACTGAAATTAGGAAAGCAACTCCATTTGTAATAGCCCCACAAAAAATAAAATACCTAGGAATTAACTTAACCAAAGAAGTGAAGGACCTCTATGATGAAAACTTTAAAATCTTGAAAAAGGAAATCAACATAGAACTTAAAAATGCAAAACCTCCCATGCTCCTGGATTCGCAAGATTAACATCGTGAAAATGGCAATACTTCCCAAGGCTATCTACAAATTCAACGCGATACCTATCAAAATTCCACCCTCATTCTTCAAGGAAATAGAAGAGGCAATCCAAAAATTCATATGGAACAATAAAAGAGCCCGAATAGCAAAAACGCTCCTCAACGGAAAGAACACTGCTGGAGGAATATCAATACCAAATTTCAAACTCTACTATAAAGCCATAGTAATCAAAACAGCTTGGTATTGGCATAAGAACAGACCTCAGGACCAATGGAATAGAATTGAAAACCCAGAAATAAACCTACAGACCTATAGCTATCAAATCTTCGATAAGGAAGCTAAAACAATAGAATGGAAGAAAGACAGCCCCTTCATTAAATGGTGCTGACAAAATTGGTTAACTACACGTAGAAAACTAAAGCTAGATCCTTATATATCACCCTGCACCAGAATCAACTGCAAATGGATCAAAGACCTTGAACTCAAAGCAGACACTCTGAAAACATTACAGGATGGAATAGGAGAAACCCTAGGTCTCCTTGACTCAGGCCAAGGAGAGAGACCCGGAAGCACAACAAATCAAAGAAAGGTTGGACAAATGGGATTGCATAAGATTGCAGAGCTTCTGCAGGACAAATGACATAGCTAGCAAGATCAATAGAAAGCCCACCGATTGGGAGAAGATCTTTACTAGCCATACAACGGACAAGGGTATCATATCTAAAATATACTTGGAACTCAAAAAATTAAACCACCCAACAACAAATCCTCAAAGAAACAACTGCCCAATAAATAAGTGGGTGAAAGACTTAAAGAGAAGCTTCTCTGAAGAAGAAAGAAGGATGGCCAATAGACACATGAAGAAATGTTCAACATCCCTAGCCATAAAAGAAATGCAAATCAAAACAACATTGAGATATCACCTCACTCCAGTTAGAACAGCAAAAATCAAGAACTCTAACAACAACAGATGCTGGAGGGGATGTGGACAGAAAGGAACCTTTCATTGTTGGTGGGAATGTAAACTTGTTCAACCACTTTGGAAAGCAGTATGGAGGTTCCTCAAAAGACTTCACATAGATCTCCCCTATGATCCAGCAATCCCACTTTTGGGCATTTACCCAAATGTTTACAAACAAGACCACACTAAAGCTACCAGCACAACTATGTTTATTACAGCATTATTTACCATAGCTAAAATATGGAACCAACCCAGAAGCCCCTCAGTAGATGAGTGGATCAAGAAAATATGGTATATATACACAATGGAATTCTATGCCTCCATCAGAAAGAATGACATTTCCCCATTTGTTAGGTAATGGAAAAGTTTGGAACAAATTATATTAAGTGAAGTAAGCCAGGCCCAAAGAAGCATAGGTCCCATGGTTTCCCTTATTTGCAATATCTAGTATAGGTTTGAGTCAAGTGGAAAAGGTCAGATAATGTGATGTTAGGAAAATGAACCCTTAAATATGTATTTTAATGTTTTCGTTTCTTTCATGCATGTGTTTCTAATGCATTTATAAGATTATTTCTTTGTTGCTTTGTATGTCCCTCCCCCACAGTGTAACCCCCGCTTTCACTATATTTGATGTCAGTATAACATGTGGAGGAGATGGGGACAAACAAGTCGTTTAAGGATTCAGGTGGACCTGTTGCAACAATGAGAAGTACAAAATGTCATGTCAAAACCAGCTTTACAATGTAGGTGTGCGGGGGAGGGGGGTATAATTGGGTGGGGTGAGGGGGGAGGCTGGGAAGGGAGGTGAAGGGTAAACAAAGGAGGAGGCTGCAATGCTTGGTAAGAAATGTATGCATTATCCTGCCCATGTAATTGTAACCCCTCTGTACAGTATGTTCTCAAATAAAATAAAATTAAATTAAAAAAAAAAAGAAGCTGAGTGTGACACATGTTTTCCTTTCCTGAAAGAGTCATTTGTGTCAGGCATGATGGAGAACATATCTACAAATCTGGATGCTATGTGATAGGATGTATACAATGTTATAAATGTAGAGGTATCATCAGAGTCAATAAAATAATTGGTAAATAAATGAATAAAACAAGAAATAAAATGAATAACCACACCAAACACAATATAGACTGAATATCTGTATGGAAGTATAAATCCTATCTTTAAAATGGATATAAGGAGTAATTTTTCCAGTCATGAGGCTTGAATTCAGGCCTAGGGAACAGGCCTGAGTTTCTTGTCTTCAAGCATTGTCAGATTCCCTTCCCTCACAGTGCTGCATATTTACCCAGACCTTGAGTTCAATCCCAGGCCTGGCAGAAAAAAATGGCATGAATTGCAAACCAGGGAGCTAAATAATTTTTTTTAAATTGCGGGCTATTGGGGAATCCATAGTTCTGCATGGCAACATAGGCCTACAGTTCAAATCCAAGTTATGCCACTTCCAGATGGTGGGAGATCCTAAGAGACTCGTTTTCATCCACAGGAATAACGATGGAATGTTATCAATGTCATGAGCAATGAGTTGTTCATGAGCGATACTCATATAAAATTAGACTTCATGATTTCAGTCAGCTGAGTGATTTTATTTAATACCTTATGAAGCATTAAAAGAATACTGTTTTTCAGAAGGATGCAATAATTTCAGGACACGGATTTACTTAATAGTTTATTAAGGATGAAAATAATAACATTAATTACATGGAGGCATAATAAATGGCCAAGAAATGTAGTCTATGTAACTGAATAATGTATAGACATCTCTGGCACTCTATAAACACATATATTTATTAGGGTACCACTTTCTGTGTGTCAATCTGTTCTTATTTTCTCAACCCCTGGGTTTCGATCTAAGGTCCTGGGAACTGCCTATCAGCTCAATTTGCCCCATGATGGCATGCTGACCCTCACTCATTCATGAATTTGGCCCTGTAGGCCATGAGTTCAAATGCCAGCACTCCCAAACAATGAACGTGGAGTAAGAAGCTGATGGTGACACTTGTTTCTTTTTCTGTGAAAGTCCTGGGTGTCAGGTATAAGTGGAATACATATGCAGACCTATATCCTATTTAATCATGTAATCAATGTTCTATGTGCCATAATAGTGAATAAAATAAAGTCATTACATGAATGAAACAAAAAATAAAATGAATAACTACACTGAACGCAATATGGAGTCAACATATGTATATAAATATAAATCATATATTTAAAATGAACATGAATAGGATGTTTTCTAGTGCTGGGGATCGATTTCAGACCTAAGGAGCACACATGAATTTCTTTACTTAAAAAAGGCCAGCTTCCCCTTTCCACACTGTGCAACAGGGTTACCCAGACCAAGATTTCCAATCCCAGTCCTGTCAGAAAAAAGGCAACTTTATACTATGTTATGCCCAATTCTTAGGTATTTCATTCTGCCTACAGTTAATAAATGTGATTGTTTAAATGCTATATAATGTATTGATTAAGATCGATCAATGTCCTTTACTATAATTGTATGTAATTTTTTCCTAGAATCATTCAAGAACTGTCCATTCAGTCATAACATACATAACAATCCATTGGTATTCATATAGATAGTAATGAGTTTCTATGGATCTCCTGCCATTTGGAGGTGGCAGGACCAGGATTTGATCTGTGGGCTCCAGCTTCCACCATTTTACCCTGTGGCTAGGGAACTCACTTGTCCATCCAGCAAGATTAATGATTAGGCAGGTACCAGCAGTCCTCTTTGATACTTACAAGGCCGTTATGGGAGGACCATGGTCAAATTCACCCTAGGCAGGAAAGTCTTTGAGACCCCTGTCCAACTTCAGTGCCAAAAAAGACAGAAGTAGAGCCGTGTAGCTCTTGTGGTAGAGGGCTAGCCTTGAACAAAGGCAGCTCACAGACTCTGGCCAGATCCTGAGTTCAAGGTCTGGGACTGGCAACAAACAGACATACACAACAATCTGTTCAGCCATCCAGTAAAGCAAGTCATCCTCTTGTCCCCAACTGCATTGGAGTGAGTTCCCTGGGAAAGGGGCTGGGGGAGCCTCTGTCATCTTGACTCTGACCATGCTGCCTGCATCACAGGATTCCAGTCACATCCCATTCTTTCATTGTTCTTTCTGACCAATAGATACAAAAATGGTGGCCACCCCACATTCCATGCTGCCAAGCATCAAGATTCCCTCTGTTGGTTGACACCACCACCAGCAGTTGAGGAAGGTAGAGGTGGCTGAGTGGTGAGCTAGACACTTGAGGCAACTTTGGAGTAGAGTAGGAAATTGATGTGCTTGTCAGTGAGTGAGAGAATAGAGGATTTCCCAGAGCCTGGGAATGTGGCCAGCCCATCTTTCACATTCCAGTTCTCAGATGTCTGAAACAACAAGACTCCATCAGAGAGCTGAAGGCAAGAAACTACTGCCAGAACACTGGCAGAAGAATCCTTCCATTAGACCTGTAACATTCAAGAAAACACAGAACACGAAAAAGTGAGGGATCCCCAAGACAAACACAACTGGGGAGGGTGATTCAACAGAGGGTCCAGCCAAAGGTGATGCTGACTGGGGGCCTCCCCTGCCTTTGAACACTGTCAAAGCCAACAGGGTCAAGAATATCTAGTGTTGCGGTACCACCAAGGATCTGCAAATTTGCTAGCGACAAATGGTGCCCACCCTGAACTGCAGCAAAAGAGGAAAACCAGGCACTCTGTGCCAAGATCCAACCACTGAAGCAGGAAAAGACAGACCTGCAGGATCGAATGGAGAAAGAAAGGGACAAGATAGCTGAGGTGCACGAAGAACCAAAAACAGAGCTAGAGATCCATAAGCCACCCATACAGAGGTTGGTTTCTGCAGAAAGTGATTTATAATCTGCAATGGCCTAAGTGAAGCAGGTGCCCAATGACAAAAAATGGAGCAAGAAGCTCTCACCTGCCACCTGCAGGCTACAGAGTGGCAAATGGCGGAGGTGGAGATGGCCGCTTCTGCAGTCACTGCTGTACAGAAGGAGATTGAAATGTTCTTCGAACAGCTGAATGATGTGACACGTCAGCTCAAGGAAAAGACCAGAAGCATCAATGACCTGGAGCAAGTGAACACAGTGTTGCAGGAGAATCTGGAAGCACTCTGGGCACAGAAGAGTAACCGGAAGAAAAGGATCTGCAAGTTCCAACAAGTGCTGGTGGGGCAGGTGGTACTGAAGAGACTACTGGACAACCTGAGCTGTATGGTGACCTCAGAAAATCTGGAGAGAGACACCTTCACAGAGGATCTGTGCATTGAGAGTTCCTCATGGAAGGAGGAGGCTCAGTGGCTGACTTACCAGTTGAACCAACTGACAGAGGAGAAGGAGCAAAGGGAGAGGCAGGTGCTGGACCTAGAGAATGAGCTAGGGGAACTGAGAAGGAAGCTGATAGAGCCAACACAGTCTGAGCAGCAGTTGCAGGCCTAGGCCTACCACACGCAGATGGAGTTGAAATACCTGGAGGAACAAGGTCACATCCAGGTCACAGAAAACCAAAGGCTCTGTCTCTAGAACGCGGAGCCGTGGAAACAACTACAGAGACTGGAGGAGAAGGCCACGTTTCAGCAGGAGATCCCTGAGACCCCCCATGATGCGCATGTGTGTGTGACCCATAGCCAGAGGAATAGCTGGCCCTGCTGTGGGATGCTCTCCACAGGGTGAGTGGTGGAAAGGAGGAGCTCACCAGCATCCTGGACTCAGAGCAGCAGGTGAAGGAACATCTGTGGGAACAGCAAGATCACTTAGAGGAGAAGATAGAGGAATGGAAAGAGGTGTCCAAGAGAGAGAGAGAGAGAGAGAGAGAGAGAGAGAGAGAGAGAGAGAGAGAGAGAGAGAGAGAGAGAGATGTGGCTTGGGAGCTGCAGGAGCTGCAGGAGCAGTCCCTGGCCCAGCTGCAGGAGGGAGCTCAGAGCCACCTGTCAGAAGCACATTGCCTCCAATTAGCGGCTAAACTCTGAGAAGGAAGCCATGCAGCAGCACCTGCAGAAGCAGACCCAGCTGCTGGAGCAGCTGAAGCAAGTGAAAGACCCAACCAACTGGGGGGACCAGGTGGTGCCCCCAAAGTGGCAGGACACGTTTAAGTGCCTGGAAGCCACCAGAGCACAGGAGAAGTGCCTGCAGGCCCAGTTGAGCTTCCTGGCTTTCCCTGGGTAAGTGAAAGGCATGAGCCCTGGAGAAGCAAAAGGTGAAGAGGTAACTCCACCAGACGTGACCAAGCAGATGCTGGAGACGTCCCCAAGACTGAGAGGGATGTGGCTCTGCGAGCGCTCTCGGAGGCTGAGATCCACAGGGGGAAACTCCTGCTGCAGGAGCGGTGGCCCTGCCACAGGTGCCGGACAGCAGCACAGTGCCAGACAGAGCTGGAGCCACAGGCCCCCCGCTCCATGAGCTGCCACAGCAGGCATAGGGATAGGAAGTGGGACACGTGGGCATCCAAGAAGAAAATCTGCTTTGTCCATGACCTGCATGATGAGGTGGACTTCCATAGTCCAGCAGATAAGCTCCACCATCGATACAACAAGATGTTGGCACACATCCGCACTGTCGAGGAGTCCCTCATGGGGTGTAAAGAGCAGACATTCGTCCGGGATGAGCTGTGTTGGGAGAAAGCCGAGCGTATGTGCTGGCTCTCTCAGGAGAAGATGGAGAAGAGAGAGCTGCAGGAGCTGCTGTCGCTCCTCGCAGGGGAAGGCACGGACAGCAGGCTCCAACCCCCTGCCACCACCACTGATACAAATGCCTCAGGCTCTGAGGTGGACGAAATGAGGGAGGAGCAGAAAGGTTTTGAAGAATTGCAACTTTAAGACACCTTGGAAACTGCCAGAGAAGAGGTCAGAGTTCCAGACCCCGTAGATAACTCCCCCAAGGAGCACGTCCTGCAGCAGATGCCCCACATCCAGAGTGGCCTGCAGCTCACAGGTTCGGGCAAGGAGTGCTCCCTCCCTTTCTTCTGTAGGCTGATCTGGATGATGACTCTCTATATGACATACTGACTTTCAAAAGCCTTGGCAGCCAGCAGAAGTAGGTGGCCAGGTGGTCTTCTCTCAGGCCTCCATCTGCCACAAGATGGTATGGATAAACTCTGGGTCAGGTAGGGCAGAGGCTGCTGGGATGCAGCCCATATTCAAGGGACATCTAATGGCCCATTGGTGGCCAGGGAAGAGACCCATGTTATGCTTATCACAAACAATTAATTGTTTTCAAAGGGAAGAAAAACCTCCAACAAAGATTCGTTCTTCCAGTCCTGGGCGTTGAACTCAGGGCCTGGCCACTGTCCCTGTGCTCTTTTGGTCAAGGCTGCCACTCTACCAGTTGAATCCCACCTCCGCTTCCAGCATTTTCTGTATGGAATTGAACCCAGGGTGTCAGTCATGCTAGGTGACCACCTGCCACTGAGCCACATTCTCAGCTAGGATGATTCCTCCCCCCCCCAAAAAAAAAACCCATATGGCCATTCCTCAGATAAATAGGAAGAAGGGGTTAGGATGAATATGAAGCACAAGTATGGTTCATACAGAAATGTTCCTCTACCCCTCTATGATCCACTTAGTTGAACTTTCTTTTTTCTTTTTTTTCTTTTTTTCTTTTTTTCTTTTTTTGCTGGTCGTGGGGCCTGAACTCTGGGCCTGGATGCTGTTCCTCAGCTCTTCAGCTCAAGGTTAACGTCCTACCACTTGAGCCACAGCACCACTTCTGGCTTTTTCTGCTTATGTGGTGCTGAGGAATCGAACCCAGGGCTTCGTGCATGCAAGGCAAGCACTCTACCACTGAGACATATGAAGCACAAGTATGGTTTGCACAGAAATACTCCTTTGCCCCCTCTATGATCCACTTAGTTGAACTTTCTATTCTAACATTTAGGGATGAGAGAGAGAAAAGTGAGTCCCGAGAGAGGAGTACCACGAACAGTGGCCCCATGAGCCCCACAGCCTACTTCACACAAGGGGTCCTCTAGATTCCAATCTTACCTGACTCAATGTGAAGTCTACACTATCTCTCCACCACTTCAAGGCTCAGGATGAAATAAAGGTCAGCCCTGACTTCAGCCCACACACAGGGTAGAAGCTCCTAATCCCAACTGATTTCCACCTCTGACTGTCCTGAGGTAGGCTGGACCCACCAATCACCACAATGTTGGCAGTGATGACCTCATGGATGGATTCCAGGAAGAAGGTCTATGGCAAAGAGCAGAAGCAGCAGGGTGAGAAGGGTGGAACGAGGCAGGGTGATTGCTCTGGGATCTTCCTCCTTGGAGCCCTCCCATCAAGCCAGAGCCATGCTGACCCAAAGCATGGCCAAGGCCAGGGTGTGAGACAAGATGGAGAAGCACAGGACTAAAGAAGATACATCTTTGTCTTGGAGCACTTGAAAATTCCAGTTATATTTGACACATACCAATCCCAAAGTTAACATGCAATGCCTCTCCTTTTTGTTGTTGTCCATGAGCACTGTCCCTGAGCTCTTTTTGTCAAGGCTGGCACTCTACCACTTGATCCACAGGGACACTTCTTGTTTTATGATGATTCATCGAGGATAAGAGTCGCACACACTTTCATGCTCAAGCTGGCTTGGCACCATGATCCTCCATATCTTAGCTTCCTGACTATCTAGGATGGCAGGTATGAGCCACCAGTGCCCAGCATGTGAGGCCTTTGGAAGGAATCTTGGAGAGCCTGTAAAAGGAGCCCCAAAGGGCCTGGATAGACAATGACCCAATCAAGGAGCTGGGATGGGGGAAGGCTGACCTTCTAGCCATTCTGTTCCCCAAAATTAAAGATGCCAGGTGGTGGTGTATGCATCAAACACCTAGGTCAACAGCCATCAGGCTTAGTGGGGAATAGGTAGAAAATACCCTAAGAATGCAGTGTAGAAATCTCTCGTTTTGCATGCATGTGGTGTGTGTGTGTGTGTGTGTGTGTGTGTGTGTGTGTGTGTGTGTGTGTGTGTGTGTGTGTGTGTGTGAACTCAGGGCCTAGGCTCCATCCCTGAGTTTTCTTGCTCAAGGCTAATGTTCTGCGACTTGAGCCATAGCCCTACTTGCCTTTTGATGGTTAATTGTAAGAGTCTCAAGGACTTTCCTGTCCAGGGTGGCTTGGAAGCATGATGGGGGCCCCAGGGAAGCAAGAGTAAACACAACTCACAGGTACAATCCTATGGTGGGCAACCCCTGCCCCCTAGCAGCCAGATGCGGGATATGCATCCCCATGCTATTGTCCTCTAGAGTTCAATTTTGGGAAGTGACCAGGTCCAAGCTGAATTTTGTTCATCCTGAGTGCTAATGTCAGAGCAGGTCTGTAATCACTAGGCCAAGAGAGCTCCAGGAGGCCCAGCACCCAGGGGCACAAAGAAAGGACAGGTCAGTTCCAGACCGAGCTAAGAGCCTTTGCCCACAGACACCCCAACTTGGCGTTCCCTTCCTAATCACCATAAGACCTGTCAAAGAACAACCCCCCAAAACATTCTAGCATTGAACCAAAGAGCTCAGGGAAAGGGACCCCAAGCTTTGAGTTCAAGACCCCCGTTGACTCTCCCCCATAAAACACAGGTTGGCTAAAGTAAAATAGTAGGATTTGTGAAGTGTTTCTGAAGAATGGTGATATTGAAGAAAGCACCCTAATTCTAATGACAGCTGACCTTGTGACATACAGCTATGTGTTGAGTCGTTCACAGGGTGCTGTTTGCTGGGGCTTTTCCACATTGGAGTTTTGTGCTGAGTCCTCAAAAAGTGCTGTTTGCTGGGTCATCCCAAAGGGTGCTATGTGCTGAGTCCATTACATAACATACTGTATGCTGAGTCCTTCAAAAGGTGTGGTGTGCTAATTCATCCCAAAGGCTGCTGCTATGTGCTGAGCCTTTGAGAAAAGAGGGATGAGGTGAATATTTCAAGTGCTGTGTGCCGAGTCTTTTACACAGGGTGTTCTCTACTGTCCTTCAAATGGTGCTGTGTGGTGAATCCTTTGACAGTGTTGTAT
This sequence comes from Dipodomys merriami, assembly GCF_024711535.1. Taxonomy (NCBI): domain Eukaryota; kingdom Metazoa; phylum Chordata; class Mammalia; order Rodentia; family Heteromyidae; genus Dipodomys; species Dipodomys merriami. The sequence continues at coordinate 849,116 of NW_027204982.1, read as the reverse complement.
GTGCTGAGTCCTTCCACAGGATGGTATGTGCTGAGTCCTTCAAAATTGTGCTATGTGCTGAGTCATTCGAAGGGTGCTGTGCACTGTTTTACACAGGGTGATACATACTCAGCCCTTCAAAGGGGGCTGTGGGTGCTCTTAACTCAGGGTCCTATTTACTGAGTCCCTGGCAAAGAGTGCTACATGCTGAGTTTTTCAAAGCATGCCATGTGCTGAGTCCTTTATACTGCGAGCTATGGATGCCCTCCTTCAAAGGGTGTTGTGTGCTGAGTACTCTATACAAGGTACTATATGCTGAGTCCTTCAAAGGGAGCTGTGTGCTGAATCTTTTACACAGGGTGCTTTATGCTGTTTTTTTGAAGTGTGCTGTGTGCTGAGTCATCTCAAAGGGTGCTATGTTCTGAGTCCTTGAGAGGTTATTATCCCCAACAATCACAAACACACACACACACACACACACACACACACACACACACACACACACACACACACACACACACACGAGGGTAACTGTGTACCTGCTTGGTGTGTGGAGTCTCCTCCAGCAATGGGGCTAGGGGAGAATCAATCCCCTGGGAAGGGACTGGGGTTTGGGGGGAGTACTGAGCTGAGTTGAGGCTGCATTTGCCATGGCCTGGTAGCCTTAGGGCCCAATCAGGGCTGGGCTTGCAGCCAAGAGTGGGGGGAGGGGCTTAGCAGAAGAGGGGACATGGCCAAGGAAAGGAGGGGACAAGGCCCAGGACTCACTGAGATGGAAGCAGTGGCCAGGGTCATGGGGGCAGGCACTGGGGGAGGGGGCAGGTGTGATGTGGCCCAGGAGAGGAGTGGGGTCAGAGAGAGCGCAGAGAAAAGAACAAGCACATGCACAAGGGCAAGCAGTTTCATCATCTGGTGGCCTCCCGGAACATTGCACAGGTCCTGGTGGGGAGCACAGAGGACATAGAGCTGCCGTAGCAGGCACACTGCCACGGGCAGCCACGAGGAGATGCAGTGGCCATGGCGGCCCTGAGTCTGAGGTCCCAGCGTAGGGAGCACAGAGGCGATGGTGGAAGCTGAGGCAGGGGCAGCTTTGGAAGAGGAGGAGGAACAGAGACCTCGTGCACCCCTCTATGTTTCCGCAGAAACACCTGCCCGACCCCCAGCAGCATGGCATTTCAAACAGCGCTTTCAGCTTGGACCTGCGTTGTCTCTCACAGTCGCCCAACAGGGATGGGGCACCCCTGGCAGGTTTTCAGCCCTGACCTGGTCCCAGCCCTCAGTCCTTGGACTCTAGGCCCTCATTCACACAGAGCCACTGCCTACAGCTTCTCCCATCAGCACAGGTAAGTGGCTGCCAAGGGCCCACAACCTGTGAACCCTCCCACTCCCCTTCTTCCCCCCTGATGTGGACCCATGCCTCCTGCCTCCCCTCTCCAGTCTTCCCTCGCCTGCACCGTGCCCCACAGTCCACCATGTCCTTGCCACAAATGTGCCCCAGGGGTGGAGGGTGAGAGTGGATGTTGACCCGGGGATCCCACCCCCATCCCTAGTGGCCAGTGTCCAAGGAAACGGGAAGATGCAGGAAAGAGTGAGAAGCCGGAGCCACAGAGCCCCTGGCCTGGAGCAGTTGGAGCCACACAGCTGTATATCTGCACCCTTCTTCTCCCTGGTGGGAACCTGGTGGCTTTAGTCAGAGGTGGGGAGCAGCACCTCACCTGCCTTCTTGGGTCTCTTCCTTTTTGCTGGGGGTGGTTGGTGTTCGATGCAGAAGATAAGCCCTCCTTTCTGTGTGAGCCCTTGGCTTTTGTGCTCGGTCACCTTTTTACCTGAGGAGGGTCCCAGAAGAGCCCACTAGGGAGGTGAGGGCACTGGGGGTCAGATAGAAGGTGAATGTCTGGGAGAAACACACCCTTTCTGACACACATACACTTGGCCTGTCCACCCCCCTCCCTATCCCAGCTGTCAACAGTCCTCACAGGGTGATCACATTTCCGAGCTCTGCCAGCATCTGCTTGTGCTCCAGATTCATCTGGTCTCCTAGTCCTCCCAAGAATCCACCAAGTCACCCAGACTCATCTAGGCAGGAAGTAGGGAGTCCATCCGTGTATGGAGTCTGTATGATCCCATCCATTTCCCCAACACTGCCCCCACCCCAGGTCAGACTCACCTCTGGGGCACTATGACCTCCTGCTGGTTTTCAGTCCTGGCTCAGAGGAGCCACCTATCTCGGGACAACTTCACCCAGCATCCTCACCTGGGGTTTTGGTGAATGGGGAGTCAAGGCTGGTTGTTACCAAGGGAAAGGGTCTGGCCCTGGAGAAAGGGAGAGGCAGGGTGGTTCAGCATTATTAGAGAGGTGCTTCCTTGGGTCGAGCCCCTGGTTCTGCCAAGGGAACCCCTGTGCTCCAGCTTGCACCTTGTCCCAGAGGAGGAACCAACAATCTCAGGAGAGGCACTGCTCTGAGTCTGTTGTGTGTGTGTGTGTGTGTGTGTGTGTGTGTGTGTGTGTGTGTGTGTGTGTGTGCATGAGAGAGTGAGAGAGAGAAAGAGAGAGAGAGAGAGAGAGAGAGAGAGAGAGAGAGAGAGAGAGAGAGAGAGAGAGAGAGAGAGAGAGAGAGAGAGAGAGAGAGAGAGAGATCATCTTTCCCTTATACAAGTTGATGGTGCTCAGGCGAGTGATCATTTGGCAAATTGCATGTAGTGCATGGATTAGTCTTCTGTCACAGTCTGGATGTGTGTGTGTGTTGGGAGAGCAGGGAGATGAGAAAAATGAAAATATATTTAAGTCACCATGTCTAAAAAGAGCAAAAACATTTTATTTGTGTGTATGTGTGTGAGTGTGTTTGTTGTTCTTTTTTCATCAATGCCAAGTATGAGTCTAGCCATAATTTTTGTTTTCTCCTGCACCGTCTCATGGCTCCTTTGGAGGAAGGTTTCAGTAGATGTTTCTTTCCACCTATCTCTTCCCTCTGTCCTGTATCCCACAGTAGCTGCTGGGCCTGCATGGGTCTCCTCTAGGAGGCCTATGTGAACCGCAGACCAGAGTGGACAACTGTGCTTCTGTCTTCAGCCTGAAGGCTTGTAAGACAAGTGTGACCACAGCCGCACTCTTCCAGCCAGACAGTCTGCTCTCGTGTGTATAGTTGGAGCATATTCAAGGATTGAGAATGTGCCTACAAAACGTAATTAGGAAATGAGATGTGGGGGAGTAGGACAGGGAATGTGAAGCTAGGAGGGTCTGGGGAGTGGTGAACGTCGTTACATAATAGATGGTTCACCACGACCGAGGGTGAGGGGGCAAACTTACCCAGGGCATTGACGGTGTCCATGGGCATCTGGGAAGGGTTCTCCAGGCCCTCACTTGTGGTGTGTTCCCTCCCAGGGGAGTGCACCGGTGGGCAGTCTTCCCCAGAGTCCTGCAGACTCCAATCTGTGTTTCTCCTAGGCTGTTTCCAGCTGGGCAGTGGTAGGCAAGTATGTTTCCCCTCCTGGAGCCTACTCGGTATCAGGCCGTGGCAGTAAGCCAAGGCTCTCTGGATGCAAGTTTCTGTAACCTACTGTAGGCTGTCTGAAAGGAAAAGGGGACCGCTGACTTTGGAACCCTTTAAGTTTGACTGGGACAACTGAAATGCCACCTTTTCCAGGGTTTTTTCTTGAAGCTGGCAATTTCCACTAACACCTGGGATTATGGGTCAAATTAGAGAGACCACATCAGCCACCAAACAATGACGTTCAAAGCAGCACAGGCAGAGTTCCCCAGCCATATGGTCTCTTGTTATGAACATCGTGCCTTGACTGCTTTTATGCGGCAGCTGTTGATTCTCCTCTGGCTCTCTCTAGGGTGACCATCACAGTCGAGGATGTCGTGGGGAGCAGAGATTGTGACCTCGCCATCCCTAGCCTGCCAGCTGTGAAGAGAGATGATTCCCAGCACCGGCACTGGACTCTGGGAGATTCAGAAACCTGGGACGCCTGGAGGATCCTTTCTCTGCAACATGAAACTTGGGGGCTAGATGTGGTAGAACATACTGGCTGGCACTGGGGCGTGGAGAGGAGGCCCCTTGAGCCAGGCCTTCAGCTCATGGCAACCTTGTTCACTTGAGTAGGGAATTGGTTGCCACAGAGCTGATCAGCCATTGGCCAGAGATCTTTGAGAAGATAGGCATCCGAGAGGCCACAGAATCCAGTGAGTACATCCTAGCTCACATCCTTGAAGCCAAAACAGTTAAGTGCGGTGGCACCAGGAGGGCAGGATGAGGGAAGAAGGAGAATTGGGAGAGGTACATCAAGTTTTGCCCCCCCCCAGGATGCTTACCTGTATGGTATGTGACTTCTCTGTAGTATTGTAATATGCAGATGCTCATTCATTTATACAACAACGTGTTACAGTGTGCCAGGGTCCAGTGTGTGGGGAGGTCATATAAGATGAAAGGTTCCAGTGCTGGTTCCACAGCACATGAAGAAACCTTGGTTTGAGCTGAATGCTGGAGCATCACGCTTTTCATCCTAGCTACTTAGGAGGCTGAGTTAGGAGGATAGAGGCTTAAGGCCAGAGCAGGAAAGCCTTTAAGACTCTTATCTCCAACTAACTACCAAAAACAAAACGCCAAATGGCCAGGTTCAATAGTGGGGCTACTGTGTGGTCCAAGGACCACCTTTAAGTCACTGAACAGGATTCACTCCCTTTTCTACCAGGTGAAACACACCTGTAAAATTTGCTGACACTCATCCCAGATGTGCTTGTGTATGAAAATTACTGTCTCTAATGAGGTAATGAGCTCCTGGATTCATTTTTTCTGAAAAGGATGTATTTTTCTGTTTCCAGTTAAACAGGTCACTAGTTGTAAAGGGAAAATATATTAGAAAGGGGGCCTGCCCACCATCTCCTCCATGTTCCTGTCTCAAGGGTAATAAGGGTAACATACCACGTTGTACCACCTCAGGCTGGTACAAGTAACCACTTTTGGTATCGGAGGATTTTAGATTAGAGGTGCTGATGGCAAAGAATAGGAGAGAGAGTACATCAGTGCATCTTCCTCTGAAGGATTCTGTAACCATGGGGGAGGATATTTTTTGGATATGACAACTTTAAGCCTATTCTCCCATCCTGAGAAAAGGTGTAAACAGAGGTGCATACAGGACACAGAACTATCAGCATACACACACAGACCAATAGCCACAGACACTTAACCCACATGTCCCACACCACTCAACTTTGACCTCTACATAGATCCTAGATGACAGAGAGAACATCCCAGATTGCCTCTTGAGGATGCTGCAGATGACTTCTGGAGGATGTCACATATATCCTCCCTCGGAGGCCCTAGATGACCTCTCATGGAGATTCCAAACGGCTTCTGAAGGAAGTGTCAGTTGACCTCCAAAGGAGGCCCCACATGTCCTCTCAATGAGGCTGAGATTACCTCTTGATTAGCTCCCAGATGGTCACTCAAGGAGACCACATATGAACTCCGAGAAGGTTCCAGATAACCCTCTTGAGAAAGTGACATATGACTTCCAGAGAAGGTCCTATATAGCTTCTCATGGAAGTTCCAGATGATGTCTGAAGACAGTCAGGTTTTTCATCAATGTAACCCGAGATGACCTCCCAAAGAAATTCCACATGACCTTAGGACGTCGTTCTAACTTTCCTCTTAAGGAATCCCCAATGACTACTTTTGAAAAGGTCATAGGTGGCCTCCTGAAGAAGCGCCAGATGACCTCTGGAGAAAGTCCAAGATGGTTACTGGAGAAGGCCCAAGATGACCTCCAGGGTAGGTCTCAGATAGCTTTGCAAGGAAGTTGCAGATGCACTCTCGATGAAGTTCCAGATGTCTTCCCAAGGAATCCCCACATGACCTCTCAAGGAGTTCCCAGATGGCTTCCCAAGAAAGCCACAAATGACCACTAGAGGGGGTCCCACAAACAGACGGGCAAGCTTGCCCAGACGCACCCCTAGAGGTACCTAAATGACGTTGGTCCTCTGGAGACAAACACTCGAGGCCCTGAAGGCTGACACTCTCACCTATGGGGATTTTTCCATGGGGCCAAGGCTTGATGCCATCCAAACGGATTAATCTCCATGGGGTCTCCAAAAATTCGGACCTCTATTGTTCAAGAGAATCCATTGAGACTCATTTAATAAAATAAATGTTCTCCAAACCACCAACCCCCAAAATTATGATATCCAAAGCTCCAAAAATCAAAGGCCTAGCCTTTTTTCCCCTTCCTTTTGTCTCTCCTTTGCTACAGACCTATACTTCCTTTGAAGTCTTTCCCTTTTTCCCTTCTACCAGTTCCTTCTTCTCTTCAGGCCTCTCTACTCTCCACATGCCTGAACTGCTTTGCCTGGGTCGTCAGTTGCCATCCTTTACCTCCTGCTCTCCCTCAACTTCCTCTCCTCCCAGGTTTTTCCCCTTCTCCTATCACACCACTTCCTTCTTTCCAGGACTTTTCAATTTTTATCTCCCCTTCCATTACTTTGAACAAACGGCATATATAAAGTCTGTTCCCCTTCGCCAATCCAATTGTTAACAGTTTTCTACTGTCACATCCCAAACTCCCAACAGCCCAATCACTTCTTAACAACTCAAGACTTAGTTGGATGAGCCCCTCCCATAGAATGCCCTGTCCTCTCCAGCTGGCTACAAGATGGGGGCATGCTGATTATCGGACCCTATAGATTATTGGGGCCCTGCTGATTATTACAGTATCCTCCTTGTGAACTTGCAGCAATTGAAATTGGAAATATGATTGTGATATTACAAACTCATTGTGACATCACAAACACATTTTGACATCATCATTAGAACGACATCACAAACCCATTGTGACAATATCGTCATTGTGACATCATGATTCCATTGTGACATCTCAAATCTATTATGACCTCTTCGCTCCTTTGAAAAATCACGTCCTTTTCAACATTACAGTCTCTTTGTGTACCCATATTCTTGTCGTTAACTAATGACAATTGACATCAGACATGCCATTATAACATCAAAAAGTGTTTGTGACATCCTCAACAGTGTGACATCACATTTTCATTATGAGAGCATCAGCTCATTGTGACATCACCAAACTCAATGACATAATCGCATCATGACAATAATTGTCATTGTGACATCATAGACACATTATGAATGCCTATTAGGTGATTTCATTGTATTTCAAATATGGCATGAGAGTTGATATCAGAAACACATTTTTGTGCCTACATAACCATTTTGACATCATAATCACATTGTGACATCACAGTGCCATCGTGTTATAACTAATACCATGTGACATCATAATCCTCTTCTATCTGCGTAACTTCTGTGACTTGCTGAAATTGTGATCTCTTAGAACTTTTTGCCCTCATAATTTGTTTCCAACCTTATGTATGACATGAGATACCAGAAATCCACGGTGACATCATAACCATTGTCACATCAAAATGACAGATGTCATGAACAGTGGGACAATGATATCACCATGGCAATGTCAACTCACTACATTGTGTCAGAATATTGTTTTGGTGTCACAAATATTTGATGATGCCACATTGGTGATGAATTCACAAAAGATTGGTGATGTCACAATGTCCTGGCCATGTCACAATGACATGATGGTTCTCAATTGTCTTTAATGTACAATGAGTGCATGAGTTCACAAAGGGCCTGGGGTTTCTCCAAAAATATGTGTTGTCACATATTGAAACCCTAAAAGATTTGTGATGTCAGAAGTTGACACAATGGTTATGACATCTGGCAGTGTGATGTCACCATGGTCATGATGTCACTGGGAATTTGTGATATCAAATGTCATATGTGAAATCTAATGAGGTTGCCAACAGATTAAGAGGAAGAAAAGGTATGTCACATAAGTTATGATGACAGGATAGGTTTGTAATGCCACGGTGTGTTAGTGATATCACAATGGCAATGTGATGTGCAAAGGGATTGTGATATCACAATGGTTATGAGTTCATGATTTGTTTATGATATCCACCTATATGCCGCACTTGAAGTAGAATGAAATCACAGAAAAGGCATTCATAATGTGTCAATGATATCACAATGACTATGAGAAATTATATTTTTATCAGATTTTAGTTTTGTGATTTCACAATGAGCAGATGGTATCACAACGAAAATGTGATTTCACAGTTGTGATGACCTCATAAACTTTTTCATGTTAAAATGTCATGTCTGAGGGTCTGTGAAGTTGGCTCAGTGGTAGAGCGATTGGCTTGCATGCTCGAGGCCCTGGGTTCGATTCCTCAGCACCAAATAAGCAAAAAGAAAAAAGCCAGAAGTGGCGCTGGAGCTCAAGTGGTAGAGCGCTAGCCTTGATCTATAGAGCTGAGGGACAGCGCCCAGGCCCAGAGTTCAGGCCCCACTTCATGACCCCAAAAAATGTCATGTCTGATTCTCATTTGTCAATATTTTACAGTAGGGATTTGGGTACACAAATGCACTTAATGTCACAAAGCTCTGGATTTTTTCAAAGGTTATAAGAGGTCAGAATAGATTGGGGATGTCACAATGTGATCCTGGTGTCTAAATAGCAATGTGATGTCACAATGGGTTCATGATGTCACAGTGGTTTTGAGGTCACAGTGGGTTAGTCAGATCAGGAGTTTGTAATATCACATTTGTCCAATTTCAGTAACTATTAGTTCACCATGAGGACACTGTAATAACCAGCAGTGTCCCTATAATCCACGGGAACAGATAGTCATCATGACCTCCTGGTCTGGACCACCAGAGAGGGGGGTGCATGCCACTGGAGTGGGCAGTACATGTCGGTGAAGAGATAGGATGTTAAGCCCCAAATGGTGAGCTGCCAAGAAGTGATTGGGCATAGACATTTGGGAAGTGATGATTGAAAACTATTATGCAGGAAACATATTTTAGTGGGGGCAGGGAACAGCCTACATGTAGGGTACATGTTCAGAGCAACAGAACGGGGAAGAAAAAGGGGAAAGGCCTGGAAGGAAAGAAGTGATGAGAGTGCTGGAGGGTAAAGACCTGGGAGGAGAGGAAATTGAGGAAGAACAGGAGGTGAAGGATGGCAACTGGCCACCTGGACAGGGCAGGGAAGGCCTGTCAAGAGTACAGCAACCTAAAGAGAAGAAGGGAATGGTGGAAGGAAAAAATGAAAAGACCTGAAAGGTAGGACAGGTCTGTAGAGAAGGAGGATGAAGAGAAAGGAAAAAGCCTTTTCCATTGAAGTGTGGAGCTTTGGAGATGATTATTTTGGGGGTTGGTTGTTTGAAGACCAGTTAACTAATGGCTGGGCTGCTCTTTGGAGGTCTGAGGGTTCATGATTGAGGCTGCAATTAGCTCTGGGCATCCAGCCCAGGTCAAGGTAGTCGCTTGTTACAAAATTTATGAAGACAAGACAGGTTTGTGATGTTACATTGCATTAATGATATCACAATATCAATATGAGGTCACAAAGGGATTGCAATGTCACAATGGTGATGTGGTCAAAATGTGTTGCTGAAATCAACCTATAAACCACATTTGAGATAGAATGAAATCACAGAATAGGCAATCACATTGTCTCTATGACCTCACAATGAAAATGTGATGTCATAATGCTATGATGTCATTGTCATTTTGGGATGTCACAATGGACTGATGGTATCCTAACAACAATGTGATCTCACCCTGTGGATGATGTCACAAAGCGTTTGTAATGGTACAATGGCATGTCGGATGTCACTTGTCCTTTGTTCACAATGAGGATATGGTTACCCAAAGGGACTGTGGTGTTACAAACACCATGAGCTTTTTCAAAGGTGCTAAGAGATCACAACAGGTTTGGGATATCACAAGGTGATCGTGATATCACTATGGCAATTTGATGTCACAATGGGTTTGTGATGTCACAGTGGTGATAAGGTCACACTTGGATAGTGATGTCACAATGAATTTGTAACATCACCATTACATATCCAATTTCATTCTACTAGAGCACAATGAAGATACAAGTTCATATAAGGAGCTAGAAGTCAGAAAGGCCATAAATTTTGTAAAATATTATGAGGACATAATAAGTTGGTGAAAATGCAATGGGACAGAGATATCCTATTGGCAATGTGATGTTACCATTACATGAGATAGTATTGCTTTGAAGTCACAAATAGTTGGTGATCCATACAGGTGATGAGGTCACATAGATTTGTGATTTCACAATGGGATGGTGATGTCACAATCTCATGCCAGATCTCTAATTGACAATGAATATATAAGTTCATAAGGGATAATGATGTACCCAAAGGCATATGTTGGCACAAGTATAATGTGTCTTAACAGGTTTGTGATGTCACAATGTGACTCAGTGTTCATGACATCTGGCAGTGTGATGTCACAGTGGTCATGATATCACAGTGGATTTCTGATATCACATGTCATACCTGAAGTATGAGTAAAAGAATTTATGAACTTAGTGATGCCAAAGAGATCACACTGGCAGCAAGTCAAAAAAAATTATGAGAATAGGACAGTTTTGTGATGTCACAGTGGGTTAGTGATATCATAATGGCAATGTTGTGTCATCAAGGTATTGTGATGTCATAATGATTATGTGGTCACAATATTTTTCTGATGTCAACTTACCTGCCACATTTGAAATAGAATGGAATCACAGAATAAACATTCCAATGTATCTGTGACATCACAATGACCATGTGATGTCATAATGCTATGATGTCATTGTTTTATTGTGTCACAATTGGCTGATATTGTCATAATGACAATGTGATGTTACACTGGTAATGATGTCACAAAGTTTTTGAGATGTTAAAATGGCATGTATGATCTCAATTGTCATTAGCTCAAAATGATGTGGGTAGATTAATGGCCTGTGATGTCACAAAGGCCATGCTTTCTTTCAAAGCTTCTGAGGTCATATAGGTTTGCGATGTCACAATGTGATCATGGTGGCACAATGGCAATGTGATATCACAATGAGTTTGTGATGTCACCGCAGTGAGTAGGTCACAATGGGTTAGTGATGTCTCATCATGTATGTAATATAACAACTACATATACAATTTCAGTTTCTTCTAATTCACTATGAGGATACTGTAATAACCAATGGAGCCAAAATTATCTGTGGGAGCCATTAATCATTGTAAATTCTTGGCCTGGCCCACCGGAGAGTGTGGGGAATGCCACCAAAGGTGGAGGTGTCAAGCCTCACATGGTGAGCTGTCAAGAAATGATTGAACATTGGGCAGTTTGGGTAGTGACGGTTGAAAACTGTTAGGCAGAAACCCGTTGGAGTGAGGAGGGGCACAACCTATATATAAGTTGCATTTTCAGAGCATTGGAAGGGAAGATAAAAATGAGAGCTACCCAGATGGAAGAAAGTGGTAAGACAGCAGGAAGGGAAAAACCTGAGAAGAGAGGAAGCAGAAAAGTGGTCATTAGGGCAGAGTAGTGCAGGCATGTGGAGACTAGAGAGGACTGAAGAGAAGACGGAAGTGGTGGAAGGGAAAAACAGAAAGACCGGAAAGGAATAACAGGTCTGTAGCGAAGGAGGGAATAATGGAAAAGTTGAAAGCCTTGCCCATTGAGGTTTGGAGCTTTGGAGATCAAAATTTTTTGGCTGGTGGCGGGGCTGCCCATTGGAGGTCAGAGGTTTTGTGGTCAAGGCTGCTCTTAGACCTGGTTATCCAGTCCAGGATAAGGTAATCACAGGCTCTTTCTAGTGTAAATTGGTTTATTATATTAAATGTGACTCAATGGTTTGTCTCCTTGCCTTAGAGGAAATACGTATGTGAGTTCACAGAAAGAGCTTGAAGTCTCAAATGCTATGAAGTTTCTAAGATGTGATGTGGCCATAATAGGTTTGTAAAAACACAATGGGACAGTAAAATAATAATGCCAATACCACAATATCATGTCAAATAATGATTTGATACCACAATTAGTTGTTGATACCATTCTCGTGATGAGGTCACAATAAGTTTGTGATGTCACAATAGGTTCATGATGTCAGAGTGGCATGGTATATCTCAATTGTCATTGACAATGAATATATGAGTTCAAAAAGGGACTGTAATGTCTCCAAAGGCATGTGTTGTTACAAATGTGATGCCGTTCTAACAGCTTTGTGATGTCACAATGTGACATAATGGTCATGATCTCTGGCATTATGATGTCATAAGGATTTCTGATATCATATGTCATACCAGAAATATGAGATTGAAAACAGATTATGAGCTCACAAAGACCCTATTATATGACGATGGCAGCATGTCACAAAACTTACAAGGACAGGACTGGTTGTGATGGCACAGCAGGTGAATGATATCACAATGGCAATGTGAAGTCACAAAGGATTGTGATATCACAATGGTTATATGGTCAAAATGGATTTCTGAAACAGAGTGAATTCACAGAATAGGCCTTCACACTGTTAAGTCATAACAATGTCACTGTGATTTATAATGCTATGATGCCATTATTGTTTGGTGATGTCACAATGAGCTGATGGTGTCGTAATGACAATTTGAAAGTCACTGATGATTTATGATGTTACAATGGTTTTGAGGTCACATTATGTTTCTGATATCAACATACATGTCAAATTTGAAATAGAATGAAAAAGCCTGGCACCAGTGGCTCACGCCTGTAAATCTAGCTACTCAGGAGGTTGAAATCTGAGAATTGCAGTTCAAAGCTAGCTCAGGCAGAAAAGTCTATGAGACTCTTATCTCCAATGAAAATCACTAGAAAACCAGAAGTGGCTCTGTGGCTCAAGCGAAAGGGTGCTCAACTTGAGCTGAATAACAGAGACAGCTCCCAAGCCCAGAGTTCAAGCCCCATGACAGGAAAAAAAAGATTAAAAACATGCATTCATAATGTTTTTATAACTTCACAATGGCAGTGTAATCTCATAATTCTATCTTGTCATTGTAGATTTGTGATGTCAAATGTAGTTGATGCTGCCATAATGACAATATTATGTCATACTCGTGATGTCACTAAAGGTTCGTGGTGTTACAGTGGCATGTTTGATATCAATTGTCAGTTCATAATGAGAGTATAGTTACCCAAAGGGACTGTGATGTCATAAAGGCCATGTGTTTTTTTCAAAGGTGCTAAGAGGTCCTAATAGGTTTGAGATGTCACAATGTGATAGTGATGTCAAATGGCAATGAAAGCTCACAAGGGTTTTGTGATGTCACATTGGTAATGAAATCAAATAATTTTGTGAAGTCACATCTAATAATCACATGTCCAATTTCAGGTGCTACTATTTCACAATGAGGATATGAGTTCATAGAAGAAAACTGAAGTATAAAAGGCTATGAATTTTCTAAAATGCTATGAAGACACAGTAGGTTTTTGAAAACACAGTGGAACAGTGACATCACAATGGCAATGTGATGTTGCAAAATGATGACTTAACAATGGTTTGATATCACAATTGGTGATGCCACACTGGTGATGAGTTTACAAGAGGTGTGTGTTGTCACAATGGGTTGGTGATATCAAAATGACACATGTGATCTCAATTGTCATTAACCCACAATGAGTATATGAGTTCACAAAGGGACTGTAATGTCTCCAAAGGCATGCATTGTCACAAAAGTGATGAAGTCCTAACAGGTGTGTGTTGTCAGAATGTGACAAAATGCTCATAACATCTATCAGTGTGAAGTCACCATGATCAAGATGTCACACTGGATTCGGGTATCACATTTCATACCTGGATTGGGTATGAGAGGATTGGAATTTCACATTGGGTTAGTGATATCACTATGGAAATGTGGGGTCATGAAGGGATTGTGCTACCACAATGGCTATTAGATCACAATGTGTTTCTACTATAATAGGTTTGTGCTGTCACAATTGGTTGGAAATGTCACAATGGCATGCCGGATCTCAAATGTCATTAACTCACAATGAGAATATGAGTTCACAAATGTACTGTGTTGTCTCCAAAGTCATGTGTTGGCACAAATGTGATGAAGCGCTAACAAATTTGTGAGTTCACAATGTGACACCACGGTCTTGATGTCTATCAATGTGATGTCACAATGTTTATGTCAGAGTCTATTTCTGATATCATATGTCATACCTGAATTATTATGCATTTGAAAACAGATTATAAGCTTACTAAAGACCTAAAATGTCCTAATGGCTGCATATCACACAAGTTATGACTAAAAATTCATGATCTTTGAAGCTTAAGATTCTTTCTTTGAAATTGTATCCTCATTGTGAGCTGGTAGAAATTGAAATAGGACATGTCATTGCGATATTACAAACTCATAATGACATCACAAATGCATTGTGACCTTATCACCACTGTGATGTCACAAAACCATTGTGACATCACGTTGCTGTTGTGCCTTCACAATCACATTGTGACATCACAAAGCTATTGTGAACTCTTGAGATGTACAAGTCGTTATGTTGAAAACAAACTTTACAACATTCATGAGGAGGGGGGAGGGGGAGCGGGGAGGATTGGGTGGGGGTGAGGGGGATGATGGCAAGGGATGGGAAGGGTAAACAAGGGAGGAGGCTACAATGCTTGGTAAGAAATGTACTCATTATCTTGCCCATGTAATTGTAACCCCTCTGTACAGTATTTTCACACAAAAAATACATGAAAAAAAACCACATGACTTCTGTGGCATCACAGACCCTTTGTGTACCCATATCTTCATAGTGAACTATTGAAAATTGTTATCACACATAGCATTGTATCATCACAAATACTTTGTGCAATAATTATGACTGAAATCACATTGTCATCATGACACCACCATTCATTGTGACATCACCAAACCCCAATGACACCATACCATATTTTTCTTTTTTTTCTTCTGTGAGTTTTTTATTGCAAATATATTGTACAGAAGGATTACAGTTACATGAGCAAGGTAATGAGTACATATCCTATCAAACATTGCTGCCTTGACATCACATTGTCATTTTCATGTCATAGACCTATCATGAATGCCAATTCTTTGATTTCATTCTATCTCAAATGTGCCATCTACGTTGATATCAGGAAACCATTGTGAACTCAAAACCTTTGTGACATCTAAATCTCTCTGTCACAGCTCATTGACTTTGTTATATCACTAACCCAATGTGACATCAAATACCTCTCCTGTTCTCATAATTTTGTGACATGCCATTGTGATATCTTAGGCCCTTTGTGAGTTGAAAATCTGTGTTCAACCTCATATTTCAGATATGACATGAGATATCTAAAATACAGTGTAACATCATAATATCACACCGCTGGACATCATAACCATTGTGCCACTTTGTGACATCTCAGACCTGTTAGTTCTTCACCTTTTTGACTACATATGCTTTGCTGACATCAGAATCTCTTTCCAAACTAATATACTCAGGGTGTGTTAATGACAATTGAGGTCCCACATGCCATTGTGCCATCACCAACCCCTTGGGACATCTCAAATCTATTGTGACCACCTCATCAGTATTGCATCACCAATTGTGACATCAAAACATTCTTATAACATGATGGTGAGATATCACATTGTCATTGTGAAATCACTGTCCCATTGGGTTTTCACATAGTATGCCCTCATACTATGGAGCTTCTTCTATCACCTGGTATCCTCATATTGAATTATGAGTCATTGAAATTTGATATATCATTCTGATATTACAAACAAACTCTGACATCACAAAATCATTGTGACCTCATCACCACTGAGACATCAAAAACCCACTGGGATATCTCATTTCCATTGTGGCATTATGGATAACATGGTGCCATCCCAAATCTATTATGTCTTCTTACCACCTTTGAAAACACACATGGCCTCTGTGACATCACAGAACCTTTTTGTATCCATATCCTCATGGGGAACTAATGGAAACTGACATCAGAAATACCATTGAAACATAACAAATCCTTTCTGACATAATCATAATTGTGACATCATGTTGCCATTATGATACCATCAGCTCATTTTGACATGTAAAACTACAATGACCTCATAGCATTGTAACATCACATTGTCATTCTGTTGTCATAGACACATTGTGTTTGCCTATTATGTTATTTGATTCTATTTCTAATGTGGAATGTCAGTTGATACCAGAAATCCATTGTGAGTTCATGACCCTTGTGATATCACGATGCCTTACTAGCATCACATTGCCAGTGTGATGTCACAATGCCAAATTGATGTCAAAAAGGGATTTTGATGTGACAATGGTTATGACATCACAATGAGTTTCTGATATCAACCCACATGTCACATTTCCAATACAATTAAATCACAGATTTGGCATTCATAATATGACAATGATCTCACAATGACAATGTCAAATGCTATGCTGTCATTATCATTTCATGAAGTCACCATAAGCTAAAGATGTCATAACAACAGTATAAAGTCACACTGGTTATGATGGCATACAGTGTTTATTTTCTGACAATGATTATGAGGTCACAATGTGTTTCTGATATCAACTGATATGCCACATTTGAAATAGAATGAAATCACAAGATATGCATTTACAATGTGTCTATCACAGCAAAATGGCAATGCAATGTCATAATGCTATGATGTCACTGTAGCTTGGTGATGTCACAATGAGCTGATGGTGTCATAACGACAGTCTGATGTCACACTGGTCATGTCATAAAAGGTTTATGATGTCACAATGGCATGTCAGATATTAATTGCCATTAGTTTATAGTGAGGATATGAGAATGAATTCACAATGACATATACAAATGAACTGTGGTTAAACAAAGGCCATGTATTTTGTCAAAAGTGTTAAGGTTGCTAACAGCTTCTGGTTTTCAAAGTGTAAATGATATAAAAATGGGTTAGTGATGTCAAAACTAGTTTGCAATATCACATTTTATTTCAATTTTCAATTGCTACAAGTTCACAATGATACAAGTTTAAGGAAAGAGCTTGATGTCTGAAAGGCTATAATTTTCTAATGTGTGATGAGATCATAATAGCTTTGTGAATGCGTGATGGTTCAGTAATATCACAATTGCAATATGATGTCAAATTATAATGTCATAAGAGTGTTTTTTTTTCGCCATCATAAGAGTGTTGTTATGTCACAATTAGTTGGTGATGTCATAATAGTGATCAGTTCAAAATAGTTTTGTGATGTTGTAGTGTGGTGATGTGGCAATGGCATTCCAGACCTCAATTGTCATTAGCTCATAATTAGTATATGAGTTTTGAATGGGATTGTGAGGATTCCAAAGTCATTTGTTGGCACAAATGTGATGAAGACAGAACAGATTTGTGATGTGACAATGTGACACAATCTAGCAGTGTGATGTCACAGTATTCATAATATCACAGTATATTTCTAATATTTAATACCTGAAATAATATGAGGTTGAAAATAGATTGAGCTCTCAATGGGCCTAACACAGTGGCAACATGTCACAAAACGTATGAGGACAGGACATGTTTGAGTTGTCACAGTTGTTTAGAGATATCAGAATGGCAATGGTATATCACAAAGGGGTTGTCTTGTCACAATGGTTATGAAGTCAAAATGTGTGTTTGATATGAACCCACGTTTGAAATAAAGCGAAATCACATAATAGGCCTTCATAATGTATATATGTGGTCACAATGACAATGTGGTGTCATAGTGGTATGATATCATTACAGATTTGTGATGTCACAATGACCTGATGTTGTCATAATGACAATGTGATGTCACACTAATGATTATATTGTAAATGCTTTGTGATACTGACCTGATGTTGTCATAATGACAATGTGATGTCACACTAATGATTATATTGTAAATGCTTTGTGATATTACAATAGCATATCTGATCTCAATTGATATTTTACAATGAGGATATGGATACACAAAGGGACTGTGATGTCACAAAGGCCATGTGTTTTTTCAAAGTGGCTAAAGATGTCATAATGAGTTTGGATGGTATCAAGGTGATTGTAATGTCACAATAGCAATGTGATATCAAAATGGCTTTGTGATGTCACATTGGTGATGAGGTCAAAATGAACAGGACAGGTTTGTCATGTCAGGTTAATGATATCAAAATGGCACTGTGATGTCACTAAGGGATTTTCATGTCACAATGGCTTTGAGGTCACAATGAATTTATCATGTCCACCAATATTGCTAGCTTGTAATGGAATGAAATCACAGACTAGGAATACACAATATATCTATAATGTCACTGTGACCTATAATGTCATATTATGATATTTAATTTAGTGATGTCAAAATGCCATGTCTAATCTTATTGGTAATTAAATTACCATGAGGATTCCAAAAGTTGCTATGTGCTGAGTCCTTCAAAAGGCACAGTGTGCTGAATCCATTACACAGGGTTGTTTGTGCTTCTCTTTTTAAGTGTGCTGTGTGCTGTCATCCCAAAAGATTCAATGTTATGAGTCCTTGACAGGACAATCTCACACACACACACACACAAACAAACATGGAGCATTGCCTTGCACCTGCTTGGTGTGTGGGGTGGATGGAAAGAGTCTCCCCCAGTGGTTGGGCTGAGGGGATCTTGAGTTGCTGTGGTTGGGGGGAAGCCCTGACCTGAGGTGAGGCTGCTTCTGCCATGGCCTGGTAGCTTTAGGTCAGAGTCAGTGCAGCACAAAACCAGGGGTGGGGGCATGACCTACTTGCGGAGGGGGTGTGACTGAGGGGAGGACAGGGCGTGGCTGAAGGGGCACATAGTTGCTGCAGCCAGGGGCACATGGTAGCTGGCATACTTGCACAGCAGTGGCTGGGCATCCT
Organism: Dipodomys merriami; assembly: GCF_024711535.1. Lineage (NCBI taxonomy): Eukaryota > Metazoa > Chordata > Mammalia > Rodentia > Heteromyidae > Dipodomys > Dipodomys merriami. The sequence continues at coordinate 830,370 of NW_027204982.1, read as the reverse complement.
GGGTGAGAAGTGGGGGCAGAGAGAGAGCAGAAATGAGCAGGCACATGCACCAGGGGTGGCAGCGTCAATGGCTGTCCTCTGCTGCTGTAGGAGCACAGGTCTGAGCCAGGAGCACAGAGGACACAAAGCCAGCACAGCAGGCACATCCCTCTCACAGCCCTAGGGGGGCTCAGAGGCCAGGTAGGCCCTGAGTCCAAGGCCCCTGCACCAGGAGCTCAGCTGTGGAGGGGGCAAGCTCAGCCCTGCCACCTGCCTTCCCCTGCCCTGGCCACTTCTCCTGACCTCCCCGTAGCACCGCTTTTGAAACATGTTGTTGCCAGCTTGGACCTGTGACTCCTCTTGGAGTCATCCAGCGATGGTGCACCCCTGACCTCCTTGAGGCCCTAACTCAGTCCCGGTACCCCGTGGAAGCCCTGCAGGTATGTAACTCACGACCTCAAATCTACCCCCCCACCCCCCACGGACACAGACCCATGACTCCTCCCTCCCCTCTTGTGTCCCAAACGTGCCTCCCCAAAACCAGGCAGGGCTGCCCTGACTCTGCCACAAATGTGCCCCAAGAGTGTGGGGTGGGGGAATGGATGTTGATCCTGGGATCCCACCCCCAATCCATAATGGGAAGTGTTCCAGGAAAAGGGCAGATGCAAGGATGGGTGAAGAGGGGGCACCACTGAACCCCTGGCCTAGAGCAGTGGGAGCCACAGAGCCATGCATCTGCACCCTTCCTTTCCCTGGGGGGAACCTGGTGGCTTTAGTCAGAGGTGGGGAGCAACACCTCCACACCTGCCTTCTTGGGATTTTTCCTTTTTTCTGGATGTGGGGGGTATTGGATGCAGAAGATAGCCCCCCCCACTTCTGTGTGAGCCCTTGTCTTTTGTGCTTGGTCACCCTTTCCCCTGAGGAGGGTCCCAGAAGAGCCCACTAGGGAGGTGAGGGCACTAGGGGTCAGATAGAAGGTGAATGTCTGGGAAGAACATGCCCCTCCAACACATGTATACCCTGCCTGTCCCCCCCCCCACACTCCTGTTGTCAATAGCACTCACAGGGTGATCTCATTTCCCATCTCTGCCACCATCTGCTGGTGCTCCAGGACCATCTGGTTTTCTCATCCTCCCCAAGAATCCACCAAGTCACCCAGAAGCATCTAGGCTGGAAGTAGGAAGTTCATCCATGTATGTAGCCTTTAGGACCCCATCCATTTCCCCAACCCTGCCCCCACCCCGGGTCAGACACTTCTCTGGGGGCACCATGACCTCCTGTTTGTTTTCAGTCCAGGCTCTGAAGTGTCACTTTTCTCAGGAATCCTTCACTCAGAGTCCTGGCCTAGGGTTTTGGTGAATAGGGAGTCAAGGCTGGTTATTCCCAAGGGAAAGGGAGAGGCAAGGTGGTTCAGCATTATTAGAGCAGTGCTTTCATGGGTCCAACCCCTGGTCCTGACAAGGGAACTCCCGTACTCCAGCTTGTATATTGTCACAGATGAGGAACCAACAAACTCAGGAGGGGCACTATTCTGAGTCTATGTGTGAGTATGTGTGTGTGTGTGTGTGTGTGTGTGTGTGTGTGTGTGTGTGTGTGTGTGTGTACACGCGTGCGCGTGTGTGCATGAAAGAGAGAGAGAGACAGAGAGAGAGAGAGAGAGAGAGAGAGAGAGAGAGAGAGAGAGAGAGAGAGAGAGAGAGAGAGAGAGAGAGAGCCTGACTGTGCTCAGCTGAATGATCAGTTGGCAAATTGCAGGTGCTGCATGGATGAATCTACAGTCACTGTTCTGGATTTGTGTGTGTGTGTGTGTGTGTGTGTGTGTGTGTGTGTGTGTGTGTGTGTGTGTGTGTGTGTGTATGTGTGTGTGTGTGTGTGTGTGTGTGTGTATTTGTTGTTCTTTTGCATCAATGCCAAGTATCAGACCAGCCATCATTTTTGTTTTCACCTTCACTGTTTCATGGCTCCTTTGGGGAAGATTTCAGTAGACATTCCTTTCTACCTATCTCTTCCCCCTTTCCTATAGCCCACATTTGCTGCTGGGCCTGCGTGGGTCTCCCCTAGGAGGCCTGTGTGAACTACAGACCAAAGTGGACACCTTCTGTCTTAAGCCTGAAGGCTTGTGAGACGAGTGTGTCCATTTCCGCACTCTTCCAGCCAGACAGTCTGCTCTCGTTTGTATAGTTGGAGCTAATTCAAGGGTTGGGAATGTGTCTGCCAATTGTAATTAGGGAAGAGATGGAGGGGGGGATTAGGGCAAGGGCTGTGAAGTTAGGAGGGTCTGGGAAGTGGTGAACGGTGTGACATTGCAGATGGTTCACCATTACCGAGGATGACAGGCCAACCTTACCCAGGGCATTAACAGTGTCCACGGGGATCTGGGCAGGGTGCCCTGGCACCCCATTGGTGGTGTGGATTCCCTCCTAGGGGAGTGCACTGGTAGGAAGTCCTCCCTGGAGTCCTGCAGACTATAATCTGTCTCCTGCCTGTGCTGTTTCCAGCTGGGCAGTGGTAGGCAAGTGCATTCCCTTTGCTGGAGTCTGCTCAGTATCAGGCCATGGCAGTTAGCTAAGGCTTGCTGAATGTCAGTTTCTGTAACCTGCCATGAGCTCTCTGGAAAGAAACGGGGACCTCTAACTTTGGAACCATTTAAGTTTGATTGGGACAACTGAAATGTCACCTTTTGCAGGGTTTTTTCTTGAAGCTGGCATTTTCCACTAACGCCTGGGATTATGGGTCAAATTAGACGGACCATTTCAGCCAACAATCAATGATGTTCAAAGTATCACAAGCAGAGTTCCCAAGCCAGATGGTCTCCTGCTATAAACGTCTTGACTTGATTGCTTTTATCCGGCAGCTGTTGATTCTCCTCTGACTCTCTCTAGTGTGAACACAACAATTGAGTGAAGGGTTAAATTATTTGAGGCAGTGACCATTTGTTGATTGTTTCAGAGCAGAGCAACACGTGGTGCTAAACCACCTGGTTGTGTGCCTTTATAAGACCTGTAAATCCTTAGCTCGGGGCTCTCCTCCTGTGCTCCACTGTGCCAAAATGTAGGATGAGGCCTGAGCTGCAGCCCATTTACATAAAACAGCTGTATAGTCTTACTCTCGTTGGTCTTCTTGGTGGGGGTCCTCTGACCTAGACATAACATTGAGGATGTCATGGGAAGCAGAGATTTTGACCTCACCATCCTTAGCCTGCCAGCTGTGAGTAGAGAGGATTCTCAGCACCTATACTGGACTCTGGGAAATTCAGAAACCCAAGATGCCTCGAGGATCCTTTCGCTGCAACATGAAACTTGGGTGCTAGATGTGGTGGGCCATCCTAGCTGGCCCCAGGGTTAGGAAAGTAGGCCCCTTGAGCCTGGCCTTCAGCTCATGGCACCTTCATTCACTCTTGAGTGGGGAATTGAGTGCGACAGAGCTGGTCAGCCACTGGCCAGAGATCTTAGAAAAGAAAGGCATCCCAGAGGCCCCGGAATCCAGCGAGTACACAGTGGATCACGTCTTCAGAGCCAAAACAGTTAAGTTCTCTGGCACCAAGAGGGTGGAGGGAGAACTGTGGGAGAGCTACATCAGGCTTTGCCCCACACACCAGGATGCTTACCTGAATAGGATGGGACTTTTCTGTAGAATTTTTGTATTCAGATGCTCATTTATTTTTCCACAAATAGTTAAAATGTGTGCCAGGCTCTGGAGGGGTCATAGACAATGAGTTTCCAGTGCTGGTTCTACAGCACATGAAGAAACCTTGGTTTGAGCTGGATGCCAGTGATTCATGCCTGTCATCCTAGCTAAATAGGATGCTGTGATGGGAGGATCGATGCTTGAGGCCCAGGCAGGAAAGCCTATAAGACTCTTATTTCCAACTAATTACTAAAAAGAAAACACCAGAAATGGAAGTGTGTCTCAAGGAGTAGTATGTTGGCCTTGAGTAAAAAGGCTCAGGGACAGCACCGAGGCTCCAAGTTCAAGGCCCAGGATGGAGAGAAAGGAAGGAAAGAGAGAAAGAGGAGGGAAGGCTGGATGGAGAAAAAGAGGAAAGAAAGGAAAAAGGGAGAACTTGTGAGCCTTGGATTGGAGTCCCTGGATCAAGAGAGCCAACCATTCACAATCTATGTGGGGACAATTTCAGAGCCTAAAGCCAGTATGTAGGACCAAGCTACTGACACCTCCACACCGTTCTGACATCCAGGAGCTGTGTGTTAGCCGACTGCAGAGTGAAGCAACCTCGGGTAGACACTAGGACTCAGGGTGGCTCAACAGGTTTCAATCATCCCTGGCGCCAATGAGTTTATTTTCTGGTCATATAAGAACAAGCTGTCCAAGGGCTAGGGATTTATTGGTGTGAGGGAGTGTTGGGGGGGTCAAGGGATAAGCAGGAAGATGAAGAGGGATGGCGATCACAGGTCAGGAGTGTCAGTATATTGGAGCCATGACTTCACCTGACATCCTAGACCAAAAGCGATAGAGCCTTTGACCCAGCCACACTGCTATTAAGAGTCCTGGCACATTGGGTTCACCATTGACCACCTGGCTATCGTCCACTGCAGGATGCCTGTGCAGTACACCCTTGGGGACTGGGACTTTCCAGGGCTCAATCTGAAGTTGACACCCACCGCCCTGTTCTTTCCTCCACCAGAGACAGAAGTAAGCTGGCCACTAGCAAAGGACAGCCAGGGAATGAGGGTGGGAGTAAGGAGCCTAGTTTCCCCAGACTTCCTCAAGGGCACTCTAGGACCCCGCGATTGCCATTCTCAGAGGCAGAGATGGGTCTCTTTCCTGGCTCAGCCTTTAGTCTAGATGGCAGATCTGGGATTCAGAGAGGGCATACTGAAGGTGGGGCAGGTTTGGATAGAGGCTGGTGGGAAAACCAGAGGCACTGGTCTCTGAGCAGGGTTGTTTCTTTGAGGATACTCATAACCCAGGAACATTCCTGAGATAGATCAGCCCTTTTCTCCTTCCTGAGAGGGACCTAGAGCCCTTAAGTCTGTGTCCCTTGGCAGAGAAATCCTTTCATTCCCACATCCTGTGGTTGGATAACTAGACCTCACCTCCCTACCCAGTGTAGAGGCAGGCCAGTGAGAGATCTTGAGTCTTTGATAAGGCCAGGGGATCCCGAATATGCGATTGTATTTGAACATCCTAACTTGGTGCATGGTAAGTTCCATCTAAGATTACCATGATATAGGACATCGAGTCTAGAGAATCAGAGCAGGATGGGGTCTGTTCTGGGAGTCTTGAGTATTATGTGTGAGCTTTCAGCTCCCGTATGTCCACCTGCTTCCCTTTCGTGGGTGGGTCTTTGCTAGAAAAAGCTTGAAACTAGGGACTGGGTCCTATCCCTTGTCATTTATACTCAAAGCTAGCACTCTACCATTTGAGCCACAGCTCCACTTCCAACATGCAAGGCAAGTGCTCTACCACTGAGCCACCTTCCTAGCCCCCTCATATTTTTTAAAAATATTTTTAATGAATTTATATTTATTTTGTCAAGCGCAGGGCTTGTAATCAGGTTGTGACAACTCTGCCTCACCCTCGATCACTTTAGGCTGGGGTGCAGTCACTGGATGCACAACCAAACCTGGATTCCTGGGCCCCAAAGACTGACAGGAAAATAAATAAATAAAACAACAGAAAAAATAAAAACGGGAAACTTGCAGAGGTCTGCCAGTTTTACATTTGTTTTCTTTGTGAGGTGACCATCTTGGGTGTGAATAGCATGGCTGCACACTGTTTGTCACCTGGCATTGCTGAAGGCTGGTGGGCTACCAGGTAAGGCCAAAACTGCAACATAGGCCCTGTGTTTGAAGACTGGTCCTGACCCCTACCAATGGAAGAAGATACTAAGGGTCTCGTTCCTATTCATAGGAATACTGATGGAATGTTATGAATGTCAGGGTTGAATTAGATGTTCCTGAATGATAATACTATAAAATCAGACAGAGTGATTTTAGGAAGCCGATGGATTTTAGTGAATAATTTTGAACACTTCAAAAGAATACTATTAATTACATGGACACAATAGTTTCCAGACAGTGGTTGATTTAATTAATAATTCATTAAGGATGAAAACAATAATATTAATTACATAGGGGCATAAAAAATACCCAAGAATTGGTAGGAATGTAGTCTGTATAACTGAAGAATGTATAGACATCTCTGGCACTCTATAAAGATCTATATTTATTTGTGGACTACCATCTGCACGTCAATCTGTTCTTATTTTTTCAACACCTGGGGCTCAATCTCAGGTGCTGGGAACTGCTTGTCATCTCCATATACCCCAGGCTGTCCGTGCTGACACTCACTCATTCATAAATTGGATCTTGTAGGCTGTGAGTTCAGACGCCAGCACTCACAAAAATTGAATCTTGGAGTAAGAAGCCCATGGTGACATATGTTTTCCTTTTCTGTGAACATCCTGTGTGTCATACATAGGCAAATCTATATCACATGTAGTAAATGTAATAAATATTCCATGTGTAATAACAGTCAATAATATAAATGGTAAATAAATGAATAAAACAAAAAATAAAATGAATAACTACACTAAGCGGAATATGGAATCAATATACAGGGCTCAATCTCAGGGCCTGGGAATTTCCTGGCAACTGTATTGGCTAGAGACTGTTATGCTGACAGTCACCCATTCATAAATTGAGTCTCCTAGGGCCTGAATTTAGATCCCACCACTGCCAAAAATGTAATTGTGGAGTGAGAAGCCAAGCATGACACATGTTTAATTTTAAGTGCTTCAGGGATAGGTAGGATGTATAATTCAGACGCAAATCTATATACTATGTAATAGGATGTCATAAATGTAATAAATGTCATAGCTACAATAATTTTCACTACAATTAATGATAAACAGATTCAATTGATAGTGAACCATTCTAGGATAAAATTAGATGCAATAATTATAGGACTTGGATTACATTTAATTAATATTATATTAAGCATTAACAGAATAAAATTTTCATGGAGACATAATTAAATGCCTAATAATTGGTAGTAACACATGATGCATAATTTAATAATATATAGACATATGTCTCATTCTATAAAATATGTAATTATATGTGTGGATGTATGTACATATATGATAATGACAAGATATTTAGTAATTATTAATGCTTTATTAATTGTTAACTGGGACACATCAATAGAGGCATAATTTAATAACTAATAATTGGTAGTAATATTATCTATAATTTACTAATATACAGACATCTCTCTTTTTGTGTATATAATATTTATATATAGCTATGTCTATTTATACCTTGTTCACTCCTGGGGCTGGGTGGGTGAGTGCTCGCCTGGTAAGCACGAAGTCCTGGGTCTGATTCCTCAGTGCCACATACATAAACAGAAAACCCAGGAGTTCTGGTCTTTCAATTAATTCAGTGCTACCCCGGGGTACAAATGCTTAGGGACAGTGTCTGAGCCCCTACTCAAGTCACAGGACTGCTGCCACAAAAAGGTAGAATGTTCTAACTGCAAAATCACAGAGCAAGCTAGGAGTCTGGTGTTGACAGCTGTCATCTAACCTGACTTAGGCAGATATAAACTGCTGCAACACAGCTCCATGGATTACTCCCGTCATCCTGGCTTACCCTGGCTTAACTCTGACATCCTGACAGGAAGTCTGCTACACACTTTGAAATGTGGCTCGAAGTGGTAGAGCTCGAGCCTTGAGCAAATGTTATTAGAACAGTATCCCAATGTTTTGAGTTCAAGCCCTATGGCTAACTCCACCCCCCAAAAAAAACACCCCACTAAACCATTAGATGTGAACTTGTGTGGTTTGTGAAATGTTCCTCAAAGAATGGTGATACTAATGAAAGCACCCTAATTCTAATAACAGCTTGTGGAATAGAGCTATGTACTGAGTCCTTCATAGGGTGCTCTGTGCTGAGTCATTCACAAGGTGTAGTGTGTTGAGTCCTGCACTGGGTGCGGTCTGCTGTCTTTCGCAGGATGCTGTGTGCTGAGTCATGCAGAGAGCCATGGGCTGTATCCTGCACAGGGTGCATTCTTTCATTGGGTCCTTTTAAGAGCTCCACAACTGAGATGATTATGCAGACAAGAATATTGACGCTCAGATATGTCCCCATGGCAGGGACAAAATTGTGTATTTCTGAAGACTAGTGAGTTTTATCCTGCAGAAAATTTTTTGTCTGTTTTTTCACAGTCGTGAACCTTGAACTTGGGGCCTAGATGCTGACCCTTACCTCTTGGGCTCATGGCTAGCACTCCACCACATGGAGGCAAGGACCCCCTTGCAGCAGAAGCCATGGACTAGGGGCCAATAGCTGAGGTCTGTCATCCTGCCTTCTCAGGAATATGAGATCTGAGGATGTGGGTTCCAAACTATCCCAGACACAAAAGGTCCTATGAGACTATTATCTCCAATTTACCACTAAGAAACCTGAAGTGGAAGCTGGATGCTTGTGGCTCATGCCTGTCATGCTAACTACTCAGGAGGATGAGATCTGAGGATTATGGTACAAAGCTAGCCTGGGCAAGAAAGTCTTTGAAACCCTTAGCTCCAATGGACCACCAGAAAACCTGAAGTGATGCTTTGGCTCAAGTGATAGAGCATAGAGCACAAGACATGAGATGAAGAGCTCAAGGACAGGACCCAGGCCCAGACTTCAACTCCTGCAACAATTAAAAAAGACAGAAACAAACTAACAAACGTGAAGTGGAGGGCTGGGAAGGTGCCTTAGGGGTAGAATGCACTGTATATATGAAACCATGGTTTGATATCTCAGGAACACATCACTAAAAAAAAGGCTGAAGTGGCTCTGTGGCCCAATTGGGAGAGGGCTATCCTTGTAAAAAAGTAACTAGGTACAGGGCTGAGTTCCAGCTCCAGGTCTGGTGTATGTGCACTTGCACACGGACACACACACACACACACACACACACACACACACACTCACACACACACACAAACACACACACACACACACACACATGCATACACACACAGACACAAACACACACAGAGACCAGAAGTGGTGACACAAAATGGTAAAGCACTGGGCTTCTGCACTGACCTCATGGTCAACATACATGCCCTGTGTTTAACCCCAAAACCTAGTCACCCAGGGCCCAACTAGGAGAGGTCAAAGGTTTCAATATCTGATAAGCTTCACCAGCCCTAGATGACAGGAAGCTTTGTGATATTAGACATGTGCTTGGATTTCCCAAGCTTCCAGAAACCTAGGAGAGGCATCATAGACCCATACTCTCCAGCAATGAAACATTTCATTAGGTTCAGTGCCCTAGTTGTCTGCTAGAAGGACTCCTGAATTATATTGATTACTGTATCTGAACACCAGAATACCGTCTCACAAAGGCAGGATAAGTGCACAGGACTTGGCCTGCCACTGGGGGTGGCACAAATGAAGGCTTCCTGTCAAAACAGAGCACTGGGGAGAGAGATCCCTTGGGGTACAAAAAGACCTTTTTCTCCTGACCTGCAGAGCCTGCCCACACTCATCATCACTAACTGACAGAGATGGAGTTGTTTGTTATACAGCTGAACAGGTGTGAGGCCATGTGTGGGCATTTCCAGACAATGAGAGAGATTTCCTCCAGCAGGCCTGGGATGGAGAGAAACATTCAGGCTACACTGGACCAGTGATGGTAGCCCTGGAACATGCACTGTGATGAAAGCAGTCTCTGTGTTATGAAAACATTCTATTGAATACAAATTTCCTAGCTTAGTGTCAATCATCATAAAGTGGAGGTTCACTTGTAGGAATACATTCATACATACCAAAAGACATGGAGGTACAGGTTCTTTATGAGGGGGCAGGTCCTGGGGTTGAACTATGAGCCTAGGCATTTTCACTGAGCTACTTTTGCTCAAGGGTAGTGCATTAACCTTGAATCACAGCCCCACTTCTGGATTTTTCTGTGATCCCTTAGAAATAACTTTGTCATAGACTTTCCAATGCTGGCTGGATTCAAACTCACATTCTGTACATCTCAGCCTCCTGAGGAGCTGAGATTACAGTGAGAAGTCACTGGCACCTTCTTTCTTTTCTTCTTCATTTTTTAATCTGGACATTCTGACTTCTTAACAGGGTCATTCCAATGGTTTGAATTTATAAGTAAACTACCCAGTGTTATTTGCAGCTGCTTTATCTGAGAAGGATTTTCTCTCCTCATCTTTTCCTCTGGTCACAGGTTTGAAGCCAAAAGTGAGGAATGAGTGTCACAAGATTGAGGAGCAAATGTCCAAAGGCCATGACAGTTCTGTCACTTAGCATTGAGCTGCAGTGAATTTACTGTCTCAGAATGAGAAGACCAAAGTTTGGAGCGATCCTCATACTGTCTGCATTGCTCCTTTTGCCTATAAAATGATCTAATAATTATGATTGTTTTCTGTCTCCAACCTTAACTATCTAGAACACACTAGAAGCATCTACATGTTTCTGTTTTTCTCTAGTACCTCCTGAGATTTAGACTAAGGGTTTGTGTGGAGGAGCTCCTTGGTGAATCCCTGAGGAAAGCTGCTTGAAGTCTCCTGGGGAGATCGCAATTCAAAGTCCGCCCAAACAGGAAAGTCTGTGAGACTGTGATCACCAATAAACCACCAGAAAACCAGAAGTGGAGCAGTGGTAGAGCTCCAGCTTTGAGAGAGAAAGCCGAGCAGGTGACACAGGCTAGACAGGAAAGCCTGGGAGGCACTTATGTCCAATTAATGACCAGATGGCTGGAAGTGGACCTGTGGTGGAGGCAGCCTCAGCCTTGTACAAAACAGCTGAGGAACTCATTGGGCCCTGGGTTTAAGCACTGAGAAGGCTACAAAAATATTTTTAAAAAAGGGAAGGCCAAGTTTATGTATCAGTTCAATATGTACTTATGTGTGTATATTACTTCCCTGAGTGCAAACAGACCATATGCAATGCTTCTCCTTTTATTTACTGGTTCATTTTTCAGATATGCTCATTGTGCGTACTGCACCGTTCTCTACATTTCAGGCCCATGGCTTTCCTCTTCCAGGGTTCCAGGGCGGTGTCCTTATATGATGCACACTTAAGCTCTCAGCAGTCTTTATTTACATTTTATTATGAGGCCAATGCAGGAACAGTTACAAATCAGGGAGGGGAAGACAAGATACAGTTTTGTAGGAGTAACTATTATACAGACAATTAAACTTGGGAACATAAAATGGTAGCATACTTATGTAAAACCTACCATTAAGAAAAAGATGAGGGTACTGGGAATGTGGATTACTGAGAGAGAGCTTGCCTAGCATACAAGAAGCCCTGGTTAGGATTCCTTGGTATCACATACAGGGAAAAAGCCAGAATTGTCTAGATAGATAGATAGATAGATAGATAGATAGATAGATAGATAGATAGATAGATAGATAGATAGATAGATAGATAGATAGATAGATAGATAGATAGATAGATAGATAGATAGATAGATAGATAGATAGATAGATAGATAGATAGATAGATAGATGATAGATAGATAGGTAGGTAGATAGGTAGGTAGGTAGGTAGATAGATAGATAGATAGATAGATAGATAGATAGATAGATAGATAGATAGATAGATAGATAGATAGATAGATAGATAGATAGATAGATAGATAGATAGATAGATAGATTAACCTGGTCTTGGATGTCAGGAGATATGAAGGTAACATTCCCAGTCATGAGGCCTTCTGCAGTGTGCCAGGCCACCAGCATCACCTTCACAGAACTACAGAGCAGGAAGAATGTCTCTTTCCCACTTCTCAGGCAGCCAAATGCCCCAGAGCCTAGGGCAGAGCCAGGTTTTAACTCAAGTGCTTGGAGACAGAATAGAAAGGGCCCTGCCTCTCCTTGGACTGGGGATTTATATTAATGATGTGTAGAATGAAGGAAGGAGAATGGATTGGCAGAAGCAGAAGAAGAGTATTCAAATCTGAAAGATGGAGAGTCAAGAATCCACTCCCTAAGACCAAAGAGCAGGATTTTTCTACTCTGTTCCTCCCGTCTCCCCCAATAAACTGACTCTATATTGTTTACCTACAGATAGCCTGGGTTTCTCTTCACCTGAGAGAGGAAGGTTAATTAGTTACTGTTTGAAGAGGCTGAGAAAAGCCTGACCCTGGTGTAACTCTAACAAATGTTTCTGGTTTCTCCTCATTACTGGCCATGCCTGGAATGAATGAAGTGGTTTTGCAGCTTACTTCCCTGTTGAGTGGCATCATCTTGGATCTCTCAAGGCTGGGGTGCCATCTCCAGACCCATAGCCGATCCTGAGATCCTAGGCCCAGAGGGCTGTCAGGAAGAAAAGAAAAAGCTGGAAAGCTGAAGAGGGCTGGGTTTTTATGATTTTTTTTCTTTGCACGGTGACCATCCTAGGTCTGAATAACACGGTTCCAAAGTGTACCTGACCTGCCATTGCTGTTTGCTGGTGGGCTCGCAGGAAAGCCATAGACGAATCTGTCAACATTGACTATGGGTTCAAATCCCAGTTCTTACACTAATGGCAGGAGATCACAAGAGACGCATTCCTATGCATAGGAATACCTATTGAAAGTGTAGTTCATGCCTCAGACTAGTCTAAAATTGGATGCAATAATCTTAGAATGCTAATTGATCTTAATTAAAAATTTATTAAGCATGAAAAGAATAATATTCCTTCAATGATGGAATAATAAATACCTAAGAGTTGGTAGGAACGTAGTAGGTGTAATTCAATCATAGATAGACAGCTCTGGCAATCTTTACTAATATATATTTAATTGTATACCACTGTCTGCCTATTCATGTATTCCTGGTTTGGCCAAACCTGGGGGTCAATATCAGCACATGGGAACCATCTCACAGCTTCATTGGCAAGAGGCTGCCATGCTCAAATTCACCCACTCATGAATTGGGCCTGATAGGCCCTCAGTTCAGATGCTAGCATTGGGAGGCATGATGGAGATGCTATATGATAGGATGTAAACAATTTAATAAATGGTTTAGGTGTCATCAGAGTCAATAAAATAAATGGTAAATAAATGAGTAAAACAAGAAATAAAATGAATAACCACACCAATCACAGTATGGACTGAACATCTCTATGGAAGTATAAATCCTACCTTTAAAATGTATATAAGGAGTATTTTTCCAGGCCTGAGGCTTGAATTCAGCCACAGCTATGAGGTGGGAATGGCAGGAGATCCTGAGATACTCATTTCTGGACCTAGAAAGAGTCATGTTATGCTATCGATATCATACTTGAATGAGTAGTTTTTGCATGATGCAAATAGGAAATGATAGGCAAGAATCATGTGGTATCAATTATTTGTAAAGAAGAGTTGATGAAGCATGACAATAATCATCACAGTCATGAAATGGAGGCATCAGGAAAGATCCAAGAATCTGTACTGACAAGGTAGATTGGATTCCATCACAGGACACCATCTCTCCTACCCTATACAAATATGTACTTATTTGCATACTACCTTCAGCTTATGAATTGATGACTATTATGCTCCCCACTCTCTCCCGTGCCCACCGAGGAGGGGGGTCTTCAATTTCAGGTCTTGGGAACGGCCTAGCTCCTTCGTGGCTCACAGGCTGGTGTGTTCATGTGGACCCATTTGCCAATTGGGCCTACTAGGGCAGGAGTTCAGATCCCAGCATTGCCAAAAAATTCATCTTGATGTCAGAAGCCTATCATTTCACTTGTTTTCCTTTCCTGTGTAAGTCCTGTGTCTCAGCTAGGATGGAGAATGCATGGGCCACCCTGTGGCCATGGGAATAAGTTGTTATCCATGTCAACCCAGGTATATCTGTCATCATATACTCAAGAAAATACACAATACATCCATGAATAGCATAAAAAAGAAAGAGAATAACTACATTCAATGCACGATGCAGTCCACACACGAATGTGAATATATATCTCATGTTCCAATGATGCATTGGGTACTATTTGCGCCTACTTGGTGCTCAATCTCTTCCTGGGAATGGCCCAGCTCCTTAGGGGCTCACAGGCTGGTGTGCTCACCTGGACCCATTGGGCAGTTGGGCCTCCTAGTCTCCGAGTTCGAATCTTAGCATCGCCAAAAAATTACCCTGATGTGAGAAGCCAGTCGTTGCACCTGTTTTTATGTGCTGTGCAAGTTCTGGGTCTCAGCTAGGATGGAGAATGCATAGGCAACTCTGTAATTGCTTGTCAACCAGTTCACCACAGTTATATCTGTCTTCCTATACTCAAGAAAATACAAAATACATCAATGAATGAGGCACAAAATAAAGAGAGTGCCTACACTGAATGCAAGATGATGCCCACCATTGTTTGGAAATATAGATCCTCTGTTTAATTATGAATTTATGTCTATATTGGCCCCAACCAGAGCTCAATCTCAGGTCCCAGGAATGACCTAGCTCCTTAGTGGCTCATAGACTGGTGGGCTCACCATGGCCCATTCAACAATTGGGCCTGCTAGGCCTTGAGTTCAAATTCCAGCACTGCCAATAGATTCATTCTGATGTGAGAAGCTATGGTTGAACATGTTTTCCTGTCCTGTGAATGTCCTGGGTCTCACTGAAGATGGAGAATGCTATATAGGCAACTCTATAGCCATGGCAATAGGTTGTCATCCATGTCAGCTCAGTTATATCTGTCACCATACTCAATAAAATACACAATACATCCTTGAATAAGGCACAAAATAAAAAGAATAACTACACTGAATGCAAGATGCATACCACACCTGTAGGTAAAGAGAGATCTTAATTTTAAAAAAGGTGGGCTTGGTAATTTGTGCAGTGCTGGGGCTTCAAATCAGGCCCTGGACCAGGTCTGGCATTCTAGTCCTCAAGGATGGTGAGCTTCCCCTTCCCCCCACCAGTGCAACAGAGCTACCTAGACCTGAGTTCAAATCCCAGCACTGACAAAAGATTCATTCTGCTGTCAGAAGCCAGTTGTTGCACACTTTTTCCTCTCCTGTGAAAGTCCTGGGACTTAACTAGGATGGAAATGCATAGGCAAACCAATAACCATGGGAACATGTTGTCATCCACGGCAGAACAGTTATATTTGTCACCATACTTTGTAAAATACACAATACCTCCATGAATTAGAGACAAAATAAGGAGAAGAAGTGCACCGAACACAAGATGTGTCCACACATGTATGTCAATATAGATCCTATGTTTAAATTATGAATTTATGACTATAGTGGACCACCCTGGGGATCAATGTCAGATCCTGGGAATGGCTAAGCTCCTAAGTTGCTCACAGGTTTTTGTGTTCACCTTGACTTATTCTCCAATTTGTTCTGCTAGGCCCTAAGTTCAGATCCCAGCACTACCAACAAGTGGATCATGGAATAAGAAGGCAAGTGTGAAACTTGTTTTCCTTTTCTCTGAGTATACTGGGTTCATGTATGATGGAGAACATTTCTACAAATCTAGATGCTCTGTGATCGGATGTCATCAATGCAATAAACGGAATGAGTTTCATCAAAGTACAATCAACAGCAAATAAATCAATAAAACAAAAAATAGAAGGAACAACCACATAAAACATGTATGGACTGAACATTAATAGTTAAGAATAAATCCTAAGTTTACAATGAATATAAATAGTATGTTTTCCAGGGCTGGTGCTTAATTCAGGCCTAGTGAACAAGCCTGTCTTTCTTATTTTCAAGTACGGTGATCTTCCCCTTCATCCACATTGCTGCATATTTACCCAGACCCTGAGCTCAAATCCAAAATTTGGCAGAATAATTAGCGGGAATTGCAAGCCAGGGATTATTTTTTATTTTTTCTTTTCTTTTATTTTCTATGAACAGGGTTTAAACTCAGGTTGTGGCAACTCTGCCTCAGCTTCAATCACCCTAGCCTGGTGTGCACCCACTGGCCTCACAGCCGCTGCTGGAATCCTAGATCCCCAGCCCTTGCCTGGAAAAAAATGCATAGAAAAAATGTGGCCTTTTTATGTTTTCTTTCCTTGCAATGTTACCCGCCTGGGTATGAATGACACTGTTGCAAAGGGTTCTTCAACTTGTATTGATGAAGGCTGCCAGACTATCGGGGAAGCCATAGGCCTATGTGGCAACATAGACCCTGATTTTGAATCCCTATCCTGACAGCAACCAATGACAGGAGATACTAAGAAACTGGTGCCCATCCATGGGAATAACAATGGAATGGTGTCAATGTCACAGTTGAATGAGTTGATTGTGAATAATGCTCCTATAAAATTGGACAGCATCATTTCAGGAGGTTGATTAATTTTATATAATATTTATGAAGCATTAAAAGAATATAATTACTTACAGGAATGCAATAATTTCAGGACACTAATTGATTTCATTGATATTTAAGGATGAAAACAATAACATTAATTATATGGATAAATAATAAATACCCAGGAATTGGTAGGAATGTAATCTGTATAACTGAATAATGTGTAGACATCTCTGACATTCTATGAAGACATGTATTTATTAGCATAATGCCATCTGCATTTCAATCTGTTCTTATTTTGTTAACCCCTGGGGCTCGATCTCAGGTCCTGGGAACAGCCTGTCTGCTCAATTTGCCCCAGGAAAACTTGCTGACATTCACCCATTCATGAATTTGGCCTTGTAGGCCATGAGTTCAGATGCCAGCACTCCCAAACAATGAATCGTGGAGTAAGAAGCTGATGGTGACACGTTTTCCTTTCCTGTGAATGTACTCGGCGTCAGGTATGAAGTAGAATACATATGTAGACCTATATCCTATTTAATCAATGTAACCAATGTTCTTCTATGTTCCATAATATTCAGTAAAATAAATGGTCAATACATGAATACAACAAAAAATAAAATAACTATACTGACACAATATGGAATCAACACATATATATATATAAATATAAATCATATATGTAAATTATACATAAATAGGATGTTTTCTAGTACTGGGGATCTATTTCATGCCTAAGGAACAGACTTGAATTTCTTGACTTCAAGGAAGCCAGCTTCCCCTTCCCACACAGAGCAACAGAGATAGCCAGACCATGAGTTCAAATCCCAGTCCTGGCCAAAAAAAATGGCACCTTTATAGTATGTGAGGCCCAATTCTTAGGTATTTCATTATGCCTCCATTATATGTCTGTGATTGTTTAAATGCTTCATAAAGTATTAACTAAAATGATCAATGTCATATAATATAATGGTGTATAATTTTATCCTAGTATCATTCAAGGTCTTCTCATTCAATCAGACATACATCACATTCCATTGGTAATCATATAGAGAGGAACAAGTTCATTAGGATCTCCTGCCAATTTGAGGTGGCAGGATCAGGATTCAAACTGTGGGTTCCTGCTCCCACCACTTAAACCAATGAATAGGGAACTCACCGTTCTGTCCAAGAACATTAGCAAGACCAATGATTAGGCAGGCACCAGTGGCTCTCAGCAGTCCTCCTAGATACTTACAAGGCTGTGACAGGAGGATCATGGTCACCTTAGGCAGGAAAGTCCTTGAGACCCCTGTCCAACTTCATTGCTAACAAAGCTAGAAGCCCTGTGGCTCCATTGTGGAGGGCCAGCCTTGAGCAAAAGCAGCTCACAGACTGCCCAGAGCCTGAGTTTAATTCTGGGACTGGAAACAGACATATCCAACAAAATCTGTGCAGCTATATGGCTAAAGCAGGTCACCCTCTTGTACCCAACTGAATTGGACAGAGTTCCTTGGGAAAAGGACTGGGAGACCCACTGCCATCTTGACTCCGCCCATGCTGCTTGCATCACAGAAATCCGGCCACACTCCCATTATTTCCTCTTTCTTTCTGACCAATGGGATACAAGAATGTGGCCACGCCCACATTCAATGCTGCCTGGTAGCATAGGGATTCTCTCTGTTGGTTGACACCACGACCAGCAGTTGAGGAAGGCAGAGGTGGCTGAGTGGTGAGCAAGAGACTTGAAGCAACTTTTGAGTTTAGTAGGAAATTGACACTCCTCCTTTGCCCCCATCACCTATCCTGCTTCCTTGCAGTGCTGGGTTTCAAACCTCAGACAATTACTTGCTGCCAGCTGGCCTAAGGCCCCTCCTGGTCCCAGCCTCAGGCAGTGTGCCAGAGCAGAGTGCTCTGGGCCGATGTGTCTGCAATGCAGCTGCCATTGCCGCATGCCTCACACTGAGCAGCCAACAACAGCTTCTCCAAGCAGCACAGGTGTGTGGCAGCTCCAACACAATCCCCAGACTAGTTCGGACACCCCTAAAGTGGCACCATGATCCCCTGATTGTTTATTCTTGCCAGCTCTCAGGAGCCACCTTTCTGATTTGAGCATTTCTGAGATAGAGCCTCATTATATTCTCAGGCTGGGCTGGATCGTGGTCCTCCTATCTGTGACAGGTATGTTCCACCAGGCCTGGTCCTCTGTAGTTGGGATGGTAGTCATGTAGCAACATGCACAGTCATCAGTTTAGATGGATTATCCCAAACTCTTACTCCACAGCAGCCAATTTTTGACAACAGATTTAGCTCTGTGTAAGGCCTCAACCGTAGGACCTCAGTGTCCTCGCAGAACAGTTGTGTGGAAACCAGGGATTTATACAGAGGGATCTCTGGATCATAGCTAGGCCCAGAGAGAGCCGCCTTCAGACAAGCTTCTTGACAATTCTGTGAGCATAATACAGGAAGATACGCGGAAAGGGCTCAGATAGGGCCTGTTATTAATCATGCAACAGGTGTGTGATTATGAAACAAACATACCTCTCTTTTATCCTTACCCTATCCCCATGAGGAAGGAGATTTCTTCACTCTGTTGAGTTTTGCAGCTGGGGAAACTGAGGCACAGAGAAGCAAGGTGATCTACTTATGACCTCAAGTTCACCGGAAGCTCAGCCGGACTTCTCTTCCATGCTCAGTAGGACAATGGGTCCTATTCAGTCCACTTCTTGTGGTGGGAAGTCCACTTCTTGTCAGTCGTGGGGCTTGAACTCTAGGCCTGGGCACTGTTCCCAAGCTCCTCAGCTCAAGGCTAGTGCTCTACCACTTGAGCCCACAGCACCACTTCCGGTTTTCTGGTGATTCTTTGGAGATAAGAGTCTCATAGTTGTTCCTGTCCAGGATGGTTATGAACCATGATCCTCATATCTCAGCCTCTTAGAATTCTAAGCCACCAGCCCTGACTTAAGTGTAATTCTGACTTTCTTTCTCTCTCACACACACAGGAACTGGTTGAATGGGTGCTGGAGGAGGTGGTCCAGAGATTCCATGTGGCTGGAACCCAAGGTGGCCCCCTCATTCTGGGGGTGGGCTTTGGGTCACGAGCTGTCTCGCTCTGCCTGTTGAAACAGCTCCATGAGGTAAGCCCCTCGTTGCCCTGGCTAGACTGTGACGGTTATTCATTGTCCATCCAGCCTTACTGGACTTAGTATTATTTTCGACATCATTTTGTGGTGCCTCTCCAAAATTATGATACATAGTTATGGAATGAAAATATAATGCCATCTTAAGAAAGTCATTTAGGGCTGTGGGAATGTGGCTGCATGGTAGGTTTATTGCCTAGCATTCATCAAACCCTGGGTTCAATTCCTCAGTACTGCATAAACAGAAAAACCTGGAAGTAATCTTATGCCACAAGTGGTAGAGTACTAGCCTTGAGACAAAAAAAAGAAGCTGGGGAATAATTCCCTAGCCCTAAGTTAAGCCCCTGGACTGACAAAAACAAAACACATTTAGTAAATGCAAAATAAAGAACCCATACTTGCCTTGGAATATATAATTGCTCCTTCCATGCTGACACCTGAAAATAGTCCCTAATTCATGTACTTTACTTATATTAGGATACTGTGTTAAAAAAAAAAAGTTTTCTTCATTAGGTCACATCAATTAATGCCTGGAATGTGCTTAGATGTCAGGTGAAGATTAATTCTGGAAATTCAACGATTCTGGGCTTTTGTGTGGTCACTGCTAATCAAAAAGATAAGGGTAGTCAAAGTGTGATTTGGAAATCACAGTCATTGCACCAAAAATTCAGAGGCTAATTAACATTTGTGATAGAAGAGAAGGAATAACTCCAGATGAAGGAATAAAATAGTAAATAAAGTATTCCAGAAACTGTTCTAGGGAACCCTTTTTGGTTATTTAAGAACTAGTTATCAATTAGGCTTACTCCTCATTGACTTTAGCATTCTAAATCTTAGGCTGGTTCTTAATCTCTGTGTGATAAATATATCTCCTTCTATGCTGTTCTTTCATACCTGATCTCCTTTGCTTTCTAAAAATCTCAGTCTTTTATATTTCTCTATGAACATTTCCTGATACTATACATATACTGATGCCAGAAGATGCTAATGTAAGGGTCCCATAGCTCATGAGTCATTAATGTAACAACCTGAAAAGGAGGACATATTTATGGCTAACTCAAATTTTCGGAAAAGCTGCAATATCATCATTTGGTTCAAATTTCCATTCTTTGTCTACATAGTGTCATCCATTACACATAAATGTGAATATGAGATGGGTGCTGATGGCTCACATCTGTAATCTTAGCTACTCAGGAGATTGAGACCAGAGGATTGTGGTTCAAAGCCAGCCTGATCAGGAAAATCCATGAGACTCTTATCTTCAATTAACCACCAGAAAACCAGAAGTGGTGCTGTAGGTAAAGTGGTAAATAGTTCAACTTGACTTGAAGAGCTGATGGACAGTGCCCAGAAACAGAGTTCAAGCCCCATGACCAACAAAAAAGATATGAGTTTAAGTTTCCTCAAAATAAAGACAATGTCAATAATCTTCCCAAGCAGAAGAAATAATTCCAAAAGTTAAAATGTAAGTTATGGCTTCTTTGCTGTACATATTCTCTTCTTTTAAAAATTATAAATTTATTAGTTTTACAATAAATTTCAACTAATATTTCTTGTTTCAAAAGATAAGTCCATACAGTTGATATCACTTAGCTTTCTTACGATCTTAGATCAAAAGCCAATCCAGGCAGGGTCATCTGTCAAAATCTTATCTATAATTAAACACCAAAAAAGCCGTAAGTGCAGTTTTGGCTTAAGCTGTAGAGTACTAGCTTTGGGGGCATGTGGGCAGGAAAGATAACTGTTCAGGGACAGGGTCTGCCCTCTCGATTCAAGCCCCAGAACCAGCACAAACTAAACAAACAAGGACAGAGAAATAACCCCACATATTTCTTTGGGACCATCGGTAAAGAAGTACTGATCTGAGAAGAGGCTTCTTTTGCTGATAATACTCACTGGTTCCTGCTTTTTTGGAATCCTTATTTCTATGGAGAACTCAGGAACAGATTAAAGGAATTGATAACTGACTCCTGGAACAAGATAATCATCTCAGGGGAGAAATATCCATCCATAAGACACTTTAAAATCTCCATGTCTTTGTTTCTTTTCATTAGAACACTTTTAAAACAATGTCATTTCCTTTTGTTCTATGCTGGTTTTCAAATGGCACATTATTTCTTTTGTAATAGTCTCTACTAGAAGTTTACAGAAAAGTTTTATATGATTAAAGAACACACTCAAAAAAGTCAAGGACAGAGTATCCTTCTAATCTTGGGATTCTGTTCTTGTACAGTTAAAGTAAAGCATACGTTAACTTGAACTTTGTCATTGCTCTATGTTCAATTCCTCTCCTAGGATCAGTTTCCACATCCAGTAACTGTTACTTCCAGTAACAATCGATGGTGCTGCTTGAGGTATAATGAATGTTTTCTGGGTTCACTGTAATAACACAAGGATACCTTTGGACCTGAGGTAACACGTGTTTCAGAGACAACTTAATTAAGATAAAATATGAAATTTATATTTCTTATAAATTCATTATCCATGAGTACATTGAGTTCAAACTTTGTAAGTTCTCTTTAAATGAAGACGAGTTTTAAATGGGAAGAAGGTTCTCAGATCATTCTCTTTGTGAGTGTATTTGCTGCGCATTATTTCCCAAGTGTACATGAGTTAATAGTAAGAGAAAATATAGCAATAATAGGAGAAAGAGAAGTGCTGTGTTTAAGTATAAGGGTTCAATACAATATAGAAGATTCTACAAATAACACAACATTGAAACAATAAAGCCCAGTATGTAGATTTATGGGAGTGATATAGGGAAAGCATTACTCCTAAGTGAAACACTAAGTATGAGGCCACTCCCTTTCTAAATCACGCTTAGTAATCATGCAAATTTGTTAAAAGTAAATGGAAGAATAATTCTGCTTCCAATGCAAGTCAGATATAAGAGCCTGGACTTAACTGGAAAAAAAGTCCATCTTGAGAGAGCAGGGATGATACTAGCAATGAACTGGTGGCTACGATGACATTTCTTTTTCTTTACTTATATATACTTTTTGTGGTGGTGGTGGTCTTGGCACTTGAACTCTGGGCCTGGGTACTGTACCTCTGCTATTCAGCTCAAGGCTAATGCTCTACCACTTGTGCCACAGTGCCACTTCCACTTTTCTTGTAGTTAATTGAAGAAAAGAGTCTCTGGGACTTTCCTAGTCGATCTGGCTTTGAACTCCAATCCTCAGATCTCACCGCCATCCGGTTTAACACTCAGCATATGTAATGTGTATGTTCATCTATCTTTATATGAATTCTTGAGTTAAAAATGTGGTATACAGCTTAGACTTTACACTAACAAAAATGTTTTTAATTTAAAAGTTCATATTACTGGATAAATAAAACCTAAGTATGTAAAGGAGTCTGGGAAGCTCAGTTTGCATCCAGCCTGGGCAGAACAGTCTTTGTGACTCTACCTATAATTAACCAGCCAAAACCTGGATTAGAAGAATGGCTCAAGTGATGGAATACCAGTCATGAGCAAGACTGATCAATAAGAGCTTGGGGCTTTTGCATACATACATACAAACATACTCACACATAGAGGCACTTACATGTGCACACATGAATACAAACATGATACAACTCTCAGAACATGTAGAAAAGTTAGAAAACAATATAAAATATGTCCTGAGTAAGACTAGAATCAAGTGATAATTGTTAAAATTAGAATGTCCTCAAGTCAATTACCTTAAAAAATGTTTGAGACTATTACATAGGTAGGGACCAGAGATAGTAAGAGAATCAAGTAATCATTATTAAAGGGATCAGATCCACGGAGGAACGAATCAGAGACCCCACAGGTGCATCTGAAAATGTTCATATCTTGTATGAAATGTTAGAACATCTTTGAAAATAGTAGATGAACAGTCTGAACAGTCAGTCTAATGGATAATATCACTGGAGAAGTTCAGGATTACTAGTCTGTATCTAGATTAAATCAAGAAAATATGGCAGAGCAATGTGATAAAAGGCTAAAATTCTAGCACTCAGACCAAGACAGGAGATTAGAGAGTGGAATTACATAGTGATAGCTTCCCTGAACCAAGGAGTATAATTTTGTCTTAATAAAAAAGCCATTCAAGAAAGGAATACAGGGGCTGGGAAGGTTGCTCAGTGGTAGAACGCTTGCTTTGCATGCCTGAGGCCCTAGGTTCGATTCCTCAGTACCACAGAAGCAAAAAGAAAAAAAGGTGGAAGTGGCGCTGTGACTCAAGTGGTAGAGTGATAGCCTTGAGCTGAAGAGCTGAGGCACAGCACCCAGGCCCAGAGTTCAGGCCCCACCACAGGACCCCCCCCCAAAAAAATGAAAGAAAGGAATACACAGTAGGCAGATTGGGCTAATTTTGTCATTATGTTTTGAGAAGTCAAGTTTCTTATTGAAATGCATCTCATATATAATCATCTGTTCAGTTTTAAATGCTCTCTTCATTACAGAACATTCCTAGATGCAAAATGGCTTATGAATCCCATCCAAAATCTGAAAAAGTAAGTAATCATTCTGTTGGATTCTAAAGAAATAATGAAGTATTACAAGGTTAAGCCTGGAAAAATAACAAATTAAATCTAATGTAAGACTTTGTAGATCTTGCTAAATTAGAATTTAGATTTCAAATAAATATTTTGGTTTTGTTTGTGATTTCATAATCTATAGTATAGTACAAAAATTCTTTTTATGTAGATGGTTTAATTGACAAATTCACAAATGATTCTGGCATTCTATTTGCCTAGAATATTCATTCAAGAATGTTATAATTAGAAATTAGTTAATAGATAATTCCAATAGTTCATGTATTAAATGATCATGTGAATAATGTAGACAGAATTGCCAACAAATGGATTGTATTAATTTATAAATTTAGAAAAAGAGCAATTTTTTGAGGCTTTGGTATAACTTGGTATGAAGAGAATAATTCTGTGAGATCCTCTTTCTTCTACCTATATGTAACACAGGAAGCAATTCCCTTAATTACGTGCTTCCGTACACAATGAGAAAAATGCGAGGTTTGGGGTTTGTTTTAATTTTTGTTTTGTTTTATTGGTTTGTCCTAGGGCTTGACCTTTGGGCCTGGAAACTGTCTCTGAGCCTGTTTTTGCTCAAATCTCATGCCCTACCACTCCAAACTCAGTGCCACTTGTGTTTGGCTTTTTCTGAGAAGTTTATGGGAGATAAGTATCTAAGGAACCTTCCTGCCTGGGTGGGCTTTGAACTGTAACCTTCCAATCTTACCATCCTGAATATCTATGATGGTTAAAAATGTATAAATATAAATAATATTTGTAAGTGTTCTGATCTCAAGAATATCAGTGGGAGATAAATTCATGTAACCCAGTTTATTGTGGTGTTCTTTCCAGAACAAGGAGGGCATCACATTAACAGAGGTGTAGTATTTTTTCACAATAGAGATAAGGTATATTTTATGCAACTTATTTTTTAATTTAATTTTATTGACAAAGTGATGTACAGTGGGGTCAAAGTAATTGTAAATTAGTGAATACATAACTCATTTTTCTCATAATTTTTCTTCACCCTAATACCCTCACAAGTTGTAATGTACATTTCCAACATAATGTCTTGTGCGTATTGTTATTGCATTGTTTTGCCCTTTGTCCTTTGTCTCGCCATTAAGTTGTTCCCTATCCCTTCCCTAATTAAGGGAAATATATATATACAACACACAGGGTACCAAAATCAAATACAGCAGGGGATAAACCATAGGGGGAAAATCCAAAGAAAATAGAAATCACATAGTACATTAAAAAAACAACAATCGCAAATAAAAATCTCTGTTTCCATATCTTAGAGTTCATTTTGCTCAGCATCAGATTATATGGTCATATATACGTATAACAAAGCCACTGGAAAATAATAGTTTCATGGACAAAATATCATGAAAACTATACGTTAAGTGTTTTGATGGTAAAGGTGGAATTAGGATTGGTGAGTTCGTGATTCTGATAAAGTAATTTCAAAAGAGTTTTAAAATTATGACAGGTAAAATTTAATTGTGCAATCTTTTTAACATCTTAGCCTATTAAGAAAATTTAAACTTGCCTGGGAAAATAGGCTTTCATGCAAAGAATCCATGGAGACTAAGCTGAGAGGGAGCAATGTGGGTGAAGATGGCTCATTTTCACAAAAAACAAACAAATCTCAGAAACCTTGCAATAAATCCTGTAGGTTCCTTTGAGAATTGTCCTTACCCAGGAAATGTACTCTCACTGTGTGAAACAAGGTTGTAGTGGAATTTAAATTCAAAATTCTTAAAAAAAAATAAGGCATCAAAATTTGTGAATTGCCAAGCAGTAATTCTCTGAAAAACATAATTTGGGTCAAAATATTTAGGGAGAAAGTGTTCTCCACAATGAAAGAAGGTATTGGGTTTACACTTTTCTGCTTGTAATACTTTCCATAATGTCTTTGCACGTGAAGCAGTGAAACAGAAAAAAATCTTATTGGATACTTCAAACCAATGATTTCACATTTCTAAGCAGCTCACAAAATATAATATCCTTATTAACATGAGATAGTGAAGACTTTCCTTATTACATAAGCCAAAAAGGTTTGGAATCAGAAAAGAAGTGAGCAAATTGAAAAGGAAAGAAAAGGCGTTCTTAGAAGCCCTACCTAAGCATATTGGCTCCAACAGTGGAGGGAGGCCAAACTTTATGATATATTGTAATAATATTTTTGGTACCTAATGTGATTTTACAGAGCTTATTTGGCTCCTTAATGCAGAACAGATTGAATGAAAACATGACAGTAAATTCCACATCCAAATAAATGAGCTTTAAAAGAGAAACCATCAACATGTAGCAGTGAGGGAGGCCGAATAGTCCTTCAGCTTCACTAGACTTGAAGTCCAGAAGCTGTGATTAATTGGAAATCAGGCAAGAGCTAAGAGGAGGACATCAAAGTAGAACACAGAAGTATTGTCCTTTGTAACAGACACAGTCATTCAAGGTATGGGTGATTTAAATCTGGTCGCCTTAGTAAACCTTGTTGAGCAAATGAAAGACCAAGAAAAAAATAATCGGTTGAAATCATTTTGCAACGAGTAACTTCCTGTTCCCGATATGGCATCAAAGGAGAATACTGAAAGAGAAGATAAAAGTGGAGTATTCTTCGATTTCCTCTAAACATGTTGTTAGCAAAATATATCTTTGAGTTTAGAAGTGTTTGAACCAAAAAGTGGTGGAGTACTTATTTTTGTGGGCACTTTAAACACAGGAAGACTTTAAAGGTAAAAGAAAAAAGAAAACGAATAGCTAAATATTTGTGATCACAGCTTCTTGGACTGGTTTTTTGGAGACAAAGATTTACATTAGAGTTTGTCCTCATTAACATAGATGTTGGGTTTTCATGGCAACCAAATACAAGTGTAAAGTTTAATGGCTCGCTTGGACAAGTAAACAGCATGACAGAAAAAAATGGCAAATAATATTTAGTGAATTACTTCGACTAATTATTTTCCAGAACAAAGAAGAAAGATATAACTCAAAATCACTTGACTGAAAAGTACGAGAAAAGAGTAGTGAAGAGAGATGAGCGAAAACATAGAGGACTGTTTTGTTTCCAGTGGAGCACTGGGTTCTTGATCTTGTTTCTTCCATTCTATTCACAAGCTATCAAGTGTGTCTCAGGACTGGAGTATCCAGTTCAGAAAAAGAAAACTCGCTGAAGAAAATATTTGCAGCAGATATAGGTGATTTATAACCTTAGACAATCTATTTAAATCTGTTCAAAACTCTCCCCTGCCCCAAACTGCTCTTTCGAACAGCTTTGTTTGCTTTTCCAAAGACTGCACTTCATTAACTATTTAAAATTTTGAGAGGTCATATTCAACAATCTAGGGATTACTGTTTGATTGCGATTTCTGTGTGTTTTTGTTTTTTTTGGTTGTGTTTTTTTTAACTGAATTTCAGAAGGTTTGCAAGTGTGTTACAATAAAATATGTCCATCTAATTGTCCAATGCTACTGGATTAGAGTCACTCCTTCTATCATTCTCAACCAACCCCTTCTGCAAGATTAATTTCAGATTTACTAATTCCTTTATCCCATGTGTACATTGAGCATTCTAGCTGTACTTGCCCCTTGTTCTATTTTTCATTCATTCTATGTCTTTACTATTATTCCTCTCTGGTTTCAAATTCGTGATAGTCATTCTGTTAAACTGTTGGTTAATATTTTGAAAGTTTTATATACATTCCATGGAGTTTCAATCCTGCATATACTTAAACTGATGTCAGTTTATATTTCCATAAATCACTCATCTGCAATAACAATTTGCAAGACTGGAGACGTGAAGCCCCTAGACATGATTTTATTCTCATCGATTTGGAAGATGAATCTTTAGTAAACAAGAAAGTATAAAAATGGCTTAGAATGTATTCCTAACTACCAGTTTTTATAAATGGCTTTGTACAATGGTTTTTGATTATTTTATTTTACATGGGATAATATTTTCTACTACCTATAAGTTTTGGAAAAAGAAGGAAGCTTCGATTTACTAGTATAGAGGAATATGATAGAAATAGAAGACAGATTTTATGTTTGTCACATCTCTGATGAGTACCCATATTTAAGGCTTAAATTTATATTTCTTCCTATGTTAGACAGATAGGGAAAACATAAAACAACATATGCTAAGGCAAATATTTGTGACTTTTTAAAATGTACCTTATTAAGTAATGAAATTTACTTTATTAGCTAGTTTGGGTTTGAATTATGGGAGGCTGATCTATTAACACATTTCTGGAAGGCACATATTGAACAACACAAATGCTGGTGGGTATTATTTCTACACTTTAATGAATGGTTGAACCTGTTTGGCATTAGTGCTGGGTAAATAAATCAACTCTGTTGTAACTTACTCCCTACACATGAAAAACTTGTAATGTCACTAAGTATCATCTACTTGTCAAATGTTATTTTTGCGAATGTGATTTTAAAAAGTTTATTTGAAAAGGAATACACTTTCAGGATATTAAATGTAGGTTATCATTGGTTTGAGAATGACAACATTTTTTACTATAAAACCAAGTTTTCCTGAAGTACCAGTGTTTTGAAGCACTAAGGATCTTCTCAATTAATGTTTTACTGTATTATATTTGATCTCTAAGTCAAATTTACCTAGCCTTGGTAGACCAATTATGGATCTATCGTTTCAGGAACTATTTTTTTGGCCTACTTATGCTGGACTGAAATTTTTCATTAATCATTAGAGGAAGGGTATTAAAAAATCCTGTGACATTTGTGATTTGTTCACTCATATGGCCTGGTCATTTGTAAATTGAAAGTTTGAATTACTGTACTTTCTCTCAGATTTTGTGATCTCATTTTTAAATTTTTTTAAAATTTCTTTTTTAAAATTTTTTTTAAATTTTTTTTTGGGTCCAGTTGTGGGGCCTGAACTCTGGGCTTGGGCTCTGTCCCTCAGCTCTTCAGCTCAATGCTAGCGCTCTACCACTTGAGCCACAGTGCCACTTCTGGCTTTTTCTTTTTGCTTATGTGGTGCTGAGGAATCCAACCCAGGGCCTCATGCATGCAAGGCAAGCACTCTACCACTGAGCCACCTTCCCAGCTCTGTGATCTCATTTTTAATTTTAAGTTGCCTTGCATTTCACAATTGCTTACTGTCTTAAGCAATTGTGTCCCTGAAATAGGAAATGAAAAATTGAGATGGGTCTTCAATTACTTTTTGTTGGCATGTTACATGGGCCTAGAGGAGAATTCTTGTCCTTGTTATATGATGATGGGAGCTGGGATCCTAGGACCCATGGGTCCTGCAGAAGAATAATACGTTTTAGACATCATATTGGGTATAATCAGTAGGAATGCTTCAGAAATATGTTGAAAAACAGTTTGAGACCAGAGAGTTAAAATCCCTAATAGATTACAGAAAAACAACATCTATTTTTTACCATGTGAATTCAGAAGATCAAGAACACTTAGTAGGTATCACAGGTTTATACCGAAGACATTGCATTGATTCTTTTTATATTCTAATATATATTTTAAACTGAATTATTTATATTCCAATCTATTTATTGGCATAAATATCAATTTGTCAAATTATCAATTAATTCTAGTAAGATTCACTGTGTGAAACACTGTGATTAAAACATTACCAATTTAAGGCCTAATATCGAGGAGAAACCTATG
The DNA here is from genome assembly GCF_024711535.1 of Dipodomys merriami. NCBI lineage: Eukaryota > Metazoa > Chordata > Mammalia > Rodentia > Heteromyidae > Dipodomys > Dipodomys merriami. The sequence continues at coordinate 800,899 of NW_027204982.1, read as the reverse complement.
GACTGCTGTAGAGAGCTGTGAGAGGCCGCACCTGGAAGATGGTGCCAGCTTCCGCCCTCTGCCTTCCCGATGGCGAGTGCTCTCGTGGTAAACAACTCCTGATATGGCTAAGGCAAAGAATCTGGCTTGCTTCCGCGCACCTGAACCTATTGGTGGTTCCCACATGGCGTATCAGGGTTGGCTACCCAGCGGGTACTTAAGGCTGTGGGGAATTCTCCCCGGGGTTGGGGTCAGAAGATTACAAAAAGGTCCTGAATAAACTGCAGAGAGGAGAGTCCGGTGTCACGTCTTCCTTGCTGGTCGAGGCGGTAGCGACACGTGGTGGCCCGTACGGGGACTCAGCCATAACCCCAACGAGGACTCAGAACTCTCTGCGGTCAGTGTGGTGCACCGGTAAGTCCCCAGGTAAAAGGGGAATCCTCGACAAAAGCGGGGGTAAGTCCCCAGGTAAAAGGGGAATCCGCCACAAGAGCGGGGAGTATGTTCCCAGGTAAAAGGGGAATCCGCCACAAGAGCGGGGAGTAAATTCCCAGGTAAAAGGGGAATCCGCCACAAGAGCGGGGGATTTTTGCTCTTCTCGGTAGATAAAGAGAGAGCGAAAACCCAGGGCTAGTCAGTAGAGTAGCCAAAAGTGAAAGTAAAAGTTTGTTTACCAGCTTTAAATGTTTAAAACATGGGCGCTTCTTCTTCGCACCCAATTTTTTTGGCTCTCAATGAGCTACAGCACTCAAAAAAGTTAAAAATAAAAAAGAGTACTTTAGAGAGATTTTTGAATGAATGTGACACCGTTGCCTCATGGTTCGCTGTCTCCGGAAGCCTCACGGTGGCCTCTTGGGAGAAACTAGGGAGGGACCTAGATTTTGCCTCTGAACAAGGAACGCTTAAGAGCGGAGTGAGACCAATATGGAAACTGATAAGAGGCTGTCTCAAGGACCAGCGTTTGTAAACATTTGGGTAAATGCCCAAAAGTGGGATTGCTGGATCATAGGGGAGATCTATGTGAAGTCTTCTGAGGAACCTCCATACTGCTTTCCAATGTGGTTGAACAAGTTTACATTCCCACCAACAATGAAGTAAGGTTCCTTTCTGTCCACATCCCCTCCAGCATCTGTTGTTGTTAGAGTTCTTGATTTTTGCTGTTCTAACTGGAGTGAGGTGATATCTCAATGTTGTTTTGATTTGCATTTCTTTTATGGCTAGGGATGCAAATGTTTACCAACAAGACCACACTAAAGCTACCAGCACAACTATGTTTAGTGCAGCATTATTTACCATAGCTAAGATATGGAACCAACCCAGATGCCCCTCAGTAGATGAATGGATCAAGAAAATGTGGTATATATACACAATGGAATTCTATGCCTCCATCAGAAAGAATGACATTTCCCCATTTGTTAGGAAATGGAAAGGTTTGGAAAAAATTATATTAAGTGAAGTAAGCCAGGCCCAAAGAAGCATAGGTCCCATGGTTTCCCTTATTTGCAATATCTAGTATAGGTATGAGTCAAGCGGAAAAGGTCAGATAATGTGATGTTAGGAAAATGAACCCTTAAATATGTATTTTAATGTTTTCGTTTCTTTCATGCATGTGTTTCTAACGCATTTATAAGATTATTTCTTTGTTGCTTTGTATGTCCCTCCCCCACAGTGTAACCCCCGCTTTCACTATATTTGATGTCAGTATAACATGTGGAGGAGATGGGGACAAAAAGTCGTTTAAGGATTCAGGTGGCCTGTTGCAACAATGAGAAGTACAAAATGTCATGTCAAAACCAGCTTTACAATGTCGGTGTGGGGGGTATAATTGGGTGGGGGGAGGGGGGTAAAATTGGGTGGGGGGAGGGGGGAGGCGGGGAAGGGAAGTGAAGTGTAAACAAAGGAGGAGGCTGCAATGCTTGGTAAGAAATGTATGCATTATCCTGCCCATGTAATTGTAGCCCCCCTGTACAGTATGTTCTCAAATAAAATAAAATACAATTAAAAAAAAAAAAAAAAAAAGAACCAGCGTTGCAGTGAGGCGGTAGAGAATGGTCAGGCCGCCCTAGAAATGCTGCAGGAAGAAAGATCGGAAAGGGCAGACAGCGAAAAGGAGGAGAGCGGGGGGGGGGGGGGTTACACCCTGATTTTGCCGAACTAGAGACCTCTGAGTCTACAGACTCAGAGGAACTACAATCACTCATAGAACAAATAGAAAAAACAAAGATAAGAAAGAGGAGGAAAGGGAAGGAGAGAGAGGACCCAGATAAAGACGAATGCACGCCCTCCATGTTCCGCGCCACACCTTTGGCCCCTCAGCTCTATGCGGAGGACCCTGGAAGTGGCAGCCCCAGCTGTTCTTTCAGCCCAGGCATGTGGAAAGCGGTCAGAACCGAGTTACATCTAGCCTGTCCAATATTTCAGGATCCACAGGGACAGCGGTATCATGAACCCTGTTTTTAAGGTGATAAAATCTTTAGCTGAGTCTGTGCGGACATACGGAATCACGGCCTTCTTTACTGTAGCCCAGGTGGAGGCCCTAAACAGACATTGCATGACACCCGGTGATTGGAGTGGGCTCGCACGAGCTTGTTTGAATCCAGGTCAGTATTTAGATTGGAAGGCCTTTTTGATTTAATTTTCTAGTGAAGAGGCTGCAGCCAATCAGGCTAGGGGGAAATCAGCTTGGGACAGAGATATGCTGCTTGGACAGGGGAGATTCGCCAATCAGCAGATAGGCTACCCGGTTCAAGTTTATGAACAAATCAATAAAATTGGCATAAAGGCATGGAAGGCCTTACCAAATAAAGGCGAGGTGAGTGGCAATCTCACCAAAATCCTGCAGGGCTCTACGGAGCCGTTTTCGGACTTTGTTGCCCGTATGGTCGAGGCCGCTGGCAGAATTTTTGGTGACCCAGATGCAGCCATGCCATTAATTAAACAGCTTGTTTACGAGCAGTGCACTAAGGAATGCAGAGCCGCCATAACCCCATATAAGAACAGGGGACTGGAAGCATGGATGAAAGTTTGCAGAGAGCTGGGCGGACCACTAACTAATGCTGGATTAGCTGCTGCTGTGGTGCAATTAACCCAGAAGAATGGGGCTGGGAAGGTAGCTCAGTGGTAGAGCACTTGCCTTGCATGCATGAGGCCCTGGGTTCGATTCCTCAGCACCATATAAGCACAATGAAAAAAGCCGGACGTGACGCTGTGACTCAAGTGGTAGAGTGCTGGCCTTGAGCTGAAGAGCTGAGGGACAGCGCCCAGGCCCAGAGTTCAGGCCCAGGAAAAAACCTATTCAAAAAATGCTGCAAATTTGTCTAAACAGTTGTTTAGTTATCTTTTAGGTAATTGAACTGGGGAGTTCGACAGCCTGATGGAACAGCTCAGGGTTGCCATCGTCATGGTGAACTCGACCCGAGTGGATGCCGGATTGGTGGAGGGGTTATCTTCATGGATCTCCGCTGCTATGATTCATCTCAAGGAGGGGGCGGGTTTGGGAGCCCTGATAGGCCTCCTGGTGTTAGCCTCCTTGGTATGTCTGTGGTGCATTTGCCAAATTAGAGGTTCTCAGCGTCGCAGTGCAGCCATGATTATCCAAGCCTTTACAGTCATTGGAGCAGGTCAGTCCCCATAAGCGTGGTTTGCCACCCTAAAACAATGAACACAGATTGCAAAGCCAAAGTACTGCAGTCGAGAGGCATGAGTTTTGCCCTCGAGGAGAGCATGTTTGATTGCACACCGGTTCGATTCGCCTTTTCCCGTCCTTGTGAAAAACGAATCAATGGACAGGCTGAGTCATCCCTAGAGAAGGCTCCCTCTGGGAGAAGGCTTGTATGCAGTCCTTGCAATTGCACAACAGGGATCAGACCTCTGTTCTCATCTGTGTTCTTTAAACAAAAAAGGGGGAACTGTAGAGAGCTGCGAGAGGCCGCACCTGGAAGATGGTGCCAGCTTCCGCCCTCTGCCTTCCCGATGGCGAGTGCTCTCGTGGTAAACAACTCCTGATATGGCTAAGGCAAAGAATCTGGCTTGCTTCCGCGCACCTGAACCTATTGGTGGTTCCCACATGGCGTATCAGGGTTGGCTACCCAGTGGGTACTTAAGGCTGTGGGGAATGCTCCCCGGGGTTGGGGTCAGAAGATTACTAAAAGGTCCTGAATAAACTGCAGAGAGAAGAGTCCGGTGTCGCGTCTCCCTTGCTGGTCGAGGCGGTAGCGACAGACTGCTCCTGGAGCTATGGAAATATTTTGTGATAGAATATCAGTGGTGTGAGTTCCTGCCTGGTTGGATGGTAGACAGACCAGGACATTAGGTAATCATGCATATGAACATTTTTTTCATCTTCTTGGCTTTAGCTACTTTTGTAATGGTAGGTATAATAATTACATTTTGATAAAATACCTTCTAGTCAGAACAGTTATATCTGAACTGTTCATCTCTCTATGATCCCTTGTTACTAATATTAGTTTTGTTCAAGTAAGATAATCTATGCTGTCAGGGTAACATATTCTGGTTGGTCTGTTCCTATATTGAAGAAGGGTAAAGTGTCAGGTAGACATTTGTGCCTGTAAGACCTCATTTGGGAATTTTAAGCTGTAGAAATTTAGAAGTAGCTCTGAAGCAAGGCTTACTTTGAATATATTAGTTCCACAAAGGTAACTCATTAGATAAATAAGTACTTGAAAAGCCATCACCTTTTTTTGAGGTCGTGGGGCTTGATCTCTGGGCCTGGGCGCTGTCCCTCAGCTCTTCAGCTCAAGGCTAATGCTCTACCACTTGAGCCACAGTGCCACTTCTGGCATTTTTTCTTTTTGCTTATGTGGTGCTGAGGAATTGAACCAAGGGCCTCATGCATGCAAGGCAAGTGCTCTACCATTGAGCACCTTCCCAGCCCCACAGCCATCACCTTTGGACCTAGGTATAAAGACTTCAAAGTATGATCAAATTTAAAATGAAAAAGACGTAAAATAGTCATTGACCAAAAAAATTGCAAATGTGAGCAATCGACTGAACAATATAAGTATTTCCCACTATACAGAGAATTTAGGAGAAATAAGATCAATAGCATTTTTAGGAACAATAAGATTTCCTTGTTATAAAGAGGCAACCAAGGATATATTCCTGTATAAAGATTGCATCATTAACTACTTAAATTTACAGGATACTACATGCTTCAGCAGTACGACTATCAAAGTTACAACAATACAAATATTAACATGGCACTTGCACAAGCATGATATGAAAATTTGTAAAGCATTCCATATTTTTCATTCTTCAGATGCAAGAAATGAAAAATAGTTATTAAAAAGTTGATTGCAAAAATACAAGTGTGACAATACATGTAAATCATAGAATTAAAGTTAATTTGATATAGTGTATTAAATCTTCACCTTAGAAAGGCTTTTACATAGCATAACCTTTGCAAAACATTTGAAATTAGATAACATCTTCATTTTATCCCAAAGAAATAAAATACTATAAGGAGCTAGGAAAAAAGGAATCTTAAACTGTTTCTTTATGGAATGTAATCTGAAAGGACACATTTATTAATGAACCCATATATTATAAAACAATGTAGAATTCAACGTATTATACCTAGGAGAGAATGAAATAGATTATGGACATTATACAATCAGAATACAGAATATTTTAAAATGTACTTTTCTCAGACAAGCACCAGACATATCTTTAATTTCTGTACTACTAATTTCAACAGGTAAGTTAAAATTATTTCTGATTTAAAATAATCACAAACTCATGGGGCAGGGAAGGTGGTTCAGTGGTAGAGCACTTGCCTTGCATACATGGGGCCCTGGGATCGATTCCTCAGCACCACATAAGGAAAAAAGAAAAAAAGCCTGATGTGGAGCTGTGGCTTAAGTGGTAGAGCTCTAGCCTTGAGCTGAAGAGCTGAGGGACAGCGCCAAGGCCCAGAGTTCAAGCCCCATGACCGGAAACCCACCCCCAAAATCACAAAATCTGGAGAAATCATTATAGACGTATACAAACAACTCGAATACATTTTGACATCAAAGTCAGGCAATTCACTTGGAAGAATACAATGGAATCCATGCATTTTTAAAGTAAGATATTGCTGTTATTTTGTATTGTACAAATATTTTGTAAGGACACAATGGCTGGACTGGCGTTTTTGAAATTTAAGAAACCTAATCAAACCATTATGACTTAGGAGAACAATTTTTAAAGCTTTCCACAATTTCAAAGAGGTAGTGTTACATACTTATCCTTTTGGCAATATCAAATGCAGTTTCTTCCAACTTGTTCTTCATACCTGGTTTGATATAATGCTTCAACAGAAGGAGATCCAGCGTATCTTTGCTATTTCTATTCCCAGCAGCAAGATTAAAGGTGGTCAAGAGGAATTTAGTTTGGGCATTGGTATCTGCATCATGATGAAGTAATAAAGAAGCCACTCTGGTATTATTCCAGGTGTAAGCATTGAGCAGGGGTGTCCATCCATTCACAGTTATTGCATGAATATCTGCCGTGAGCCACCAACTCATGGATATTGTCTAAGTGTCCACTGTAGCCTTCCTGATGAAGAGGGGTATACTCATCGTCATCCCGAGTATCCACATAAGTAGCCTTTTTGGGAAGTAGTCTCCCCATTGTAGTTACCTTATAATTTTCGGCAGCTCAAAAATGAAATTTGCTGGGATCCTTCTCCATCTTTTCTTTTTCTTGCAAATGATACCATTCCTCACTTTTTCATCTTGTTCTTTGTCTTCATTAGAATTGCCTAACCAGAGACTTTGAGTACCAGTGGGCATGAGTTGTACATATATTTCCCAAATAGTTCCCGATGGATGGTTGGACTCATCAGAAAAATCCGGTGAATTTTCTGCATCTGTTTTTTCACCATGAATTATTTTCACATTTTCTAGTTTTACTATTCTAAATTATTCTAACTCGAGAGTAGGGAATTAATAGGAAGCAGAGGAAAGATTTTCCTCTATATTCAAAGGTACAGAGAGAAAATGAGGACCAATAGTGCCTTAGTGTGCAGTTGATTCTAGGAATGAGAAAATAAGAAATAATGTGTTTTATGTAAATAATTTGGGAAATGGCAGAGCAGAAAGTTAAATGATGCAACCAAAAATAGAAAAGCAAAATAAATTAGGAAAGTAATGGATCAATCATATTATCTGTGAGAACCATGAAAGGGAGAGAGGAAGAGAGAGACAGATGTGCAATGACCTAGCAAGCCACAAATCCATGCCTCTGATAAATTTATACGGCAAACAATTTTATTTTTTAAAGGAGATGTAAATAGAATTTCTGTATTTACTTGAAATTAATAAATGCATTTTTAGTAGCCTAGATAAAGAGACATAGCTTTGACCAATTTACAAACAAGAATCTAAATCCTTGATAATTCTAATAACAGATATGACTGAAATCAGTTGAATCACACTTTTCCTGTACAGTGAAGGAATAGGTCCTTGTTAGGAAAGCAGTTAGAGAAGGCAGGCCGATTGTATCTGTGACAAAACTTTGTGGAAAATGGTATTGAGGATTACTTACTGGTGATCCACTTGCACTGGAAGTGTGATTCTGAACTATTGCTTGCTGATTCTAAACTATTGCTTTAATCATTATATTCTCCAAGAACAAAAAGTGAGATTAAATTGATAGCAAAGGACTACTAAAGGACTTCTAATTATGCACATTCAATCATCAAAATCACATGGAGACAATAGAAAGGCCTACTTTTTTAGATGAAAAGTTTCTTTAAAAAACAAGGAAGTTAAGGAGTCCTACAAAGGACTTCTACTTTATTACTTAATTATACATTTTTTCTAGTATTGGGTAACAATAAAGAATGGACCTATTAGAAAGATCTTTAAGCTCATATGTTCAATAGTGAGTTCCTTGATATTATATCATGGTATTATTTATGCTCTTAAGAAGAAATTTACTAGCTTAAATTTCTGACAGCACAATATCATACTGTCCATCTTGCTTCTATACTCTCAGTTTTAAATTACTAATTATGTGCATTAGATAACTATAGAGGAAAAAGTAGAAGCCACAATGTTGTCTCAAGTCTTTAATCCTAGCTAATCACAAAGATAAAATCTCAGGATTGTGGTTTGAAACCAGACCAAGCAAAAATAAAAAGTCCATTAGATTCTGATTTGAAAGTAACCATCAGTTGGGCTGGGAAGGGGGCTCAGTGGTAGAGTGCTTGCCTGGCATTCTTGATATCCCGGGTTAGATTCCTCAGCATCACATAAGCAGAAAAAGCCTTAAGTAGCTATGTGGCTCTAGCGGTACAGTGCTGGCCTTGAGCAGAATTGCTGAGGGACAGTGCCCAGGCCCAGAGTTCAGGCCCTATGACTGACAAAAAAAAAAAAAGAGAGAAAGTAACCAACAAAAGCTAGAAATGAATCTGTGGTACAAGCAATAAAATGTTTTAGAATGTCTGGGAAGTGACATCTGTCATTTTTGTATGACCCTAAGTGATACTTACATGCAATCTTTTTTTAAAACAATATGCCACTCAGTAGTTGAACGAATTGACAAAATGTGGTGTGTATATATATATATATATATATATATATATATATATATATATATATGTGTGTGTGTGTGTGTGTGTGTGTGTGTGTGTGTGTGTGTGTGTGTGTGTGTACATATATATATACATAAATATATATGTATATACACTGTGGATTTCTATGTTTCCAATTTATAAGGAAATGGAAAGACTTGGTAAAATCCTACTAAATAATATAAACAAGACACAAAGAAAGAGATTCCATGGATTCGCTAATTTGTAATAATTAGGAAATATCTAGGATAGTCCTAGCAGATGAGCAGAATGGCTCAATAGCTATGTATAATATGATGATGAGGGACTGGGAAGGTGGCTCAGTGGTAGAGCACTTGCCTTGCATGCCTGAGGCCCTGGGTTCGATTCCTCAGCACCACATAAGCAAAAAGAAAAAAGTCGGAAGTGGCGCTGTGGCTCATGGGAGAGTGCTAACCTTGAGCTGAAGAGCTGAGGGACAGCACCCAGGCCCAGAGTTCAAGCCCCACGACCTGGCCCCCCAAAAACAATTTAAAAAAAAAGCTGATGATGAGCAAAATGAACTCCTACATATGGAAACAGAGGTAGTTCTTTTAGGTGTACTATGTGATTTCTTTTTTCTGTCTTCCCCTATGGCTTGTCCCCTGCTGTAGTTGATTTCACATTTATCTTAATGTGGCAAGGGAAGAAGACTAAGAAAATGGCGACTCAAAGGACAAAGGGCAAACCAATGTAATAGCAATACTCACAAGATAACATGGTGGAAATTTACATTACAACTTGTGAGGGTTACTGGGATGAATGAAAACTGTGAGAAAAGTGTGGGAGGGGTAAAAAGTTCGACATGTTATGTATTCACTAACTTACAATTACTGCAACCCCTACTATATATCAACTTGACAATAAAACTTAATTTAAAAAATTAGCTACATAAAATATAATTTCAATGTATTGGTATAGTAAATACTAATCTATTACCCCTTTATTAGAGGGTTATTAACTTGAATGTTATCAAACTATACAATATTTTCACAATATACTCACCATTATTTAGAAAAAAACATTATTTTAGTATTGCCTCATACTAAAACAGAAAACAGTTCAATTCTATGGAAACTCCTAACTTTTAAAATTGAATAATTAAGAGAACAGAATATATGTGTTCTCCAAAATTCCTATGACTACTAACTACTCATTGTCAAATTCTGATCATGCCATACCAGAGATATTTTTTAAAGTATCTGTTTGAATATTAGTACTGCAATACATGCAATTTCCAATAGATGTTACATATTTAAAAGTCAACAGAAAAAATAGCCACATTCTGATAGAAGATAAGACTATGACCTATCTATAATAATTAATTCCTGAAGAGTAAACATTTGTTCATCAGAGTAAGCTATTATTTCTATGACAATCAATCCCATGTTTTTATTTCGTAAAGTCATCCTAGCCCAACAGTTTCCAACTTGTAAGGTGCACCTTAAAATTCCTTAAATTCACATCAAGACTAGCTTATCACTATTGTGAAAAAATACTACACTTCTGCTGTGATGCCCTCCCAATTGTTCAAAGAACAGTACAATAAACTTTGCTGCATCATTTTCCCCCAGTTGTATTCTTGAGATTGGAACACTTGCAAATATTATTTATTTTTATTTTATATTTATTTTATTTTATATTATTTTTATTTATCTTAAATATTCAGGAGATTTGAATATCAGAATATTAAGATCTGAAGATTATGGTTCAAAGGCCACCCAGGCAGGAAGGTTCCTTATATTCTTATCTCCAATAAATTGCTAAGAAAAGCCAGACAAAAGTGACACTAAGGTTCAAGTGTTAGAACAGTAGCCTTGAGCACAAACAGAATCTGGGACAGTGTCCAGGACCAGAGGTCAAGCCCTAGGACAAACAAAACAATAAAAAAAAACCTCAAATCTAACATTTTTCTCATTGTATATAGAGGTATGTAATTAAGGACATTTCTTCCTGTGTTATGTATATGTAGAAGAAAAAAGATGTCACACAAATAGTCTCTTATACGATGTTACATCAAAGTCTCAAAAATTGCTCTTTTTCTAACTTTATCAATTAATAGCATCCATTTGATGGCAACTCTGTCCAGATTATTCACATTATCATGTTATACATGATCTGTTGGAATTATCTATTAATTAATTTCTAATTATACCTCAATTGAAAGAATATTCTAGGAAAATAGAATGCCAGAATCATTTGTGAATTTGTAAATTAAATCTTCTACTTGAAAAGAATTTTGTAGTATCCTATAGAATATGAAATTACAAACAAAAATATTTTAAATCTAATTTCCAATTTAGCCAAGTCGACAAAGTCCTACATTAGATGAACTTTGCTATTTTTCCAGGCTTAAGTCTTTGTAATCCTTCAACATTTCTTTGTAATCCAACAGAATTACACTTACTTTTTCAAATTTTTGGTTGGGAATCATGAGCTATTTTGCATCTAGGAATGTTCTTTAATGAAGAGCGTGTCTAATACACAAGTGAGGATTATATATGAGTTGCAATTCAATAGGAAACTTCCCAAAACATAGTGACAAAATTAGCCCAAACTTCTCACTGTGTATTCCTTTCTTGTTGTTTGGTTTTATTTTTTTATTGAGAAAAATTATACTACCTGGTCCAAGGAAGGTATCGTTATGTAATTCCACTTCCACAAACGAGAGATAACAGGGAAATTACGCTATATCTAGCTTTCTTTGTTTTTGTAGTCTCTCACGATTTTTTTTTTTGCCCAAACTGGCCTGATATCAGTCTTCTAAATCTCTGCCTTTTAATTTGCAATGTATATTTCATCTCAAGCTTGGACCCAGACTAGTTTTCAATGTAAACATTTAATATTGACTTCTGTTTTCTAGATATTATTAAATCCTATTGAGGTTAATATGGATCGTTATGATGTTGTAAGAACACAGATAAATACCTTGAATACTTTTTCCAATTCATTTAAATATTTCTAGTATACATCATAAATAAGACATTGATATTTCACAAGTATCTTATGCAGACTTCAGTTACTTTAATTTTTGTGCACATATTAAGTCCAATATAATTTTATCAACTCTATGTGAATATACAATATTTACAGATACTTTTCTTTACCAAAATAAGTCTGTGTCATGCTTCCCTTTTATAATTAAACCCACTACTTCTGTTTGTCCCATACCAAACCTGTTTCATCCTGGCAACTAACACATTTTTTTCTCCTATTCTACATCACGCAATAAATAAGCTTTTTAAGATTGCCCTCAAATCTATGGTAGATTATTCTCAGTTATTGTATGCCTTAATATTGTATGGTATTCAGTCTAATTGCCTCTTGGTTCTGTTATTGGAGCATGTAGCACAATTAATTTCCCATTAATCTGAAGAAAGCCCAAATTGATTTCTATTTCTTTGACTAGAGGAAATACTGCTGCTATAATCCTCTGTGTTTTTGGCCTTTGGATGAATGTTATATGTTATTTCTAGGAGACAAAGCCTGAAGAGCTCAATTCCTGTGCTATACTGTGGGTGGTTGCATATTTCATTCTAGGAACCTGTCAAAATGTTTTCAGAAGTGGCTTTCCCATTTGACATTCCTGCCAGCATCCTGTTTCTCTGTTTCTTGATAGCATTTAGTATGGTAAACATGGTATTATGTGAAGTAATTCTCATTCATGTTTTATGATGTCATTTTTGTTTTAATGTTCATTTATTTGATGACTAATGATGCTTTTTTGTGCTTATTTTTCACAAGATGTATTTTGCTTGTTTCTAATTGATGTTCTTTTTAATATTGGGTTTTGAGAGGCTAGATTTGAGGCATTCTTCAGGTATAAGATTTGCAAATACTTTATCCTTGACTATGGGTACCCTTCATCATCATCATCATCATCATCATCATCATCATCATCATCATCATCATCATTATCATATAACTATTACTACTATTACTTTTGTACATCTATGTATGGTTGTGAGACTTGAACTCAGGGTCACTGAGATTTGTTGCAATTTGTTAACAATTTACCATTTCATTCATTCCTCAATTCTGGCTTTTTTGCTGATTAATCATAGATAAGATTCTCAGGGACTTTATTTTGTGGGCTGCCTTCAAACAGCAATACTCAATTCAAAGCCTCCCAAGTAGCTAGGATGAGATATATGAGCCACCTGCTCCTCTATTCACTACATGTATGTGACCTTTCACAGACTAAACTGTTTTACACTTTTATTGAGTTCAACTATATTGTTTTCCTTTCCTATAATTTTAAATCCAAGTTTAAGAATGCTTCATCTCCAAAATTGTCAAAACATCTTCCTTTGCTTTACATTTACATCACTCTTTTTGTTTTATATGCCATGTTTTAATCCTGCTTGAAGTTAACATTTGAATAAATTGTTATGTTTAAGTCAATATTCACTTTTTAATTCTCCCAAATACTGTCTAACCTATCACTACTTATTAAAGAGAATGTCATTCCAGAAATGTTTGGTTTTATGTCTTATTAAATTTTCCTTGATAATATTTATGAGAATTTAATCTGGTGCCCTACAGACCCATTGAGCTGTATAATCTTTCCTCTACAAATATAACAATTTCACACTAACAGCTTTAATATTGGACAGAGAATATATTCCAGATTATTTTTCTTTGTCAGTGACTCAAGGAGTGCTAGTTAGGTGTTTTCCGAAATTGTCATAAACATAAATAAAACTGTGAACCTGAGCACTGTTCGCCCATGCTTGTAATCCTAGCTGCACAGGAGGCTGAGATCTGAGGATTGTAGTTCAAAGCCAGCTGGAATGGGAATGTCCACAGGATTCTATAGTCCAATTAACCACCAGAAAACCAGAAGTCGCACAGTTGCTCAATGAGTAGAGCATTCACTTTGAACTGAAGAGCCGAGGGACAAAGCCCAGGACCAGATTTCAAGCACCATGAATGACCAAAAAGAAAGGAGGCAGGGGACAATTTATATCTTTGCTCCATTGTATCCTCTAATCCACAAAAGTTATGTCTCCATTTATTTAGATTTTTGCTTTTATACTCAGCATTTTATAATTTTCAATGTTGGTGGGTGAACAGCACTCTCATACATGTTGACGATAAGTGAAGGTAGCACAAAGAAATTCACAGAAAACTGTTGAAAAATAAAGGGCAATGGGAATGGAGAAAGCCAGAAATGGGTTAATCAGGACCTTCATCAATATGTGAGAGTGTAAAATATTTCAATAAGATTTCTTCATACAATTAATATACACCAATGAATAAATATCATCCAAAAGCTTTGGTATTCAAGTATGACATAAAGGATAAATACACATTCTCTGGTGCAATGAAAGAAAGATGAGAAAATACATACTTCTAGTGAATGTGTACATAAACTAAGAAATTCTGTCAACATTCTGAGGGCTCATGGCTCATTATACTAGAAGGCTGCTGGTATCTAAGATAATACTAAAAAGTTAGACTTGAGTCTATTTGTAAGACTGCTTAATACTATTGCTTTTTGAGTCAGTATTCTTTTTATTGTTGTTGTTTTTGGTGGTGGTGGTGGTCGTTGGCCTTGAACTCTGGGCCTGGGTGCTGTCCCTCAGCTATTCAGCTCAAGTCTAGAGCTCTACCACTTGAGCCATAGGGTCACTTCTAGTTTTCTGGTGGTTTATTGGAAATAAGAGTCTCATGGACTTTTCCTTCACAGGCTGGCTTCAAACCACGACCTTCAGATCTCAGCCTCCTGAGTAGCTAGGATTAGAGGGATGAGCCACCAGCACCTGGCTCCTCTGTACAACATCTTGACCATAAAATAAAATAAAGTAAAATCAATAAAGGAATGTTTGGCCAATAAAGTGAAATGATAACTTACAGAAAAATGAAAATAATAATATTCATATATGTATATATACATGTATGTACATATCTGTATATTCTTATATATGCACACATATATAATTATTAGTATATATACACATAAAAGTATGAATACATGCATTTGTACACATAGTGTGTATACATGTGCATTTATTTAAATAGACTTGAATCAGAAATATATAAAGAGCATATTAATGATAATGAAAATCTTTAAACATCCTGAATACATTATCAAAAAATCCAAATACATATCTCTATAGTAATATAACAACAACCAAGGAAGGAACATATGGAAATATCATAATATACCTAGACATTGCTTACGTGTAGTGATTAGTGGAAATAGAAACAATCAGATAGCCCTGCACAACCATTATGTAGAAATTGGAATCCTTATACATTGGTGCTTGGCACTTAAAATGATATGGTCAGTTTGTTAAAAATACTGGCAGGGCTAGGAAAGTGGCTCAGTGGTAGAGTGCTTGCCTTGCACGCATGAGGCCCTGGGTTTGATTCCTTCTCACCACATAAGCAAAAAAATAAAAAAAGCCAGAAGTGTCGCTGTGGTAGCCTTTAGCTGAAGAGCAGAGGGCCAGCGCTCAGGCCCAGAGTTCAGGCCCCACTACCTGACTCCCCACACACACATACAAAAATACTGGAAATCTTTAAGATATTACATATAGAGTTGCCTCTATGATCCAGCATTTTGAACCATAAATTTACATACAAAACATATTTCAATATATGTCCAAAGAGACACATGTACAAGAATATACATAGCAAAACCTTTTGCAATAACATATAATAAAATATTGAAATGTTCATTGAGTATATTATTCAATTACACACATGGATTCAAAACAATATGCTCTATCCATGAGAAAAATTTACATGGACTTACTTTGGAAAGAGTGACATTACATGGGAGAATAGATAAAGTAGACTATATTTTCTAATTATAAGAGATTTTAAAATGGGCACATCTGTGTAGGTAGAATATGAAATAATAGCTGCTCAAGGGGAAGTAGGTTGAAATGATGACAGAGAGTGACTACTAATAAATATTGGAGTATTTTGAGAGGGTAGTAATAAAATGTTCTAGAACTGAAAGTGATGTTCTTACTCCAACTCTTTACATTCTGAGAATCATTATACTTTACTGACGAAATACAGATCGCATTTGCATTAACTTGGGAACATTTTCAGACTAGTAATGGGTGAATCTGAGTGATAATTTAGAATTTAAAATCAGAATTCTGTAACGCATAACTTAATATGTTGATGAAAAAGACTATCAAGAAAATATGGTCTATGTTATAACCAGAGTGACTATACATGACATTGCAAGTTAGTGAATATTCTACAAAATTAGGTAAATTAAGGGATGAGATAGGATTGTGAAGGATGAGGAGTAATGATCATAAAGATGTATTGTATTGTCCATGGAATGTGGCTTAGTGGTAGACTGCTTGCCTTGCATGTGTGAAGCCCTGGGTTTGATTCCTCAATACTTCATTAAAAAAAGCTGGAATTGGCACTATGACACAATTCATAGAGTGTTAGTGTGAGGAAAAGAAGATCAAGGATATTGCCAAGGCCAAACTCCAGGACTAGCCAAAAAAAAAAAAAATACAAGATCATGTCATCTGCAAAGAGGGAGAGTTTTATTTCTTCTTTCCCTATTTGGATCGCCTTTATGTCTGCATCTTGTCTTATTGCTGTAGCTAGGCATTCTAATACTAGATTGAAGAGAAGTGGAGAGAGTGGGCATCCTTGTCTTGTTCCTGAGCTAAGAGGAAATGGCTTTAGTTTTTCACCATTGAGTATAATGCTGGCTGTAGGTTTGTCATATACAGCCTTTCTTGTATTGAGGAATGTTCCATGGATTCCTAATTTTTCCAAAACCTTCATCATAAAGGGGTGTTGGATCTTGTCAAATGCTTTTTCTGCATCTATTGAGATAACCATGTGGTTCTTGTTCTTGCTCCTGTTAATGTGATGAAAAATATTAATTCATTTGCGTATATTGAACCAGTTTGCATCCCTGAAATGAATCCTGTTTGATCATGGTGTATGATTTTTTGGATGAATTGTTGAAGTAGATTGGCCAAAATTTTGTTGAGAAATTTTGCATCAATGTTCATCAAAGAAATGGGTCTATAGTTCTCTTTCTTTGATGAGTCCCTGCCTGGTTTTGGGATGAGGGTTATGATGGCTTCATAGAATGTGTTCGGTAGTGAGCTTTCTCT
This sequence comes from Dipodomys merriami, assembly GCF_024711535.1. NCBI lineage: Eukaryota > Metazoa > Chordata > Mammalia > Rodentia > Heteromyidae > Dipodomys > Dipodomys merriami. The sequence goes on along the minus strand of NW_027204982.1, from coordinate 784,216 downwards.
TTCAATTTCATTGAAGAGTTGGAGGAGTATTGGTGTGAGCTCTGCTTTGAAGGCCTTGTAAAATTCCGCTGTAAAACCATCTGGTCCTGGACTTTTCTTAGCTGGGAGGTCTCTTATTGATGTTTCTATTTCAATGCTTGATATGGGCCTGTTAAGATAGTTTAACTCATCTTGGTTTAGTTTTGGCATGTCAATATTTGCTAGGAAGAGGTCCATTTCTGTCAAGTTGTCGAACTTATTAGCATAAAGTTTTGAGAAGTATTCCCTTATAAGGTTCTGAATCTTGGTTGTTTCCGTGGTGATGTTTCCATTCTCATCTCTGAGTTTATTAATTTGGGTGTGTTCTCTTCTTTTTCTGATAAGATTTGCTAAGGGTCTGTCAATTTTGTTAAGTTTTTCGAAGAACCAACTCTATGTTTTGTTGATTCTTTCTATAGTTTTTTTGGTTCCTAAATCATTTAATTCTGATTTAATTTTGATTATTTCTTTCCGTCTACTGGATTGGGGTTTATCTTGCTGCTCTTTTTCAAGGAGGTATAGATGTGTCATTAAATTGCTAGTTTCAGATCTCTCCAATTTGTTGATGTAGGATCTCAGAGCTATAAACTTGCCTCTGAATACTGCCTTTGCTGTGTCCCAGAGGAGCTGGTAATTTGTGTGTTCATTTTTGTTGAATAGCATGAACAGTTCTGTATGCCAACAAAGAGAAAAGTGTGGCTGAAATTAGGAAAGCAACTCCATTTGTAAAAGCCCCACAAAAAATAAAATACCTAGGAATTAACTTAACTAAAGAAGTGAAGGACGTAAATGATGAAAACTTTAAAATCTTGAAAAAGGAAATCAACACAGAACATAAAAAATGGCAAAGCCTCCCATGATCCTGGATTGGAAAGATTAACATCGTGAAAATGGCAATACTTCCCAAGGCTATCTACAAATTCAACGCAATACCTATCAAAATTCCACCCTCATTCTTCAAGGAAATAGAAGAGGCAATCCAAAAATTCATATGGAACAATAAAAGACCCCGAATAGCAAAAAAACTTCTCAACGGAACGAACACTGCTGGAGGAATATCAATACCAAATTTCAAACTCTACTATAAAGCCATAGTAATCAAAACAGCTTGGTATTGGCATAAGAACACACCTCAGGACCAATGGAATAGAATTGAAAACCCAGAAATGAACCTACAGACCTATAGCCATCTAATATTAGATAAGGAAGCTAAAGCAATAGAATGCAAGAAAGACAGCCTCTTCAGTAATTGGTGCTGGCAAAATTGGTTAACTACATGTAGAAAACTAAAGCTAGATCCTTATATATCACCCTGCACCAGAATCAACTGCAAATGGATCAAAGACCTTGAACTCAAAGCAGACACTCTGAAAACATTACAGGATGGAATAGGAGAAACCCTAGGTCTCCTTGGCTCAGGCCGAAATTTTCTGAATAGAGACCCGGAAACACAACAAATCAAAGAAAGGTTGGACAAATGAGATTGCATAAGGTTGCAGAGCTTCTGCAGGGCAAATGACATAGCTAGCACGATCAATAGAAAGCCCACCGATTGGGAGAAGATCTTTACTAGCCATACAACGGACAAGGGTCTCATATCTAAAATATACTTGGAACTCAAAAAATTAAACCACCCAACAACAAATCCTCAAAGAAACAACTGCCCAATAAATAAGTGGGTGAAAGACTTAAAGAGAAGCTTCTCTGAAGAAGAAAGAAGGATGGCCAATAGACACATGAAGAAATGTTCAACATCCCTAGCCATAAAAGAAATGCAAATCAAAACAACATTGAGATATCACCTCACTCCAGTTAGAACAGCAAAAATCAAGAACTCTAACAACAACAGATGCTGGAGGGGATGTGGACAGAATTGTTGGTGGGAATGTAAACTTGTTCAACCACTTTGGAAAGCAGTATGGAGGTTCCTCAAAAGACTTCACATAGATCTCCCCTATGATCCAGCAACCGCACTTTTGGGCATTTACCCAAATGTATACAAACAAGACCACACTAAAGCTACCAGCACAACTATGTTTATTGCAGCATTATTTACCATAGCAAAGATATGGAACCAACCCAGAAGCCCCTCAGTAGATGAATGGATCAAGAAAATGTGGTATATATACACAATGGAATTCTACACCTCCATCAGAAAGAATGACATTTCCCCATTTGTTAGGAAATGGAAAGGCTTGGAAAAAATTATATTAAGTGAAGTAAGCCAGGCCCAAAGAAGCATAGGTCCCATGGTTTCCCTTATTTGCATTATCTAGTATAGGTATGAGTCAAATGGAAAAGGTCAGATAATGTGATGTTAGGAAAACGAACCCTTAAATATGTATTTTAATGTTTTCGTTTCTTTCATGCATGTGTTTCTAAAGCATTTATAAGATTATTTCTTTGTTGCTTTGTATGTCCCTCCCCGACAGTGTAACCCCCGTTTCACTTTATTTGATGTCAGTATAACATGTGGAGGAGATGGGGACATACAAGTCGTTTAAGGATTCAGGTGGACCTGTTGCAACAAGGAGAATTACAAAATGTCATGTCGAAGCAAGCTTTACAATGTCCGTGTGGGGGGGGAGGGGGGTATGATTGGGTGGGGGGGAGGGTGGAGGCTGGGAAGGGAGGTGTAGGGTAAACAAAGGAGGAGGCTGCAATGCTTGGTAAGAAATGTATGCATTATCCTGCCAATGTAATTGTAACCCCTCTGTACAGTATGCTCTCAAATAAAATAAAATAAAATTAAAAAAAAAAGGTGCATTGTATAAAGCTGGGAAATAGCTGTTTACGCCTGTAATCCAAATAGTCAGGAGTCTGAGGATTGAAGTTTGAAGACAGCCCAGGCAAAAATATCTGTGAGATTCTTATCTCCAATTAAATCTCAGAAAAATCTGCAAGTTCTGCTGTGCCTCAAGTGATAGAGTTCTAGCATTCATCCAAAGGCATCCCTGGGTAAGGGATAGGGCCCAGCCCCAGAGCTCAAACTTCAGGAAAGAAAAAAGAAAAAAAGGACTTACTAAACACTATTCAGAAACTGCTTTGTCAAACAGCAACTCCCACACAACTACTTAAAGTTAATTAAAAATATGATAAAATTCCAGTCATTTTGGGAGCCAGACATAGATACTATACATGGGACAAAGTAAATTTTATATCATGCGCTTTGAGTTGAAATTTGTTCTATAGTCTTCTTACATCATTTATTAATACTGCCAATTATAGGTCAATTTCCTTGAGGAACAGATTGTTTTCTATCATCTTTTCATAGGAAACCATAGAGGTGATTTTTTACCTCTTATTGAAGTATATCTGATATTTTAAAGTAGATTTGTTCTAATATAATGTTAATTTAATACATCATTGTATTAGGGCGATGTTAGCCAGATTTTTTTCCTGTAAATCTTATCCCTCATAATAAATGAGAGCATGCTGTGAGAGTCTCCTTTTAATATGACAAAATACTTTATAAAATTAACTTAAAAGGGGAAAAGATTATTCTTGCCTTCTGATTTTATACATTTCAGTTTATGTTTCTTATCCTCATTGCTTTGGGTTGGTGGTGGCACAGTACACCATGTCAGGAACATGTGATGGAGTATGTGTATTCATGGAAGCCAGGAAGTAAAGAAGAGAAGGAATAGGAGTGGGAGAGGGAGACGGAAAAGGAGAAGGAGAAGGAGACAGAGACGAAAAAGAAGGAAGAGGAGGAAAAGACTTTGATCTTAACACCCTCTTTGATCATAAGTCCTCAGTGACCAAATCTCTTACAACTATGCCCACTTGAAAGGGTTCACCTCTTTATGGCAACATAGTTAAATATTTATTTGATTAATCAGAGAAACTATTTGGCAAGGAGGTGGTTTGGTTATAACATTGCTGGAGAGATATTTTGAGTGCAAATACATTTTGTTTAAAAGAAATGGAAGCTTCAAGAGGTGATCTTCAAAAATGACTATTTCATCTAACTCTTAATGATGAATTTTTCATAATTTTATGACCCTTCCATTCAAGTTTTTGTCATCTATGATGAGATTCTTTCTTTCTAGATGAGGGAAAAATGAATACGATCATTTATTTCTTAATTATTCTATATTGTAGGTATAATATGAATCTCCTACCATTCAAAAGTAAGGTATATTCAAGTCTATTGGAATAATTGCATAAGTCATGGAATATCTTGCTTTATCTCATATGGAGATTGATTCAATTTCTAAAAAAACCTTGACATAAAATCCATGAAATTCAGTGTTTATCTGAAATGTCTTGGTAATCAAACCTCAGAAATACATGACCAGTTACTAAGATTATTTTGGGGGCGGGGTCCGTTTTTGCGGCCTGAACTCTGGGCCTGGGCACTGTCCCTCAGCTCTTCATCTCAAGGCTAGTGCTCTACCACTTGAGCCACAGGACCGCTTCTGGTTTTTTTCTTTTTGCTTATGTGGTGCTGAGGAATCGAACCCAGGGCCTCATGCATGCAAAGCAAGCAGTCTACCACTGAGTCACCTTCCCAGCCCACTAAGAGTTTTATCTATTCAAAAAATGTATGAATCTAAATTTTAATGTCAAAAAAGTTTAGGTTTAAAATAAGAAAAAATCAGGTTATCGCAGGAGATAATATTTAATTTAATGAAAAATTGCTTCATTCACCCTTACAGAGCCTACTGCTTTTTCCTGAATAAAACCCTAGTAATATTCCTGTCTTCCACCACAAAGCCTAAATAACTGTCCTATTTGAACATCTAATTTCAAGGCCACTGACAGAGCAGATATGGTGACATCCTCTTTAAAATTAGGTATTCAAAAGAGACAAAGTTATTTCGGCTTTGAAAGAACTGAAAAGGAAGTAAAATGCATATGATTTTTGTTAGCCCCATCATTCTTGTAAACATAAAATGCATATATCCATGTATGTATGTATATACATGTATGTAAATATATGTACAAGTGGTTCATCTCTTTTCTGTGTAGCAAATGGTAAAAATGTATTTGCACAATCACTAATCAAAGTCATGAATATACAAAATGAGCAAAGACATCATATTCAGGAATCTATGAATAGCCAATAACTCTGAAAATCTTTTACATCAGTTTGCATGTGGCAGTTACTGCAGTACAGAGACAGTAAGGCAAAAATGGGATACCAGGCAGAAGAAATGAGAAATAAGAGATACAAATGGTACAATATTCTTTCTGATGGGTCAGTAGAATTTCAAGTGTGTGTGTGTGTGTGTGTGTGTGTGTGTGTGTGTGTGTGTGTGTGTGTGTGTGTGTGTGTGTGTAGCAAATTTTTTTCATTCATTTCTCTCTTGAGGTGTATCTGGGCTGATTCAGTAAGCATGGTTGTGCTGAAAATTTTACTATATCCTGGCTTGCAAACTTTCAGATAAATGCCTAGGAGTAGAGTTGATGGATAATATGGAAGTGGGTAGTCAAAAGAGAGGTAAAGGGTGAAAAGAAGGTAGAATGAACAGGAGAAAAGGGGGGAAGTTCAGAAAGGAATCCAGTAAATATCCTACAAATTTAAGAAGAGTGAAGGAAGAGATTCATTGAGGAGGGATGGATGAGACTATTGAAAGGGTTGGCATTGAGCAAGGTATTTTGTATGCATAAATTGCTTTATTTAATGATAACTCCTTTGCCACTTAATAATTAAAAAGCCATGTCCCTAAAATGTTATGCATTTATAAGCAAAGCATGAGAATCTGCTCAGATCATCTCTAGGGTTTATAAATCTTTTTTCATTAGGATGAATTTTAGAACAACTGTAATGATGCCTATCATCTGAAGAAAATTTAATGATTTCCAGCTATTTAAAATAATCATTATTGGAGATATGGCTCAAGTGGCAGATTGCTACATAGTGAGCAAAGCTGTCAGATATTGAATTCATGTCTCGATCTCGAACAAAAGTAAAAGCATTCAGTAAAAGTCAGGCACATTCCTGGGAACCAGTAGCTCATACATTTAATCCTATTTTTAATCAGAAGGCAGAGATCTGGGGATCTCAGTTCAATGTCAGCTGAGATAGGAACGTCTGTGACACTCTTATCTCCAATTCACTGCCAAAGAAAGCTGCAAGTGGACTTGTGGCTCAAGTGGTAGAATGTCAGCCTACAACAAAAAGCTCAGGGACAGAACCCAAGCACTGATTTGAAGTCCTGGAATAGTGCATATACATTCACAAAGGAAGTAAGTCACTCAAGTTCTCAACCTTCCATTTCCCTAATCCTAACTCCTATTCTGGTCAGAACCCTAAGAGTAACCTTGATGATAATAGTAACCACATCTGAAATTAATGGAAATTACTCAAGTTTAGATTACTTCCTTTTAGATAAGCATTGTCTTTGAAATGATTTGCAGTTTGCTCCAAATCCTAAAGATTCTCTGACTTGGACACTGAAATCTATCTTGTTCCCTATTAGGAATCATTAATCTCAAATCCTCATATCATAAAAAATACCATAGTTTTCACAGATTTTAACTTTTACTGAACTCCTGTATCTCCAAAAACAAGTTGCAGGTTTACTTAAAATCTACTCTACTTCTAAACCATAACTATATACCTAATCCTTACTAGAAACCTAACTCTAAATTTAACCCTATTGAACCCTGAATAATAAACTTAGGGAAACTCTGTAGTTTTTGTTAAATTTCATACTTAGTTTACTTGAAAGTGTCAGCAGAAAACTCAGTTTTACCTTAAAGGTTACCGTTCCCTAACCCTAAGCCTAAACTTAATTAGAAAAGTAAACCTAAACCTAGAACTAATGGCCTTTGGTATCTAAAAAACACACAAATACATTAGTTTTATTCATCCAAATTCTATTCAACTTATCTTTCTTAACATAGTTTGTAGTTTCACTCATTATCTTGTCTTTATTGTAATCCTAACCTAACTGGAATATTGAGGTTAACCCTCACACTAATCATACCCTAATCTTAATATTATTAGCAGTTTCTTATTTCACATTCATTCTAATTCTAACTTGACTTCTCATTCAAAGATTTACATTCAGTTTGACCCTAAATTTTCCATTTCTCTTATGCTTACACTAACCTCAGCTGGAACTGAAACCTAACTTTCACCCTAATTATAATCCAATTCTAATGTTAAAGAAAAAGTCTAGTTTTTAATCATTCTCATGAATATTCCAGTTTTCGCTCTGGAAATGAGTTTGTTTGCCCTAATTCCCACAAATTATCTGACTCTACCTCTGAAGTTATCTTGTTCCCTAACATGAACCATTATATTATTTGTCCTCAAATTGTCTTACCAGGAAAAATACTGTAGTTTCCATTGATCCTACCTTTTCCTGAACCACTGTATCCTAAAACAGTTTCAGATTTACTTACCATCTAGTACATTACTTAAAGCTAACTCTCAACTTAAACCTGGCTTGAAAACTCTTACTAATCCTTACAAGAATGGTCACTGAGGAATAAACATAATGATAAACCTCTAGTTACTATTCATTCTCACATATTTGCTTCTACTTGTTAGTGAGAACCTAATTTTATACTAAAAACTTTCTTATTCATAACAGAAATATAATCAGAAGAAAATACTGACCCTAATCTTAATCCAAATTATATGACAATACTAACACTAACACAAGTACACTAGTTTTCACTCATCCTAACTTGTTTCAAATAAGACTTCCAAACATATGTTTCAATTTTTTTCCAATATCTTAGTCATTTTCTAACCCTAAACTTAATCTTTCTTAACTGGAACATTGAGTATAACCATCAGCCTAATTGTAAGTACATTCTATTATTAATAGCAATTCTCTAGTTCACATTCATTCTAATACTTACTAGACTTATAATTAAAATTTAACTTCAATTTGACCCTCATTCTCGAAATAAATTGCAGGTTTTCTGTAAACTCTACAGACTTTCTCACTCTTAACACTGAATGTATCTTGTTCTATAACAGGAATCATTATACCCATTGATCTCAAATCCTGATATTATGAAATACATTGTACTTCCATTATTAAAATTTTTCCTGAATTCCTAGAACCTAAAAAAGAAGTTCAGCTTTACTTAACATTTGACACATTTCTTTTTTTTTTTTTCTTTTTGTCGGTCGTGGGGCTTGAACTCTGGGCCTGGGCACAATCATCGAGTTCTATAGCTCAAGGTGTGCACTTAACCATTTGAGCAACAGCACCGTTACTGGGGCTACCTTTCAACTGTTATCCTCAGAAATCAGCTTCCTGAGTAGCTAGGATAATAGGTGCGAGCCACCAGTTTAAACCATTTCTTTACTCTATCCTCAACCCCGGATAACCAGAAACCTAATCCTAATCAAAGTTTGATTTAACACCAAATGGTTAATGTAAAGAAAATTGTCTAGATTCTATTCAATCACACATTTTTTGGCTTCTACTTCTTAGTGGAAAACTAAAATTTACCTTAAAACTTATCCTTCCCTAACCCTAACCAGAATAAAACTGTATCTCACACATTAAACCAAATTATAACTGAATGTTTAAAGTAACACAGATTGGTTTTCATTCATTCTTGCCATTCATTCTTCTTAAAATGTGTGGCAGTTTTACACAATACCTTACATCTTTTTCTCATCCTAACCCCAGCTCTAACTGGAACACCTTGCCTAATCCTAAGCCTAAATATAACCGAACCATCATGTTAATATAATCCTCTTTTTTTCACATTTATCATAACTCTTGCTCATCGTGTAGGCCTAAATTTTACTTGCGTTTTAAACCTAAATTTTTAAATTGTTTTTCTATTTCCTGTTAGGTTTTATTTTCATTATTTAACAAAAAATTATTTTGTTGTAAAGATGCTTTAAAGAGGGATTAGTTACATGTGTAAGGTAAGGAGTACATTTCTTGCTGAGTATTGTTACCCCCTTCTTTCTTGTTCACCCACAGGTTGTAGTGAAGGCTCCAGTAAGCAGCGTGGTCAAAGCCGTTTCCTGAATTCTAAATTTTAAATCTAATCATTTTTAGGCTTTGATAATATCATTTACTATCTCTTCAGAGCAATTAAGCTAAAATAAATACTACTTTTTAAACATTACACACACATTGTAAATAATATTAACATAGGCCAAAAAGAGACTAATTATTTCAGACTCATCATATTTGGTGATCTTACTGTGAAGAATGTAGAGAGTAGAAGGTCCTTAAACTCAATAAATAGTTTTGGTTAAATTAAATCATATATCTGGATTTATAATTTAGAGGTTAATCACATGATAACAGGAAAATAATAAAAAAATTTACTTTGGGATCAACAGAAAAAAGATATTTGCGCAAGTACCACAGTTGCTTTATTAGTCTGTAGTTGAACACTGAACTTCGATCTATATCTTGGCTATTGTTGTGAATAATGTGAATAACAATGAACTACAGATGTATTTACAAGTTACCCAGAGAGAAATAATCACATGATTGGTGTGCCAGATGATATTTCAACTTTGGATATCTTTAAAAAACTGCATACTACTTTCTACAACGAGAACACTAACCTGTATTTTGACCAAGAGTGTAGAAAATTTCCTTTTCTCCACAGTCTCGCGATCCAACATTATTACCTTTTGAGTTTTTTTAAAGGGCAGGTTTTTACTGTGTGAAGTACCCAAGACTGGCCTTAGACTCAAATCCTTTTACCCCAACCTCCTAATAGCTTGGAATTACCTGGTTCCTTGGATATTTTTGATGAGTTATGATAGTTATGAAGTAGTAAGTATCTTAGTAATTTTGAATTGCAATTCTCTAATGACTTCTCTTTACAAAGAATTAAGCCACATAGAAGTTGTATTAAATACAAATTTGTAAACCCACACGCGATTTTCAGGGCTTTTTGGAAAACATGTCTATTCAAAACATTTGTCCATTTTTAATCAAGTTTCTTGTTAACCTCATCTTTAATCTCTCTATACAAAATCAATAATTAGTTCACGGTAGTAGAAAGGAAAACATTAAGCAACTCCTAACATTTTTCAATTTTTTATAACATGATATTGCTTAGATCATTTTCTGTTAACGCTTGAGACTATATAACTCAATTTAGTTAGACCTTTTACAAGGCTATATGTATTTTATTTATTTTACTTTGATTTTTCTTTCCAAAGTCTGTGTGACTAATTTCCCTTGGTTTCTTTCTGTCTCATGTTGTTCAGATTTGAAAGTGAAGAATAAATGTAAGGATGAAAACAAAAAAATATACAGTTCCCCTCATCTGATGATTCCTCTACAAGAATGAGGAAAGTGTTCATCCTTCTAAGGACCTATGATAGCACATCAAAAAGAGAATTCATTTTCTATGTCTTCCTTATCTTTGTAACTTGAATGATGAAAACACAATATACTGCTCTGATACTTTTATGTTTTTTCAGTTTTGCACATTTTCATATGTATTTCACCTCAGTCTACAACATTCCTTCATCGTTCTGTCCCTGATATTTTTACACGATCAAGGCATGAGATAACCAGTTTGATTTACAGCATGAGAAGTTATCTACCTGGCTTCCTTGGAAGCAGAGTATGGTCAATAGATATTACTTCTGGTTGCTCATTACATGTAATGGTTTCTGCACTACTCATCACATTCTGTTTAGTATTTTAAAAAGACATAGCTAAACTAAAAGTTCATTCATAGAAGTATATGTTAAGTGTTTCATAAGTTTTATTTCTCTTAATTCTTAAGATAACATTTGCTATAATGCTAATGTTATTGCCATTTTACTGTTGAGAAAAATTGTAATTAAAGACAGTAAGTGCATGTCCCACAGACACACACAGTAAGGAAGGAAATGAGTCAAAGTTTCCAAAAGTCTTTCAGAAATATCAAAAAGGTGGGTAAAATCTCTCCATTCTCTTACACTCTCAATTCAATATTCATATTGACCAAGAAATAATAGCATAGCAATACTTGCTATGTTATTATGGTGATTGTTTTCTATCACATTTTGTCTTCAACACAGACTATGTTTGTGATATTGGGTTATCATGCACAGAGCAGAGCTTATAAATTGAGGTCCAAAGAGAGCCAAATTTTTTCTGTCCCACAGTTCCAGTTTCCTTTTTAAAAAGTAATAAAACCTTTAAATATCATCACTTACTGTCTTTTAAGAATCCAAAAACGAAATAAATTCACATATAATCACTCTAAAATGCTTTAAAAGTAGGAGATAATAAAACAGGCCCCACGAAGTAAATTTTCTTCTATTTCAAAAATTATTCTGAAAGCCTTGTGTTGGCTGGTCACACCTGTAATCCTATCTAATCTGGATATCTACTCAGGAGCCTGAGATCTGTGGATAACATTCCGGAGCCAATAAGGTCCAAAAAACAAAAACAAAAACAAAAACAAAAAGAACAACTTCATGAAATTATTTTTCAAAATTTTTAATGAACTAGCAAAAAGCCAGGAATGGAGATGTAGCTCATATAGTAGCTCAACAAGCTAGATAGGAAAGGCCTTGCAAGACCTTGAAGCCCTGATTTTAACTCTGAGCACTCCAACACACATGCATTGGGTGCGTTTGCATGCTCACGTATGTTTGCTGGTGCGCTGCCGAGATCACACACACACACACACACACACACACACACACACACACACACACACACACACATTCAAATTACCTTCATATCAGTGTTCTGCATTAATTTCTTTGTTAACGATAATATATGGGTAAAATAGAGGAAATGAACTCTTCCATCTCAGAACATTTTTATATGTTTTTTATTGTAATAATACTGTGCAGAGGGGTCACATTTACATGAGGAAGGAAATTAGTACATTTTCTAACAAGCATTGTTACCTCCTCCTTTATATTTCCCCTACTATCCTTTCCCTCCCACCTCCACAAATACACTCCCCTCCCCATTTTCTATCCCCCTGCCTAAATTGTAAAGTTCATTTTTCAACATAGTGTCTTGTGCATCTCATGGTTACAATTGGTTAAACTGCATCCCTATTTGAGCATTTTTCGCTTCCTCTCCCCAAATTTCCTACAAGATGTAGTGCACCAACTTCAAATACAGAGAAACCAGGGGTTATAGTGTGGGGGAGGAACATACAAAGAAACAAAAATAAATGACATCGTACATTATAAGTAAGTTAGAAACAATAGCAAGAAACATAAAACCACTTGTGTCCCTATCTTGGGGTTCAATTCCCTTAACATCATCTTGTCTGGTATTATGCACATATCGTTTGAGCTTTTCTGCTTATCCCAGATATATATTCGTTATTGAAAATAAGGGAAACCATGGGACTTATGTTTTTTGGACTTGGATTACTTCACTCAATAAATTTTTTTCCAAGTCTTTCTATTTCCTAACAAATTTGGAGATGTCATTTTTTCTGATAGAGGCATAGAATTCCATTGTGTATATATACCACATTTTCTTGATCCATTCATCTAATGGGGGCATCTGGGTTAGTTCCATATCTTAGCTATGGTAAATAATGCTGCAATAAACATAGTTGTCCTGCTGGTTTTAGTATGGTCTTGTTTGTGATCATTTGGGTAAATCCCCAAAAGTGGGATTGCTGTGTCATAGGGGAGCTTTATGTAGAGTCTTTTGAGGAACCTCCATAATGCTTTCCAAAGTAATTGAACAAGTTTACACTCCCACCAAGAATGCAGTGCTGTTCCCTGGGGGCCACATCCCTTCCAGCATCTGTTTTTGTAAAAATATGGAATATTCCACGAATTTGCATGTCATCCTTGCACAGGGGCTATGCTAATCTTCTCTGTATCATTCCAATATTAGTGTATGTGATGCTGAATTGAGCAAAGAACTTTTTTTATATATAAAGTATACTTTTATTGATTTTATTAAACTAGTAAGTTTTTATTAAACTAGTAAGTTCAAAACTAGTAAGTTCAAAAGAATTGTTGTGTAATTTTAGAACCATATATTTCTTACATAAGCACACTTTTAAGAATTAAATCAAGACTGACATGTCAAAACAAAATAATTCCAGATATTTGTTGTTCAAGAAATGTGTAGGACATTGCCCCATTAGTTAGGAAATGGAAAAACTTGGAAAAAATTATATTAAGTGAAGTAAGCCAGGCCCAAAGAAACATACGTCCCATGGTTTCCCTTATTTGTAATATCTAGTATATGTATGAGTCAAGCGGAAAAGGTCAGATAATGTGATGTCAGGAAAATGAACCCTTAGATGTGTATTTTAATGTTTTTTTCTTTCATGCATGTGTTTCTAACGCATTTATAAGATTATCTCTTTGTTGCTTTGTATGTCCTTCCCCCTGCTTTCACTATATTTGATTTCAGTATAACTTGTGGAGGAGATGGGGAAAAACCAGTTGTTTAAGGATACAGGTGGACCTGTGGCAACAATGAGAAGTACAAGTTGTCATGTCCAAAATGAGCTTTACAACGTAGGTGCGGGGGGGGGAGGGGAAGGGGGGGAAGGAGAAGGATTGGGATTGGGGGAGAGGGGGGAGGCTGGGAAGGGATGTGAAGGGTAAACAAAGGAGGAGGCTGCAATGCTTGGTAAGAAATGTACACATTATCCTGCCCATGTAATTGTAACTCCTCTGTACAGTATGTTCACAAATAAAATTAAATTAAATTAAAATAAATAAAATAAAATAAAAAATAAAAAAAGAAATGTGCAGGAAGAGGAATTCAATTATTCTATAAAAGGCACCTGTCATAATGAACACTCTAGCAAGTGTTAAGTTTTGTTAAAAGTTTTAATGTTTTACATATGTTTAATTTTGGGATTTTGCTTATATATGCCAAAATTTGGATTGTTTGGGAAGTATAAAACTTTTCTATAAAGTATTTAAGATTTATGGTAGCAGATATTAACTACTAAATACTTACATTTCAGAGTTTATAGAAACCTTATTAATGAGAAGTGGCAAAGTCTTTGTGTAAAGAAGTAGATTGAAGAGTTAAGACTATGTTAACTACACAGTTTCTGTTAAAACATTAGGGCTAACTTCCTTTATATGTTAGTGAGGAAAAAATGATGATGTAAGTCATAAACAAATGATGAGATGAGCCATAAATAGTCATCTTAGTGGGAAACTTTAAGAGTATGCATATTCTATAAAACTCTGGTTGAACATCAATACCTTAGACAGTGTTAAATGTACAGATATTTGAAAAAATAATAAAATCTAATATTTCTACACTTCAAATACTGAAAATACTGATAATTGTTTTGTTTTTTATTTTATTAATCATTAATATTTAATTATTGGTTTTCTTTATTTGTAGCATTGTTTTCCTTGTTGTAATATAATACAACATTTGGTAAGTCATCATTAGGAGGTACTTTGAGAAGCTTACTGGGATCGCCAATCCAGGTTTTATATGTGCATGTGAATTTACAAAGACGAAAATTAAAAACAAAATATTTATTAAAAAATGATCAAGTAGAGTCTGAATCAGGAGTGTTGATAAATGTCCACACCTGAATGCTTAGCCCTAGGCTGAAGCAGCGGTATTACTGAGTTAAAGCCATAAACTTGAGAGACATTTTGTTGTTTATTTTTTTTGATTTTGGTGGTCATGGGGCTTGAACTCTGGGGCCTGAGTGCTGTACCTCAGCTCAAGGCTAGCAGTACCACTGAGGCACAGTACCACTTCCATCTTTTTCTGCTTATGTGGTGCTGAGGAATGAAACCAAGGTCTTCATGAATGCAAAGCAACACTCTACCACTGATCCACCTTCCCAGCACCTGAGAGACTATGTTTTAAAAAATCATTTAAACAACATTTGATTTCTGCTTTGGGTTATGTTATGAAATATATGAATACTTTTTATATTTTTGTGAATTTTAATACTTCTAAATTTATACTAACTTTAGCCACTTCATCCTTTTCAAAGTCATGAAATATCTCTGAGTGTTTGTTTTTGTGAAGATTGTTTTTGCATTTATAATTTCTTCTGAGTCACTCTTATTTTTCTCAAAATAACTTTATATTTCATGTTGATTTGTTGTCATACATCAAATATCTTCAAATGTACAAGTAGAGTCTAAAGATAGCAGTATGAATATTCTCATACAGCTCTTCTTTATCTGTTATGCACTTTCAGTATTATGATATTCCTCTCTCACTCTCACACTCTCTCATTTCCTCTCTTTCACTTATATGCTCCATGTCTGCTACTTAGAATTTCTGCTGGTCTACTATTATCATTCAGGATCCAGGGGTTTTGTGTGAACATGATAGCGACCATCACTTACCCTTGCATTCTTTAAGAGTTATAACAGTGATGTGATATTATTCTCTAACATTTAAATGGCAAAACAACAAATCTATTAATTCCTTTTCAATTTTACTACTATTATAAATTTTATCACATAGCAATCATTGGGATGGATAAAAGACAGTGACCTGTGTCCTAAAAAGTTCTTTTTCTTTTACAAACCAACTTTTTCTTTTATTATCAGTAAGTACATGCAATGAAAACAAAGCTATACTATGGAAAGTAGACTAAAGATGTTCCCAAGGATAAAAACAAAGGACTGGGGGAAGTGAGTACAAAGGATGCCCATTTATCATGTACACTTTGTGAGAATGACAATGTGCTGGGATTTATAGATTAAATCACTGAACAACTGATATATATATATATATATATATATATATATGCACATATATTTAGATATCTATATTTATTTACATATGCATATATGTGTGTATATTTCCTTATACATGTACACATGTATGTTACTATACTCACATACATATACACATGTATACATGCACACATGGAGAAAGACACATAATTACAGCCAATACAAGTTTCATTACTTGCTGAATATGCCTTAGACAGAATGCTTGGCACAATATATATTGAAGATGTATTTGTCTCTAAGAGTTTTTTTTTACCACTCCTCTTATCTCTTAAATCTGGTAGGTTTAGAGAGATTCGACTTACAAAATGCAGTACAAGTGACAGCAAAATACTCGGAAGTCTCAGTAAGTATAGGTCATGTGTTGTCTCCCTGCTCCCTATGGGATATTTGCTCTTGTAAACACTCTAAACAACCAAAGTAGCTGGAGAAAACCCTGGTAAAGAATAAAGTATAAGGCTTTAAATGGCATTCTTACTTGAGCTTTTTCCAACAGCCAGCATGAATTCCTAAGCAGATGAGTGAGTCCTCAGAAAACTGGACTCTACATATACATTTAACCAACCTATATGAAAAGTTCTATGACAGAAATGCTGACTGAGGTCCTGCTGATTTGCTGGCCAAGAAAATAAGAAAAAAAGAAAGTACTTTTTAATGTTTTAAAGTTTGAGAATAATTTGTAATCTGTCAATAAATGTGTAGAACACAATTATACCAACTGACAGAAAAATGATGGCGTTTCATTTATGTGCTTTTGGACATGGAGAGTGGTTTTATGTGTGTCTACACGAGCAGAATAAGCATAAATCAAGCCAGCATTTCTTTATTTAAGATATAAAGAAAGGATACAGGTTGACCCATTGGAACAATGAGATGTACAAGACACTCGACCAGAGTGGGAGGTGAAGGAGGGAGGTGGGGAGGTGTGAAGGGAAGGGATGGTAGGGGAACAACAAAGGAGGGGGTAACAATGCTCAATAAGAAATGTACTCATTACATTATGTAACTGTAACCCTTCTGTACAGTATATTTACAACAAAAATATATATTAAAAAGATACAAGGAAAACTTCTACACTTATATGAAGTTGTATTTGTCACTCAATATCAGTAAGGTATTGGTTTTAGGACCACAGGCTTATTACTTTTGATAATCAAAATCTCTACGTGAACACAATATATTATTTAAGTTAGAATCTGCCCACAAGCTAGTGCAGTGAAATTGCTATGAGAATTTTTACTACATTCTATGTTTGTAATGAAAAATAAAAGTATCTGCACTATCAACAGATACAAATTTTATTCAGATAAATTTTGTCTGCAGTTTGTGGATGGAATTGGGAAAGCAATTTTGAAAAACAAATTTCATCAAAAAGACTAGTCTGAAAATTTTAACAAGGAGCTAATACAACATCATTGAATAATATGGAACTCCAAAGAGAAGTACTTGCATTGAGACAATATCAGAAAGTGTATCAACTCAAGGACTTTTTAGAAATGCAGCTGCTAGATTTCTCCTGGAGAGCTTTCATAACACTTTGTGAAGCACAAGTCAGAACCTCACTGAAGTGTAGATGGTTTTCCCTCAACTTTCTGTCATGTTCAGTCATTATTAATCAACATATAGCTAGTCTTCAATAATCCTTTAATAAAATGTTGATGGAGTGTTTATATGCAGAAAGGCTGGGAAGGCTAACTTTTTCCAATTAGGAGAGTCTATTCTATGACCCAGCTGAAAGAAAGCTAGGTAAGCATCCATTTATAACCTTCTGAATAATTGTGATTCTGCCCATATCACTTATCTATCCATACCTGTGACCGAGTGAGAGGATTTTAAAAGAATTTAGTTATTTAAAATTTATATTTATGGTTCCGGGAAGATGGCGGCAAAGAACCTGGAGGCTAACAAGCTCTTGCATAGAAAGCAGTTTTAGTGCTCCAGTGAACAGTCCTAAGCCAGAGAATCACAGCAAGTGTGCCATCACAGTTCAGAGAGTTATGTCAGAGAGGGAAAATCCAGGCAAGGAGACAAATCTGAGCACTTGCCAGCAACTGCGGCTGCCGCGAGAGCTGCAGCATCCATAGCCACCATACCTGAAACACAGAGAGGCCAGGACAAACGTGCCAGATGCAGCGGGTGAGCAGATTCTCCTCAACTCAAGCAAGACCTGACAAGAAGCAGTCATCTTCATCCTGTAGATCACAGAACAGAGATGACCCAGGAACCAAGACTATGGCATTAGTAGAAGGCTGACATCCTCACTCCTCCTCATGGAGCAGAGGAGGGAAGGCCACCCCTCCCCACCCACTACCGAAGATCTCCATCTTTGATACTGACAAATGCCTGGCTGAGCATCTAGCTCCATCTCAGGCCTTGGAAGAAAACAATACAGTCATTTAGCAGGTCACAGGAAGCTTACCTGACCTGCCAGGCTCAGCTTCACTCAGGAAAATCACCCAGCCTGGGCCACCATCCAAATCAATGTCTTTCTTCACTGGGTAAACAGAGCCAGAGGTTGCCCCTCCCACTAGCAGCCCTGACAATCAATTGAAATTCGGTAAACATAAATCTGGAGAATGTCTCCAGGCTGTGCTCTCTGAGTGTCTCAGAAGCTAGCCTCTCAGGGAAAAGCTACTGTTCACTGAAAGGCCTCAACTCTACCCAGAACCTACACTCATCGCAGCATCTCCAAACTAGAGGAAACAGCCATCTCCCTCTTTTGTGATACTCAAAGCAGATCTCCCTCCCATTGAACTAGCCTGGGAGGAGGATCAGAAAATCCTGTGTAAAGCATACCATTTTTCTGCCTGAACAAACAATCTGATTTATGAAACCAGCCAAGAACAGGAAAATCAAACACCACAAGCAGACCAGAGACTCCAGCAAGAGACTGTTATGGACACAAGGGAGAAACAGGATCTTCCCATCCCGCCCCCCCCCCCCAATAAAAAGGAAAGAACTCTTTTTTTATAAATTTTATTAAAATTTTTTAAATTTTTTTAATTTTTAATTTTTAACTTAAATTTTTTTCTATTAACTTCTTTTTCTTCTAATATGTTTATTTTAGGGGTATATGTGTGTTTGCTTTTTTTTTCTTTTTTTTTATCTCTACTCACCTTTTGATCCTTTTTTTCTTCCTTTCTCATTCTTTTGACTTTTTCTTCTCTTTCATTCTTCTTTATGTGACTGAATTGCTGTTCTGCTCCTCAAATATACCCGTAGTCAATTAGTAGACCTTACCCCACATTGTGTACACACTTAATGCAGAAATTTATTACTCAATTCAAAACCTCTTAGACTTAAATTACTTAATAGCAATACAACCTCTTTATATCTATATAATATTTTAAGCATTTTTATTTTTAAATTTTTCATGTCTCCTTTCTATCCCTCTCCTCTTATCCTATTCCTGTTCTTCTCTGAATATTGCATTTTTAAATTTGCATAATTTTAAAGTGTTTCACTTTTTAATTTTAATTTTTGTTTTTCTATCATTTCTTGTCTCTTTTTTTCTTTCTCCTTTATTTTCTCTCTAATATCAGTTATCCAACCTATTTCCCGCTTTGAGATTAGGACTTAGTTAACTCTCCTTCTACCTTTCCACATCCCTCTATTCCTATTTTTACCCACATCTCTCCCTAAACATTATAATTTCTGGTTTGCCAAATTCTTTGTGGTTGGTAGCCCATTAATACATAGTAGTTTGAGGTTTAATAGATATTTCTGTTGAACACTTTTGACTGTGAAACTAAAGACTTTGGTTGATGCTTGCCTTAAGATAGTGTTCTAGAACAAAACTGGTGTTACTCTCATCCCAAATGGGCAGATCAAGCTGGAAAAACATAACAAAAATGGCAAGTCCGTGTATCTCAATTCCCACTCACGATAATCAAGGGAAAGGACAGATAATGAATAATTCAGAGGAGAGATCCCAAAAAGCTCTCTAAAAACTACTGGTAAACAGGGTAAATGGAAATATTGAAAATCTGCAAAGGACTCTGTGTGAGCATGACAGGGAGAGAGAGGATGCAAAGCAAAGATCTATACAAGAATATCATGAGGATGAAGAAGCTACTCAAAGACTGATACAGGAATTGCATGAGCAGCTTGATAAATCTCAAAGAGAAATAAAGGAATGGCGTGAGCAGGCTGAGATCAGCCAAAGAGATAGACAGGAATTGCGTGAGATGGCTGAGAACAGACAAAGAGAAAATCAGGAATGGCGTGAGCAGGATGAGAACACTCAAAGAGAACTACAGATATTGCATGAAAGTGAGGAAGCTAAAAAAGGAATAATACAAGAATTCAGAGAGTGGGATGAGAATAGACAAAGATTACTAGAGGCATTCATGGAATCCACAAACAGAGAGCTGAAAGAAGTCAAAGAGACCACAAAGAGAATAGAGCACAACAGAAGGAATGGGAGTCCAAGGAAACCATAATCAATCAACTAAATGATTTGAGATTAAACACAACACCAAATTAAGGAAGTAAAGAAGTTCATACAAGATCTAAAACAAAGCTCCAACAAAGAATGTGAAGCCATAAAAACCGACCAACTAGAGTGAAAAGAAAAAAAAAAGAAAGTCTTAATAGTAGGTTAGACCATGCAGAAGATCAAATTTCGGGCATTGAAGACAGCGTAGATATATAGAAAAAGAACATACAACCATCCAGGACAAATCCAAGAAATATGATAGATTTAATAAACACTTGGAAGACACCATCAGAAGGCCTAATCTGAGGATAATGGGTGTAGCGGAGAACCTAGACACAGAAGTTAATGGTCTAGGAAATTTGTTTAACAGAATGCTAGCAGAGAACATCCCATACATGCAAAAAGAAAGACCTATTCCTATACACGAAGCTTTTAGACACCCAAATAGACCAGAACAGAACAGGATATGACATCGTCAGTTTATAATTCACAAAGGATCAATTCAGACCAAGGAAATGATCCTTACAGTTTCTCTATAAAGGAAACCAATTAGAATCACCTCAGATTTCTCATCAGAGACAATCAAAACAAGAAGAACCTGGAATGGTGTATGCCAGGCCCAAAAGACAAACAACTATCAACCAAGAATAATGTACCCAGCTAAACTCTCCTTTATAATCGAAGGTCAAATAAAACCCTTCCATAGCAAAGAAAAATGGAAGCAATATATCTCCACAAAACCAGCCCTACAAAAGATTCTTTAAAATGTCCTAAACAGAGAAAACCAACAAGACCACAATAAATTCCAAAAAACCTCACCCAAACTGAGAATCCAAGAACCATAGGAAGAACCCAGTTGCCACAGCAACTGGGTTCAAGAAATCCAAATACCTCTCAGTCCTATCTCTCAACATTAACGGACTTAACTCTCCAATTAAAGGACATAGAGTCTCTAGATTAAAAAGAAAGATCCTTCTATCTGCTGCCTTGAGGATTCACATCTTACCCATAAAAACAATCACATTTTCAATGTGAAAGACTGGAACAAAATCTACCAAGCAAGCAGCCCCCATAAACAGGCGGTGTTGCAATTCTAATATCAGATTAATAGACTCAATATTAAAATTAGTGAGAAGAGATAAAGAAGGTTGCTACATACTCATTAAGGGATCTCTCCTTCAGGAGGACATTACAATTCTAAACATCTATGATAAAAAAAAACGAAGTACCCAAATTTATCCAAGAAACACTACTCTCCCTCAAATCCCACATAGATCCAAAGACAATAATTATTGGGAACTTTAACACACCACTCTCCCCACTAGATAGATCAACTCGGCAAAAACTCAAGAGAGAAAACGCAGATCTAAAAAACTGCATAGATCAATTAGATTTAACAGACATCTACCATATATTTCACCCAGCAGCATGAGACTATACGTTTCTTTCAACAGCACATGGATACATTTTCCAAAATAGACCAAATTTTAGGCCACAAAGCAAACTTGTCCAAATTCAGAAACACTGAAGTTATACCTTGCATTCACTCAGACCACAGGGGAATAAAATTAGAACTCAACACCAAAAGCACCCAAAAAAGTCCTGTAACACATGGAGGCTGATCAACACACTATTGAATCATGATTGGATCATGTAAGAGATTAGAAATGAAATTCAAATCTTCAAGATATTCAACAAAAATGAACACACAAAAGAGCAGCTTCTCTGGGACACAGCAATAGCAGTACTCAGAGGCAAGTTTATAGCTCTCAGTTCCTACACCAACAAATTAGAGAGATCTGAAACCAACAAATTAATGAGACATCTGAGCCTCCTTGAGAAAGAGCAGCAAGATAAACTCCATTCCAGTAGACAGTAAGAAATTATTACAAGTCAATCAGAATTAAATGAATTAGAATACAAAAAAATCATAGAATGAATCAATAAAACAAAGAATTTGTTTGAAAAAATTAACAAAATTGACAGACCCCTAACAAATCTCGTCAGAAAAATAATAGAACACACCCAAATAAATAAACTCAGAGATGAGAATGGAAACATCGCCACAGAAACAACCAAGATTCAGGAGAGGGAAGATGGCGGAGGAGAAGTTGGAATCTGAACAAGCTCTCACAGTTTTAGAGTTCCAGTGAACAGTCCTAAGCCAGAGAATCACACCAAGTGTGCCATCACAGGACAGAGAGTTAGACAAGAGAGGGGAAGCCAAGGCAAAAAGACACATCTGAGCGCCTGCCAGCAGCCGCTGCGGCAGCGGCGGCAGGGTTGCGGCGGAGAACGCAGCCGGGGCCATAACTGAGCGCTCACACAGAGAGTCCAGGACAAAGGAGCCAAACGCAGCGGGCAAGAGGATTCTACTCAACAACAACAAGAACCGACAAGGAGTGGACATCTTCATCCTACAATTCGCAGACCAGAGATGGCTTCTACTCGAAGTGAGTAGAAGCCCGACATCCTCACTCCTTCTCAGGGAGCAGAGGAGGGAAGGCCACCCCTCCCCTCCCCCAGCACCGGTGATCTCCATCTTGGATACCGACAAAGCTCGGAGGAGCTGCCAGCTCCAACCCAGGCCTTGGAATAAAACGAGTCATTTAGCAGGTCACAAGAAGTTAATGGCGGCGAAGTGACCTGCCAGACTCGGCTCCATCCAGGGAAAAGTCACCCAGCTCAGGAAACAGCCATTGGAGTGGCTTTCCTCACTGGGTAATCAGAGCCAGAGGCTGCCCCTCCCTCTAGCAGCCTCAACAATCAATTGAAAAACAGAAACCCTGAGAATGGCTCCAGGCTGGGCTCTGTGAGTTTTTTTTTCACAAAATAGCCCCAGGAAAAAGCTACTGATTGTTGAAAGGCCTCAACTCTACCCAGAACCTAGCCTCACCACTGCATCCCCCTCTTTTGTGATTCTCAAAGCACATCAACCTCCCAGTAAACTAATCTGGGAGGGGGATCTCAAAATCTTGGGTAAAGCAGAGCATTTTTCTGCCTCTTCCAACAAACCGACTTAAGAAACCAATCAAGCCACAGGACCTCAAGCTGACCAGAGACTCCAACAAGAGGCTGTTTATAGACAAAAGGGAGATACAGGATTCTTCCCACCCCTCCCCCCCCAAAAAAAATCAAAGAACTTTTTTTTTTCTTCCTCTTCTTTTTTTTTTTCTTTTTTTTTTTTTGGTAACATATATATATATATATATATATATATATATATATATATAATTTTTTTCCTTTTACAAATTTTTTTTAATCTTTAATTTTTGCCTTTTTTGAAAATATAATTGTTTTCCAGTAACTTTTTTTTCTCTTATAATTTTTATATTAGGAATACATGAATGTGCGTTTTCCTTTCTTTTCTTGTCTTCTTTCTCTTTTTCTTTCTTTCTTAACTATCTTTTTGTTTTTTTGTCTAGCTCTACTGAACTTCTGATCTTTTTCTCTCCCTTTCTAATCCTTTTAGCCTTTTCCTCTCTTTTGATCTTCTGTATGTGACTTAACTCTTGTCCTGCATATCCTCAGATTAACCCGTAGTTAAATAGTAGACCCTATCCCCCATTGTGTACACACTTAATCCACAAATTTATTACCCAATTCAAAACCTCTGAGACTTAAATTCCTTAATAGCAGTACTACCTCTTTATACCTATATAATATTTTAAGCATTTTCTTAAGATTTTAACTTCTCCTCTATGTCCCTACCCTTCTATTAATATAGGAATCCCACAAACGGGAGGAAGCTAATCAAAGAGTAATTCAGGAATTGAGAGACCAGGATGAGAATACACAAAGATCACTAAAGGCATTCATGGAATCCATTAACAAAGAGCTGAAGGAAGTCAGGGAGACCACAAAGGGAATGCTGAATGGAACCCAACAGAAGGAATGGGAGTCCAAAGAAACCATAACCAATCAACTAAGTGATTTGAGAACAAACACTGAACACCAAATTAAGGAAGTAAAGAAATTCATACAAGACCTAAAACAGAGCTTCAACAAAGAACTTGAAGCCATCAAATCTGACCAATTAGAAGGAAAAGATAGAACAAAGTAGAGAGTCTTGACAGCAGGTTAGACCATGCAGAAGATCGAATCTCAGGGATTGAAGACAGCCTAGATATTATAGAGACAGAACATACAACCATCCAAGACAAATCCAAGAAATATGATAGATTTATCCAACACCTGGAAGACACCATCAGAAGACCTAATCTAAGGATAATGGGTGTAGAGGAGCACCTAGAAACAGAAGTTAATGGTCTAGGAAATTTGTTTAACAGGATCCTAGCAGAGAACTTCCCAAACATACAAAAAGATAGGCCTATTCAGATACAAGAAGCTTTTAGAACCCCAAATAGAGCAGACCAGAATAGGACATCCCACCTTCACATTATAATCCACACAGGATCAACTCAGAACAAGGAAAAGATCCTTAAAGCTGTCAGGGAGAAAAGGGTAATCACCTATAAAGGGAAACCAATTAGAATCACCTCAGATTTCTCAGCAGAGACAATCAAAGCAAGAAGAGCCTGGAATGACGTATGCCATGCCCTAAAAACAAACAACTATCAACCAAGAATACTGTACCCAGCTAAACTCTCCTTCGTAACTGAAGGCCAAATAAAAACCTTCCATAACAAAGAAAAATTGAAACAATACATCTCCACCAAACCTGCCCTACAAAAGATTCTTAAAGTTGTCCTACACATAGAAAACCAATAAGACCGCAACAAAGGCCAAGAAAATGCACCCAAACTGAGAATCCGAGAACCATAGGAAGAACCCAGGTTTCGCAGCCCCCAAGAAGGTGGATAACTTGGCAGGAACTCCCAAATGCCTCTCAATCCTATCTCTTAACGTTAACGGACTGAACTCTCCAATTAAGCGACATAGATTGTCTAGTTGGATTAAAAAACAAGACCCTTCTATCTGCTGCCTGCAGGAGTCACATCTTGCCCGTAAAAACAAACACATTTTCAATGTTAAAGGCTGTAACAAAATCTACCAAGCAAACGGCCCTCATAAACAGGTGGGAGTTGCAATCCTAATATCAGATAAAATAGACTTCAAATTAAAATTCGTGAGAAGAGATACAGAAGGTCGCTAAATACTAATTAAAGGATCTCTCCTTCAGGAGGATGTTACAATTCTAAATATCGATTCGCCAAACAATGGAGCACCCAAATTTATCAAAGAAACACTACTTTCCCTCAAATCCCATATAGATCCAAAGACCTTAGTTGTTGGTGATTTTAACACACCACTCTCCCCACTAGATAGATCAACTCGGCAAAAACTCAACAGAGAAACCACAATACTAAATAGCTGCATAGATCAACTAGACTTAACAGACATCAACCGAACATTTCACACAGCAGTATCAGAATACATGTTTTTCTCAGCAGCGCATGGAACATTTTCTAAATTAGACCACATTTTAGGCCACAAAGCAAACTTGTCTAAATTCAGAAACATTGAAGTTATACCTTGCATTCTCTCTGACCACAAGGGAATAAAATTAGAACTCAGCACCAAACGCCACCAAAGAAACTCCGGTATCACATGGAGGCTGAACAACACAATGCTGAATCAAGAGTGGGTCATGGAAGAGATTAGAAAAGAAATTCAAATGTTCATGCTATTCAACAAAAATGAACACACAAATTACCAGCTCCTCTGGGACACAGCAAAGGCAATACTCAGAGGCAAGTTTATAGCTCTGAGATCCTACATCAACAAATTGGAGAGATCTGAAACTAGCAATTTAATGACACATCTAAACCTCGTTGAAAAAGGGCAGCAAGATAATCCCAATCCAGTAGATGGAAAGAAATAATCAAAATTAAATCAGAATTAAATGAATTAGAATCCAAAAAAACTATAGAAAGAATCAACAAAACAAAGAGTTGGTTCTTCGAAAAACTTAACAAAGTTGACAGACAATTAGCAAATCTTATCAGAAAAAGGAGAGAACACACCCAAATTAATAAACTCAGAGATGAGAATGGAAACATCACCATGGAAACAACCAAGATTCAGAACATTATAAGGGAATACTTCTCAAAACTTTATGCTAATAAGTTCGACAACTTGACAGAAATGGACCTTTTCCTAGCAAAATTGACATACCAAAACTAAACCAAGATGAGTTAAACCAGCTCAACCGGCCCATATCAAGCATTGAAATAGAAACACAAATAAGAGACATCCCAGCTGGGCTGGGAAGGTGGCTCAGTGGTAGAGCGCTTGCCTTGCATGCTCGAGGCCCTGGGTTCGATTCCTCAGCACCACATAAGCAAAAACAAAAAAAAGCCGGAAGTGGCGCTGTGGCTCAAGTGGTAGAGCACTAGCCTTGAGCTGAAGAGCTGAGGGACAGCACCCAGGCCCAGAGTTCAGGCCCCATGACCAGACCCCAAAAAAAAAGAGACATCCCAGCTAAGAAAAGTCCAGGACCAGATGATTTTACAGCGGAATTTTACAAGGCCTTCGAAGCAGAGCTCACACCAATACTCCTCCAACTCTTCAATGAAATTGAAAGAGAAAGCTCACTACCGAACACATTCTATGAAGCCATCATAACCCTCATCCCAAAACCAGGCAGGGACTCATCAAAGAAAGAGAACTATAGACCCATTTCTTTGATGAACATTGATGCAAAACTTATCAACAAAATTTTGGCCAATCGACTTCAATAATTCATCCAAAAAATCATACACCATGATCAAACAGGATTCATTTCAGGGATGCAAAGCTGGTTCAATATACGCAAATCAATTAATATTATACATCACATCAACAGGAGCAAGAATAAGAACCACATGGTTATCTCAATAGATGCAGAAAAAGCATTCGACAAGATCCAACACCCCTTTATGATGAAGGTTTTGGAAAAATTAGGAATCCATGGAACATTCCCCAATACAATAAAGGCTGTATATGACAAACCTACAGCCAGCATTATACTCAATGGTGAAAAACTAAAGCCATTTCCTCTTAACTCAGGAACAAGACAAGGATGCCCACTCTCTCCACTTCTCTTCAGTCTAGTATTAGAATGCCTAGCTACAGCAATAAGACAAGGTGCAGACATAAAGGGGATCCAAATAGAGAAAGAAGAAATAAAACTCTCCTTCTTTGCAGATGACATGATCTTGTATTTAAAGAATCCCATAGACTCCACTCCCAAATTACTCAAGCTGATTCAAAACTTTTGCAAAGTAGCAGTTTATAAAATTAACCCCCCAAAATCAATGGCTTTTCTGTATGCCAACAATGAGAAAAGTGTGGCTGAAATTAGGAATGCAACTCCGTTTGTAATAGCCCCACAAAAATAAAATACCTAGGAATTAACTTAACTAAAGAAGTGAAGGACCTCTATGATGAAAACTTTAAAATCTTGAAAAAGGAAATCAACACAGAACTTAAAAAATGGCAAAAGCTCCCATGCTCCTGGATTGGAAAGGTTAACATTATGAAAATGGCAATTCTTCACAGGGCTATCTACAAATTCAACGCAATACCTATCAAAATTCCAACCTCATTCTTCAAGGAAATAGAAGAGGCAATCTAAAAATTCATATGGAAAAATAAAAGACCCCGAATAGCAAAAACGCTCCTCAACGGAAAGAATACTGCTGGAGGAATATCAATACCAAATTGATAACTCTACTATAAAGCCATAGAAATCAAAACAGCTTGGTATTGGCATAAGAACAGACCTCAGGACCAATGGAATAGAATTGAAAACCCAGAAATGAACCTACAGTCCTATAGCCATCTAATCTTCGATAAGGGATCTAAAACAGTAGAATGGAAGAAAGACAGTCTCTTCAGTAAATGGTGCTGGCAAAATTGGTTAACTACATGTAGAAAACTTAAGCTAGAACCTTATATATCACCCTGCACCAGAATCAACTCCAAATGGATCAAAGACCTTGAACTCAAAGCAGACACTCTGAAATCATTACAGGATGGAATAGGAGAAACCCTAGGTCTCCTTGGCTCAGGCCGAAATTTTCTGAATAGAGACCCGGAAACACAACAAATCAAAGAAAGGTTGGACAAATGGGATTGCATAAAGTTGCAGAGCTTCTGCAGGGCAAATGCCATAGCTAGCAAGATCAATAGAAAGCACACCGATTGGGAGAAGATCTTTACTAGCCATACAACAGACAAGGGTCTCATATCTAAAATATACTTGGAACTCAAAAAATTAAACCCCCCAACAACAAGTCTTCAAAGAAACAACTGCCCAATAAATAAGTGGGCGAAAGACTTAAAGAGAAACTTCTCTGAAGAAGAAAGAAGGATGGCCAATAGACACAGGAAGAAATGCCCAACCTCCCTAGCCATAAAAGAAATGCACATCAAAACAACATTGAGATACCACCTCACTCCAGTTGGAACGGCTATAATCAAGAACTCAAATAACAGATGCTGGAGTTGATGTGGACAGAAGGCAGCCCTAATGCACTGTTGGTGGAAGTGTAATCTTGTTCAACCACTTTGCCAAGCAGTATGGAAGTTCCTTAAAAGACTCCACATAGAGCTCCCTTATGACCCAGCAATTCCACTTTTGGGTATTTACTGAAATGTTCACAAACAAGACCACACTAAAGCTACCAGCACGACTATGTTTATTGCAGCATTGTTTAACATAGCTAAGATATGGAACTAACCCAGATGCCCCTCAGTAGATGAATGGATCAAGAAAATGTGTTATATTTACACAATGGAATTCTGTCCCCATCAGAAAGAATGATATTGCACCATTTGTTAGGAAATGGAAAGAGTTGGAAAAAAATATATTAAGTGAAGTAAGCCAGGCCCAAAGAAACGTAGGTACCATGGTTTCCCTTATTTGCAATAACTAGTATATATCTGAGTCAAGCAGTAAAGGGCAGATAAGTTGATGTTAGGGAAATGAGCCCTAAGATGTGAATTCAAATGAATTTTTTTCTTTCATGTGATTGTATCTAACACATTTATAAGATTATTTCTTTGTTGTTTTGTATGTCCCTCCCCCACGATATAACCCTTGATTTCCTTTTATTTTATGTTGGTATAATTTGTGGAGGGTAAGGGAAAAAACAAATCGTTTAAATAGGGATAGAGTTGGACCCATTACAACAATGAAATGTACAAGATGTTATGTCGAAAAAGAACTGTACAATTTTTGTGGGGGGGGAGGATTAAATTGGCGGAACTTGGAGAGAATGGGTAGGTATGGGAAGGGGAAACAAAGGAAGAGGCTACAATGTTTGATAAGAAATGTACTCATTATCTTACCCATGTAACTGTAACCCTTCTGTACAGTATTTTCACAACAACAAAAAATATTAAATTCAAATATGGAATGAAATTAATTCCAATAATGCATTGCATTAAGATGTTTAGAAACAAGTGAGAAACTTAAAGGTCTATAAGATATTTTTTTGGAAGTGAAGGGATATAGGAATTTGGTTCTCTAGTTTAAGCAATTTGCAAAAGCATTAGGCAAAACAAAATTTACATTTGCAGCAGACTTGACACATTAAATGTTGTATGTTGAAAGGGACACACGCCTCAACAATATGTCAATGCTCTCTTCTTATTTATTTCTAAAGGTTTAGGCTTCTGGTCTCTTAATATCATAACTTCAAAAAATTATCTTTATCTAGTTGTGCAAAGGGGTTTTGCTTCATCATGTCAGTGTTGAATAGAGTGTATATGCATTTGAATATACAGTGCATCTGGATCATTGTCAAACTTTCCATTTTTCTTCGGCCCCTTACCCTAACCACACTTATCCCTTCAAGTTTCCTACTTATATTGTCACATGTGTACATTAAGTGCTATGACTGTATTAGTCCACCATTTCATTCTCCATTCTTCTACCCTACTCCCTTTTAGCCCAGATCCCCTTTCAAGACTTGTTTCAACTTCATGGTTTTTTGTTAAATATCTCTAATTTGGCATTTGGCTATGGGCTTGCCCCATCCTTTCTTCCATGTTTGACCTATACAAATGAGTATATTTCTCCACATTTCTAATCTGTGAATGGCTGAGATATGTCTCCTTTACTATTCACCTTCTGTCCTAAATTTAAAATTGTACTTTCAGGGCCATTCATTAGAGCATTTTTTATTCTCTACACACTGAAGAGAATTTCCATGCTCTCAGCTTTATGTTATCTATCATGAATTTCCATCGCTTATCACTTCAGCAGTCTAAATTTAAAGTCATATTTTTTGCATTATATTCACACAGTTTAAGTGAATATCAAGGGTAATTTTCATAGTATTGGAAGTTTAGGGACAATCTTCAATTTCTGATGATAGAAGCAGGAGTCAATTTTAATTTTCAGATTCCACTATATAGTGACCCCTGTAGTCTTCTAAATTTTCAATAAATTTCGAGTTAGTTTTTATTAATAATTTAAAAAGTTTTATTTCAGTATTAGAAATACTGCTCCATGTTCCCCATGTTCCCCATGTTTCCCACTAGTTCAGGTTAAGGCCCCTTTGTCTTTATTTTTTGAGAGGCCATGGGATGTGGATAAACAGAGAGATGATCATTACTCAAGTATCTCCTTCTCTTCTGTTTCTGCTGTTCTTGTTGAGAGGAGGACTGGAGCAGGGAACAGGAGTGATGGTTGACTTCACCATACAAGGGAGTATTCCTGGCATGTCCATTATTGTTTCTCAGAATCAATTAAAGTGCTTATTCTTGCCTTCTCTGTTACAGTAAACTCACAATGGCTTCCTTAGTTCAGGAGGAAGCATACTAACAGGTTATTACTTGCAAATTGGTATTTTATATCTCAGTATACTACTACCAAATATAGAAAGCGGTGTCTACATAAATGCAAAGGTACTGATTGTCCAACAATACCTTAGTGAGGAGTAGACAATTCTACTCAGCTACCCCCTCCTCTCGTATCCTGTCTTCGACTTCCCTCCCTTCATTTACCCTCCCTTCCTTTCTTCTTTCTTTGTGTCTCTCTGCTCCATATTCATCTTTGTCTTCTCTCTTTTTCGCTTCCGGTAGCAAGTGCTTTGGTTTATCAGACAACACATAAATAATTGAACAAATATTTCTTTCTCCTCTTTTTGTGATTATTTATTCTTAAGAAATGAATTCTAGCACAGCACCAGTGGCTTACACCTAGATAGTAGGTAGGTTCAAATTTGACAATTGCAATTAGAAGCTATTCCAAATAGATAAATCTAAGAGATTCTTTTCTCTACTGTGGTAAAAGGAAGAAGTGAAGGTGTGGCTCAGGTGGTATAGAGCAAACATTGAGCATTAAAGACCAGATAGAGCTCAAGGCCAGGGGTTCAAACCCCATTACCAGTGCAATACTTAAAAAAAAAATTTAGTCCTTTGTCTTTGAAAATTGATATTTTTCCAAAAATTCGTACCCAGGACAATTTTCAAGGTCCAAGACTCTTTTTAAGGCTCTTTCACATCTTAAACTGATTCTTCTGCTTGATTCATATTATGCAAAATAGAAGTCAGACTTCATAGTATAAAGTATGCACATTACTGAACAGTTCTTACCATTTTTAATGTAAAGGATGCATGAGAGAGGAATTCACCACACTTGGGTGAGTTAGATTTGACTCATTGACAGACTTTTACAATTAAATGAGGGTCTGTTTACATGTAAAGAAGTATATATATATATATATATATATATATATATATATATATATATATATATATATATATATATGGTTTTCTAGGCGAGAGAACGAGCTAGCTGTTGTCCAAGTTTGAATCAGAGTAAGTTTATTCCTATGATATGGTAAAGAGAAGCTCATCTCATAGAACACTTTGCAGACAGTAATTTCAAAAGGATTAAAAGCCCATGCCTATATTTTTGGTTTTTTTTGTTTTTCTGTTTTTTTTGGTCGGTCGTGGGGCTTGAACTCTGGGCCTGGGTGCTGTCCCTCAGCTTTTCAGCTCAAAGCAAGCACTCTACCACTTGAGCTACAGCACCACTTCCCCATGTCTATAATTTGAACAGCCAAGTTTATACAAACAAAAAACAGTTTTCTGAGCCAAAAAAATAAGTTAGAGCAAAAGGAACTATGTTAAATAGAGTTAATGGCTGAGTGATATGTGTAAATGTTTTCTGTATTCACAAATAAACTATAAGTCTTTCGTCATGTCCCTAACATCAATCTCCAAGATAGGCCTTGCTAAATCTGTCACAGAGGACTGGGTTTATGCTATTGTCAGTTTTTTTTAGGGTCCAATATCTTTCACAGTCGCTGGGTTGCAAACTGCTCACACCACATGCAGTGTCTGGAAACAATTGCTGTCTAGCTAAACACCTAAGGGATTTTTTGTGTTTCTCTGGCTTAGGACTGTTCACTGGAACTCTAAAACTGCTTTCTTTGCAAGACGCTGTTTAGCATCCAGCTTCTCCTCTGCCATCTTCTAGTTTTTAATCCTTTTGAAATTACTGTCTGCATAGTGTTCTATGAGATGAAATTTTCTTTACAGTATCATAGGAATAAACTTACTTTAATTCCAACTTGGACTGTAGCTAGTTTATTCCCTCCCCTAGAAAACCATCTGTCCAGTCTTCTTTATATGTCAACAAATGCTCATTTACCTGCAAAAGTCTGCCAGTGATTCAAACCTAACTCACCCAAGTGAGGTGAATTCCTCTCCCATGTTTCCCTTACATTAAAAATGGTAAACATGTGCATGTTTAGCCATGCACATACTTTTTAATGGAAAGTGTGGTTCCTATTTTGCATAATGTGAATTAAACAGAGGAATCAGGTTAAGAAGTGAAAGAGCCTTTGAAAGAGTCTTTGACCTTGAAAATTTTCCTGGGCATGAATTTTTGGAGAAATTTCCCCATTCAAAGAGGTAGGACTCATTTTTTATATTGTCCTGTTACTTGGGTTTGAACTCCTGGCCTTGAGTTATATCTGGGATTTAATTCTCAATGTTTGGACTATACCTCCTCACCCCCACCTTTACTTCTTCCTTTTACCACAAATGGAAAAAAGAATCTTTAGGTTTGTCTACTTGGAATAGCTTTGAATTGCAATTGTCAAATTTGAACCTACCTAGTAGCTACTTGTAAGCCATTGGTGCTCTGCTAGAACTCACTTCTTAAACATAAATCATCACAAAAAAGAGAAAAAAAATTCAATTATTTGTGTGTTGTCTGATAAATCAAATCACTTGCTACTGGGAGATAGAATGCATGAAGTTAAAGATGAATATGGAGGATGGAAACACAAAGAAAGAAAAAGGAAAGGAGGGTAAATGAGGGAAGGGGAAGGGAGGATGTGAGAGGAGAGGCGTGCTGAATAGAATTGTTTATAAGGTGTTATTGGACAATCAGTGCCTTTGCATTTATGTAGCCAAAGCTTTATACTTTTGGTAGTAATAAGTTGAAATATAAAATACCAATTTACACGTAATAACCTGTTAGTGTGCTTCCTTCTGCACCAAGGGTAACACCGTGAAGTACTGTTACAAAGAAGGCAAGAGCAAGCAGTTTAAATGATTCTGAGAAACTACTATTTACATGCCAGGAATGCTGCCTTTTATGGTTAAGTCAAGCATCACTCTTGTTTCCTAATCTAGTCTTCCTCTCAACAAGAATAGCACAAAAGGAAGAGGAAGGATATATCTGAGTAATGATCATCTCTCTGTTTTCCCTCTTCCCTTGGCCTCTCAAACAATAAAGTCAAAGGAGACTTAACCTGAAACGGTGGGGGAAATGGCAGGAAAAAGTTCAGTCTAGCTTAATGTGAAAGTTTTAAAATAATTGGGGTAGTGTTGCAAATACTGAAATAAAATGTTTGTAATTAGTAATAAAAAGTAACTCTAAATGTATTGAAAATTTAGAAGACTAAAAGACTCATTCCATAGTGGAATGTACATAATTAAACTGACTCATGTTTCTATCATCAGAAATTGAAGACTGCTACTAAACATACAATACTAGATAAATTAACCTCGATATTCACTTAAAGTGTTTGAATATGATGCAGAAAACATTACTCATGTAACTGTAACCCTTCTGTACAATAAAAAATGGATAAATTTAACAAATAGATTGCTGAAGTGATAAGTGATAGAAATTCATGATGGATAGCATAATGCTGAGAGCATGGAAATTATTTTCCTTCCATCATCTGTGTGTAGAGAAGAAAAAAGCTTTAATTGATGACCCTGAAGGACCAATTCTGAATTTAGGACAGAAGGACAATAGTAATGGAGACCTATCTCAGCCATTCAGAGATTAGAAAAGTGGAGAAATAGCCTCATTTATGTAAGTCAAACACGGAAGAGAGAATGTTGCAAGCCCAAATCCAAATGCCAAAGTGGCAGAGAAATTTAACAAAATACCATGAAGTTGAAATAAGTCTAAAAACTGAGAGCTGGGCTTAAGGTGAGTAGCGCAGAAGAATGGAGAGGGAAATGGTGGACTAATACACTCATAAAACTCAATGTGCATATGTGAGAATTTAAATAGGAAACTTGAAGGGATAGGTGGGGTTGGGGTAAGAGAAGGACGAAATGTGGAAAGTTTAACAATAATCCAGATGTATTGTACATTGAAATGAACACTTTATTCAACTGAAATGCACATACACTTTATTCAACACTGACATGATGAAGCAAAACTCCTTTGCACAACTTGCTGAAGATGAAAACAATTTTGAAGTTTTATTATTAAGAGACCAGAAGCATAAACCTTTAGAGACAAATAAGAGGATATCATTGACATATTGTTGAGGCATGTGCTCCTTTCAATATACAAAAATTAATGTGTTAAGTCTGCTGCAAATGTATATTTTATTTTGCCAATTTGTGTTGCAAATTGCTTAAAATATAGAGTAGCAAATTCCACTATCCCTACACTTCCAATAAAAAAATTCGTATAGACTTTTAGGTTTCTCAGTTGTTTCTAAACAACTTAATGTAATGCATTGGGGCCAATTTCATTCTACATTTAAGTTTAAATTTTAAAACCCTAAATTCTTTTAAAATGCTCTCACTTGGACATATGTATGGACAGATAAATGATGTGGGCTGAATCAAAATTATTCAGAAGGTTGTAAATGGATGCTTACCTAATTTTCTCTCTTCTGGATCATAGAATACAGACTATCCGTGTTAGGAAAATGGAGGAGAATGGAAAATGAAGAGGCCAGACTTGATCATCAACAGGTGAGAAGTGTTTATTGATGAACAGCTAGGGTCACAGCCCTTCCAGCAAGTTTGGAGGTTTTGTGAGGGAACTGGGACAGGATCTGGGTTTTTATAGGAGGTCTGAGCAAGGTGGTAGAGGCTAATGAAAAGCCCCAAAGTCAAGGAATGTGGGGGCCTTTCAGTTGGGGCAACAATGGGATGTTTACAGCTGGGATTAGGTGGATTGCCCTGCCTACACTTCAAAGGAGTTCACATAACTGGGATTTTCTCTGGAGTCTGTATGGGCACTTGACAGTGGGGTGGGAGTCAATCCTTCATATTCCATCTTTAGATACATAAAATGATAGGGCCAAGGGAGGAGAGACAAATTCTTCATATAAGATCTTTGGATACATAAAAAGAATTGGGCTGAGAGAGGAGTATCATGGTGTTATGAGAACAAAACAGATTCCATCATTTTAAACTCTGGAGTATAAAAGGTAGAGGGGCATAGTGATCTTTTCTGGCTACTTCCAGCTGGCATGGGGGTGTCAAGGAGTTACTGGGGCTGCGGTCTTCAGGTCCAGGTGTGTGCTGTGTACAGGGCCCTGTAAGCAAAGCCTCTGGTTGTCTGTAGTAATAGGATGGCCTTGACTTGGTCCCAGGTCTTTAGTGAAGGATGTTATCCTGTAAGAGAGATACTTGAAAACGCTGAGATCAAGCAAAAGACTGACAAGGTGGCAGGACTAGTTGATATGAGTCACATAGTACACCCTGGGATCAAGTCAGAAAAGTTCCATTTGGATCATGAGCCCATAACCAGTCAGAAACTAGGACTGGATTGGAGTAGTTAAGGGCCTGGTGAGAGACCTTGATCATTTCCTATAAATAGCAAGTAACAAAGGCAAGAATGTAAATTCCTGTCTAGTTAGAAGTTAGACAGATATGGATATTAGATGGACAAGCTTCTCACTTGTTTCTATTGACCTCCTGGCTCTGGTTAATTTTGAAAGGGCAGGCACAAAGTGGCTGATGTGACATCATTTTCTCTTATTCTTTTCCACCTTGTCCTGTGATCTAGGTGCTTGTGGCTGGGATATGGGCTTTGAACTCAAGGCCTGAGCAATTTCTCTGAGCACTTCTGCTCCTACACTTTTGAATCACAGGCCACATTTAGCATTTGGCTGGTTAATTTTTTGAGCCAGCTTCCAGCCTGGCAATTTGCTGATTAGTTGGAAGATAGAATCTCAGAGGGATTTTTCTGCCTGGCCTGACTTTGAACTGCAATCTTGGCCAAAAACCCCTCATTATTTCCAGTAAAAGCAAAAAGGAGATCCATGGGAACAAGTAAAACTTAGGTGCATCCCGTCAAGAATTGATCAACAAATAGTTGCCAGAACTCTGGAATGACAAAACTCAATAGATAGGATGAGAGTTTGAGCATAGCTTGGCTGCCTGGAAAACCTGATAACCAAAGTGTATAAGAGGCTCTCCTGGCCTATACATGTTTCAATTGCATAACAACATAGCTGGTTTTTTTCAGGTCAGAGAGTGTCCCACAAAAGTCTTAGTTTTTGTAAATGTAAAGCAGTCTTTTACCATTAATCAGCTGTGTGTGATGGAGTCAGGCAGGAGTCCAGTGTACTGTGGTGGAGGTGGGATGGTCCAGGCAGGATCTGGGCTAAACTGCATCCCTCAGATGGATGATCAAATCTCCTGTTTAGTTGCTTACAAAATTATACACAGACTGCTTAAGACACGGCATTAGATGAAAATAGAGAATGACATGCTAGTTTTAATGTTAAATCACAGCCAAAAATTACATACCAGCATTACTCATAAGCTGTTTTTTAAGGCATACTCATACCATCTCCTACATACTCGAACTTTCTGAGAACAGAAACAGATACATGGAA
Source organism: Dipodomys merriami (assembly GCF_024711535.1). Classification (NCBI taxonomy): domain Eukaryota; kingdom Metazoa; phylum Chordata; class Mammalia; order Rodentia; family Heteromyidae; genus Dipodomys; species Dipodomys merriami. The sequence goes on along the minus strand of NW_027204982.1, from coordinate 747,063 downwards.
CAAACAATTTAAGTCAATTCTTACCTCCTTACTGGTGTCAAAGTCAATGTTAAAAAAGCAAGCTTATTGAAACTTCTAGCTTTTTCCAGTAAACAATCTTATTTTTTCAAGATTAGTTTATAACTATGAGTTATTTTTAGATGTAACTGAATTTTTTAATAGAATGAAATATAATTCTTACTATTATGAAGTATTTCACAATAATCCACTGTAATGGACTTTCCCCAAGGTCAATTATTACATACTATATCTCACACACTATTATGATTACATTGTATATTGCATATAGTGTGAAGTGAAAGTAGTTTGGACCATTTCATAGAAATTCTAGGTGCTATTTTAGCATTATAAATTCACATCTGTGGTTTTAAACTAAGGAAAAATATTTTAGAGTTAAAATCAAATATGAATATGTAGTGTGTCTCAATTAAACCAAAAATTCTGTGTTCATACAGACAAAATTATTTTCTTTCCACTAAAGAATTTGAAGTAATGCCATTGGAAATAGTGAGGCAAGAAGTGGCAGAGTTCAAATCAGGTCAAACAACGTCTCTGTTATTCTGCTAACCCCTCCACTAAGAAGACCTCCCTGTTCCCAGGTGCCACAAAACTTCAAGCTTCTCTCTTAGAATTCAATTTGGAAAAATCCTAAATCACCGATTCTTTTTGCGTTTTCTGTTATAGGAATCAAAATATAGACACAAAAAAATTGAAATAAAATGCACATATATGTTGAAGCCATCACAGCTGGAAAAACAACCAACAAATTGGAACTTGCCCAGTAACAAAAATATGTTGTGCCAGTTTATTTTTTAAACTACAAAACATTCAAGTACATGTTAATTTGAGTAGAGCTATAAGGATAACTGTCTCTCAAAAATAAGGTTCTGTTAATTTGTAATTAAATTCATCTGTATGAACCTAATATAGCAAATCCCTTGAATGCATCAAATTGTTTAAAATGAATGTAACTGTATATGAAGTAAGATCTGCACATATTTAAATTAAAAATGTTACATTATCAAATCAAAAAGATCATGACATACTTAAAAATTCAGAAATGCATTTAGTAAGTCCAAAATATTCATAATGAGAACTAAATACTACGGACTTTACTACAACAAAATATGCAAAGAATAGAATCTGAGAAGTGCACGAGTGTACATAATTTAAAAGTACTCTAAATTACACTGCTTATAGAAGACTGAATGTGGGTTATCTAAAGGAAAACATCAGCACATTATATAAATGAATTTAAAAATCTCATGAAAAACAATAGAAGTTTTTGGAAAATATTATTTAAATAAAGGGTGGTCAAAATCTAGTACTGACAAAATTGCATACATATTTATTTAGATCCAAAAAAGACCCAAGCTACTTGAGGTGATTTGAAATTTTGGCAAAGTAGTAGAATACAACTGTATTATGGATGCTGACTCTGGCATGGAATTCATTTCCTCTGATCTGACAAATAAATAAATCAAAGAACATAAGTTCTCCAACTAAATATCAAGTTCTAACCAAACATATAACCATAAAAGTCATCATACAAGCCATATTGCAACTGGGATAAAAGAAAAATAAGTCATACTAATTCCATATTTATTGTAAATGTTTATTTTTCATAAATTAATTCCTTTATCTTGCATTTTAAAAACATTGTGTTAAATGATGTATATATTGATAACTAATTTTGGATGCCTCCTTAAATTTTGTTCTGAGTATAATATCTCATTTCAATTCCTAACACATGAAATGATGTAGTTTATAAAACATGCGAATAACCACTATTTATAATACACAAAATCTCATAAGCATGATTTCAGGAAGCATAGGTTAACATTTGGATATCTTGGTCTCATGACTTATGAGGACTATCTGCATGAATATAGTTCTACCTAGATTCCTCAGCCTAAATTTAGCCACTGTTAATAAATGTTTATATCTTTATCTGTCACCCATCAGAGCTTAAACCTGTGTATTAATTCCAAGGAAAATCATAAGGTAAGAATTTAGCTTTTCTGGATATAAAGTAAATAAAAATGCAGCATAGAGTAACTCATTGGACTAAAGTCAACCTATTTCTATAAAACATGTTAAGCATTTTCTTACATGAAAGGACTTCACACTGACATGTATAATTACAAGAAGAAAAACGATCAATATTCACAGTGGCACAAAAATCCCGTAGGTGCCTACAAGACTGCACCTTTCTCTAAACATTGCATGTCATGTGAGCGGTTTGCAACCCAAGTGACTGTAGAAGATATTGGACCCTAAACAAAATGGACAATTGCATAAACCCAGTCCTCTATGACAGATTTAGCAAGACCTATCTTGGAGATTCTTGTTAAGGACATGATGAAAATTTTATAGTTTGGTTGTGATTACACATGTCACTCAGCCATTAACTATATTTAACATAGTTCCTTTTGCTCTAACTTATATTTTCTTGACTCAGAAAACTTTCTTGTTTGTGAAAACTTGGCTGTTCAAAACATAGACATGGGTTTTTAATCCTTTGGAATTACTGTCTGCATAGTGTTCTATGAGATGAGCTTCTCTTTACCATATCATAGGAATAAACTTACTCTGTTTCAAACTTGGACAGCAGCTAGCTGGTTCTCTCTCCTAGAAAACCATTTATATAGACTTCCTTACATGCAAAAGTATGTCAGTGAGTCAAACCTAACTCAACCAAGTGAGGTGAATTCTGCTCTCATGCTTCCTTTATATTAAAAATTGTAAGAATTGTTCAGCAGTGGGCATACTTTCTAATGTGAAGTGTGACTCCTATTTTCCATAATGTGAATCAAACAGTTGAATCAGTTTAATATGTGAAAGAGACTTTCAAAGAGTCTTGGACCTTGAAAATTGTCCTGGGTATGAATTTTGGGAGAAATATCCCTTTTCAAGCACAAAGGATTCATTTTTTAATATTATGCTGATACTGGGCTTTGAACTCCTGGCCTTGAGTTCTATCTGGGCTTTAATTCTCAATGTTTGCTCTATACCACCTGGGCCACAACTTCACTTCTTCCTTTTACCACAAGTTGAGAAAAGAATCTCTTAGGTTTGTCTACTTGGAAAAGCTTTGAATTGCAATTGTCAAATTTGAACCTACCCAGTATCTATGTGTAAGCCATTGGTGTTCTGCTAGAACTCACTTTTTTTCAGGTAAGGGGTAGGTTTATTCAGTAGACCTGCTGGGACCTGGCAAGATTGGAACTCCACGTGGCTGGGAAAGGCCTGGGAATGAGAGAGAGCTGGGAAAGAGAGGAAAGAGAGGGGAAATAGCTAGAAAAGAGCAGAGAGAGCAGAGAGAGCTAGGAAAGAGCAGGGAGAGAGCTAGGTAGCAGAGAGAGCTAAAATAGAGCAGTGAGAGAGAGCAGAGAGAGTTAGAAAAGAACAGAGAAAGAGCTAGGTAGCAGAGAGAGCTAGAATAGAACAGAGAGATCTAGAACTCACTTCTCAAGAATAAATAATCACAAAAAGAGGAGAAAGAAATATTTGTTCAATTATTTATATGTCGTGTGATAAACCAAATCACTTGCTAATGGAAAAGAAAAAAAAGAAGATAGAGATGAATATGGAGGAGAGAGATACAAAGAAATAAGTAGGGAAGGCTGGGTAAATGAGGTGAGGGGAGTGGAAGGGAGGATATGAGAGGAGGGGTAGCTGAGTGGAATTGTCTACTCCTCACTAAGGTATTTTTGGACAATCAGTACCTTTGCATATTTGTAGACAAAGCTTTCTATATTTGGTAGTAGTAAGCTGAGATTTAAAATAACGATTTACAGGTAACAACCTGTTAGTGTGCTTCCTCCTGCTGCAAGGTAGCCACAGTTAGGTTACTGTTACAGAGAAGGCAAGAGTAAGCAGTTTAAGTGATTCTGAGAAACAATAATTGACATGCCAGGAATGCTTCCCTGTATGGTGAAGTCAAGCATCACTCTGCTCCAGTCTTCCTCTGATCAAGTATAGAAGAAACAGAAAAGGAAGGGGATTCATGAGTAATGATCATCTCTCTGTTTATCCTCTTCCCTTGGCTTCTGAAACAATAAAGCCAAAGGAGACAATCTGAACTAGAAGGGAAAATGGGGGAAAAGTTCAGTCTAACTTATTGTGAAACTTTTAAAATAATTGGAGCAGCATTTCAAATACTGAAATAAAACTTTTAAAATTATTAATAAAAAGTAACTCGAAATTTATTAAAAATTTAGACTACAGGGCTCAATAAATAGTTTTATCTGCATAATTAAAACTGACTCCTGCTTCTATCATCAGAAATTGAAGATCGTCCAATACTAGGTAAATTACCCTTGATATTCACTTAAACTGTGTGAATATAATGCAGAAAATATTACTTTAAATTTAGACTGCTAAAGTAATATGTGATGGAAATTCATGATGGAACCATAATGCTAAGAACATGGAAATTATTTCCCTTCCATCTTAAGAGTGTAGAGAAAAAAAAGAGCACTATTGGATGGCCCTGAAGGTCAAATTGTAAATTTAGGAGAGAAGGTGAATAGTAAAGGAGACTTATCTTGGCCATTCAGACATAAGAAATGTAGAGAAATATACACATTTATGTAGGTCTAACATGGAACAGTGGATGTGGCAAGGCCATAGCCAAATGCCAAAGGTAAAGATATTTAACAAAATACCATGAAGTTCAAACAAGTCTTAAAAGGGGATCTGGGCTTGAAGGGAGTAGGGTAGAATAATGGAGAGGGAAATGGTGGACTAATATAGTCAATATACATATAGCACTCAATGTACATATGTGAGAATATAATTAGGGATAGGGATAGGTGGGGTTGGGGTAAGGGAAGGAAGAAAAATGGCAAGTTTGACAATGATCCAGATGCACTATACATTGAAATGCACATACACTTTATTCAACACTGACATGATGAAGCGAAACCCCTTTGCACAACTAGGTAAAAATAAATTTTTTGAAGTTTTATTATTAAGAGAACAGAAGCATAAACCTTTAAAGATAAATAAGAGGATAGCATTAACATATTGTTGAGGCTTGTGTTCCTTTCAATATACAAATTTTAATAAGTGTCAAGTCTTCTGCAAATGTAAATTTTATTTTGCCAATTCTTTTTGAAAATTGTTTAAACTGAAGAGTACCAAATTCCAACATCCCTTCATTCCATTAAAATTTTTTTATAGACCTTTAGGTTTTTCAGTTGTTGCTAAATATTTTAATGTAATGCATTGGAACTAATTTCATTCCATATCTAAATTTAAATTTTAAATGACTAAATTCTTTTAAAATCATCTCACTCAGGCACAAGTATGGATAAATAACTGATGTGGGCAAAATCAGAATTATTTAGAAGGTTGTAAATTGATACTTAGTTTTCTCTCTGCTGGATCATAGAATACAGACTGTCCAAAATGGAAAAAGTTAGCCTTCCACGTTTTCGGCATATAAACACTCCATCAACATTTCGTTATTAGAGGATTATTCAAGATGAGCTACATGTTGATTAATAATGACTGAGTATGTCAGAAAGATGAGGGAAAACCATCTACACTTCACTGAGGTTCTGATTTGTGCTTCAATAAGTGTTCTGAAAACTCTCCTTCAGAGAACTAGCAGCTGCATTTCTAAAAAGTCCCTGGGTTTGAATACATACCTTAGGGTTCATTTCCCTAACATCACCTTATCTGACCTTTTCTGCTTGACTCAGACATATACTAGATATTGAAAATTGTTTTTAGCACATTTATAAGATTATTTCTGTGTTGCTTTGGATATCCTTCTCCCACAGTATAATCCCTGCTTTTACTGTATTTGATGTCCGCATAATTTGTGGAGGGGAAGGGGAAAAACAAATCGTTTAAATATGGATACAGGTGGACCCATTGCAACAATGAGAAGTACAAGTCGTTATGTCGAAAAATGAACTTTACAACTTTGGTCGCCAGGCGGATTGGGTAGGGGGGCGGAGGGAGGGTGGGAAGGGATGGGAAGGGGAAACAAAAGAAGAGGCTACAATGCTTGATAAGAAATGTACTCATTATCTTGCCCATGTAATGGTAACCACTCTGTACAGTATTTTCACAATAATAAAATCAAAGTCCCTGGGTTGTTACACTTTCTGATAATGTCTCAATTCAAGTACTTCAATGTGGACTTCCATACTATTCAATGATGCTGTATTAGCTCCTTGTTATAATTTGCAGACAGGTCTTGGTGATGAAATTTGTGCTTTTCAAAATTGCTGTCCCAATTCCACCCACAAACTGCAGACAAAATTTATTTGAAAAAATTTGTATCTGTTGATAGTGCATATATTATTATTTTTCATTACAAACGTAGAATGCAGTAAAAATTATCATAGCAATTATACTGCACTAGCTTGTGGGCAGCTTCTAATGTAAATAATTTTCTGTGTTCATGTAGAGAATTTGAGTATCCAAAGTTTTAATATACCTCTGGTCCTAAAACCAATACCTTACTGATATTGAGTGACAAATACAACTTCTTTTTTTTTATTTTAATTTTAATTTTTTGTGAACATGCTGTACAGAGGGGTTACAATTACATGGGCAAGATAATGAGTACATTTGTTATCAACCATTGCAGCCTCCTCCTTTGTTTACCCTTCACATCTCTTCCCAGCCTCCCCCCGCCCCCTACAACTTCTTATAAGTACAGAAATTTTCCTTCTATCTATCTATCTAACTATCTATCATTTATCTATCTATCTATCTATCATCTATCTATCTATCTATCTATCTATCTATCTATCTATCTATCTATCTATCTATCTATCTATCTATGTTTGTGTGCGTGTATATACATAAAATATAATGTACTGAGGGGTTACAGTTACATAAGTAAAGTAATGGGTACATTTCTTTCTTTTTATTGTGAAAATACTGTATAGAGGAGTTACAATGACATGAGCAAGACAATGAGTACATTTTTTATCAAGCATTGTTGCCCCCTCCTTTGTTTCCCCTTCCTATCTCTTCCTATACCCTCCCACGTCCCCCAACCTGATCCTCCCCCCCCACCGAAGTTGTAAAGTTCGTTTTTTGACATAAAGACTTGTATATCTCATTGTTGCAATGGGTCCAACTGTATCCTTATTTAAACGATTTGTTTTTTTTTTTTCCATTCCCCTCCACAAATTATACCAACATCAAGTACAATGAAAGCAGGTTTTATACCATGGGGGAAGGACATACAAAGCAACAAAGAAATCATCTTATAAATATGTTAGAAACAATCCCGTGAAAGAAAAAAAACATTTAAATACTTATCTTGGGGTTCATTTCCCTAACATCAACTTATCTGACCTTTTCTGTTTGACTCAGACATATACTTGTTATTGCAAACAAGATCACACTACAACTACCAGCACAACTATATTTATTGCAGCATTATTTACCATAGCTAAGATATAAGCACATTTTTCCTAAACACTGTTACTCCCTCCTTTGTTTTTCCCCTACCATCTCTTTCTTTCACACCTCCCCAACTCCCCCATTCACCCCTCCCCCCCACTGATAGAGTGTCTTGTACATCTCATTGTTACAATGGGTCAACCTGTATTCTTTCCTTATATCTTAATTGAAGTAATGATAGCTTGATTTATGCTGATTCTACTTGTGTAGACACACCTAAAATCACTCACCAATCCAAGAGCACATAAATGAAACATCATTCTTTGTCAGTTCTTATAATTTTTTTCTACACATTTATTGACAGGTTACAAATTATTCTTAAACATTAATACATTAAAAATACTTTCTTTTTTATTTATTTTCTTGACCAGGAAATCAGCAAGACCTCAGTCAGCATTTCTCACATAGGACTTTTCACGTGGGTTGGTTAAATATATATATAGAATCCAGTCTTCTGAGGACTCACTCTTTTGCTTAGGAATTGATGCTGCCTGTTGGAAAAGAGCTCAAAGAAGCATGCCATTTAAAGCCTTATAACTTTATTCTTTACCATGATATTCTCCTGCTGCTTTGGTTGTTGAGAGTGTCTACCAGAGCAAGCATTCCATGAGGAGCAGGGTGACACAATATGACTTATACTTACTGAGATTTCCGAGTGACTTGCTATCACTTGTACTGCATTTTACCAGTCAAATCTCTCTAAAACCACCGGATTTAAGAGATAAGAGGAGTGGTAAAGAAATCTTAGGGACAAATATATCTTCAGAATATATTGTTCCAAGCATTCCGTGTAAGTCATATTCAACAACTTGTGAAACTTGTGTTGGCTGTAACTATGTGTTTTTCTCCATGTGTGCATGTATACATGTGTATATGTATGTTTGTGAATAGTAACATACATGTGTACACATATAAGAGCATATACACACATATATGCATATGTAAATAAATATACACATATAAATATATGTGCATATATATCTGTTGTTCAGTGTTTTACTCTATAGTTACCAGCACATTGTCATTCTCACAAAGTGTACAAGATAAATTGCTCTGAGGATCTGTGCTGTATGATGTGCATCCGTTGTACTCACTTCCCCCATTCCTTTGTTTTTCATCCCTGTGAACAATTTCTGTCTACTTTCCATAGGATAGCTCTGTTTTCATTACAGGAAGTTACTAACTGATAATAAAAGAAAAAGATTGTTTGTAAAAGAAAAAGTACTTTTAGGTTATAGGTTAAAGTATCTTATTTATCCCAATGATTCCTATGAGATAAAATTTACATAAATAGTAGTAAAAGGGAGATCTGGTGTTTTGCCATTTAGAATCGCAAAGAATAATATCACGTCACTTTTATAACTCTTAAAAAATACAAAAGTAACTGATGGTCACTATCATGCTGCCACAAAACCAGTGGATCCTTAAGGATAATAGTAGACCAGCAGAAATTCTAAGTAGCAGACATGGAGCATGAAAGAGAAAGAGGAAATGAGAGAGTGAAAGAGAGAGAGAATATCATAATATTTAAAGTGCATAACAGATAAACAAGAGCAGTATGAGAATATTCATATTTGATGTATGATAACCCATCAACATGAAATATAATGCTATTTTGATAAAAATAAAAATGACGCAGAAGAAATTATAAATGGAAAAACAATCTTCACAGAAACAAATTCTTAGATATATTTCATGACTTGGTAAAGGATAAAGAGGCTGAAGTTAGTATAAATTTAGAAGTACGACAATTCACAAAAACATAAAAAGATATTCATATATTTCATTATATGACCGAAAGCAGAAAGCAAATATTGTTTAGATGATTTTTTTAAAACACAGTTTCTCAGGTGTGGAAAAGGTGGCTCAGTGTTAGAGGGCTTGGCTTGCATGCATGAGGCCGTGGATTTGATTCCTCAGCACAACATAAGCAGAAAAAGATGGAAGAGGTGCTGTGCCTCAAGTGGTAGCGCTAGCCCTGAGCTGAGGTACAGAACCCAGGCCCCATGACCAACAAAATCAACAAAACCAAACAAAACAAAACACAGTCTCTCACTTTTGTGGCCTCAACTCTGCAATAATGCTGTGTCAGCCTAGGGCTAAGATTTTAGGTGTTTACATTTACCAACTCTCCTGATTCAGACTCTATTTGTTCATTTTTAAATAAATATTTTGTTCTTAATTTTCCTCTTTGTAAATTCACATGCACATATAAAAAATGGTATGGACATCCCAGTAACCTTCTCAATGATGACCTCCTAATGATGACTTACAAATGTTTTATTATATTATGGCAAGTAAAAAATTGCTACAAATAAAGGAAACCAATAATTAAATATTAATGATTAAAAAAATAAAAGAACAAACCAATTTCAGTCTTTGAAGTATACTGCATATTAGATTTTACTATTTTCTCATATTCCTGTAAATTTAACTATGGCTAAGTTTATTGTTGGGAGCCGACAGTAAAGCTCCAAGGTCATCTTGACCCTTGTGCTCCCTTGCAGGCGCGTACAAGGAACTGGCTTTCATGAAAATCACCAGGTGCCCAGGTTTGTGTCTGTAGTGTTAGTTTTACTTTCTATCAGTTGACCTTGTCTTGTTTCAATCTGCACCTTGTTTTTATTAAAATTTTCCTTCCTTTTCTGCACTATGGTGACCTTAGGTTACCTCTTGAATTCTAATAGTATATATTAAGGAGAGTTAAAAATAAACGGTGCTCTAGTCTTGAGCTACAGACCTCCCGACCCCATCCTTTGTCTTATGTCTTTATTTTTCCGTCCTCACCCCCTAATTCAGGATTCCCTTTCATTGCCTGCAGGCTCCGGCAGTTTATGATGTTCAAAAAGAGTTTTATAGAATATGAGTAGTCTTTAAAATTAGCCACTAAGATTACCAGTTATGGCTCATCTCATCATTTGTTTATGGCTTACATCATCATTTGTTTCTCGCTAACAAATAAAGTTAGGAATCCCTGAAGTTATAAAAGAAACTGTGTAGTTAAAGTCTTAACTCTTCATTCTGCTTCTTTACACAAATACTTTGGAACTTCTCATTAATAAAGTTTCTATAAACTCTGAAATGTACATACTTAGTAGTATATGTCTGCTACCATAAATCTTAAATACTTTATAGAAAAGTTTATACTTGCCAAACTGTCCTAATTTTGGCATATATAAGCAAATTCCCAAAATTAAACATATTTAAAACATTAAAACTTTTAACAAACCTTAACACTTGCTGTAGTGTTTATTATGACAGGTGCCTTGAATAGAATAATTGAATTCCTCCTCCTACAAATCTCTTGAACAACAAATATCTGGAATTATTTTGTTTTTGACATATCAATCTAGACTTTATACTTAAATGTGTGTTTATGTAAGAAATATTTGGTTCTAAAATTTCATGACAATTGTTTTGAACATACTTTTTGCTGAATTGTCTAGTTTAATAAAATTAATTACACTTTTTATATAAAAATATCCTGTACTCAATTCAGCATCACATACACTAACATTGGAACAATACAGAGAAGATTATCATGGCCCCTGCACAGGGATAACATGCAAATTCCTGGATCGTTCCATATATATACAACAACAGATGCTGGAGGGCATGTGCCCACGGCATTGTTGGTGGGAGTGTAAACTGTTCAACCACTTTGGAAAGCAGTCTGGAGGTTCCTCAAAAGACTCCACATAAAGATCCCATAGGACCCAGCAATCTTATTTTTGGGGATTTACCCAAATGATCACAAACAAGAACATACTAATACTACCAGCACAATTATGTTTATTGCTGCATTATATACCATAGCTAAGATATGGAACCAACCCAGATGCCCCTCAGTAGATGAATGGATCAAGAAAATGTGGTAAATATACACAATGGAATTCTATGCCTCCGTCAGAAAGAATGACATCGCCCCATTTGTTAGGAAATGGAAAGCCTTGGAAAAAATTATATTAAGTGAAGTAAGCCAAGCCCAAAGAAACATAGGTCCCATGGTTTCCCTTATTTTCAATAACGAATATATGTCTGGGATAAGCAGAAAAGGTCAAAAGCTATGTGCATATGACCAGATACGATGATGTTAAGGGAAATGAACACCAAGATAAGGACACGAGTTTTTTTGTTGGTTTGTTTCTTGCTATTGTTTCTAACGTACTTATAATGTGCTATGTCATTTTTGGTTTCTTTATATGTTCCTCCTCCACGCTATAACCCCTGTTTTCATTGTATTTGAAGTTGGTTCCCCTACATCTTGTATGTACACTTCTCTAATTTGGGGAGGGGAAGGGGAAAAATGCTCAAATAAGGATACAGTTTGACCCATTGTAACAATGAGATGCACAAGACACTATGTTGAAAAATGAACTTTAAAATTTAGGTGGGGAGAAAGGGGGAAGGGAGCATAATTCTGGATGTGGGAGGGAAGGGATGGTAGGGGAAATATGAAGGAGGACATAACAATGCTTATTAGGAAATTTACTAATTAACTTGCTCATGTAAATATAACCCCAATATTCAATATGAATATTGAATTGAGAGAGTAAAAGAATGGAGCAAATATGAATAAATGTGTATGTGTTTGTGACCTCATGCGTGCACCCACACACATATGCATGTGTGTTGGCATGCTCAGAGTTTTAAATCAGGGTTTCAAGGTCTTGCTAGGCCTTTCCTCTCTAGATTGTTGAGCTACAATATGAGCTACAACTCCATTGCTGGCTCTTTGCTAGTTCATTAAAAAATTTGAAAAATAATTCCATGATTTTTTTGCCCTGAATGGCTTTCAACTGTTATCCACAGATCTCAGGCTCCTGAGTAAATATCCCGAGTAGATAGGATTACAGGTGGGACCAACTAATACAAGGCTTTCAGAATAATCTCCTACTTTGAAAGCCTTTAGGAGTGATTATGTGTGAATTTATTTCGTTTTTGGATTCTTAAAAGACAGTAAGGGATGATATTTAAAAGTTTCAGTACTTTTTAAAAAGGATAATGGAACTGTGGGACAGAAGAAATTTACCTCTATTTGGACCTCAATTTATCGGCTCAGCTCTGTGCATGCTAACCCAATGTCACCAACACAGTCTGTGTTGAATACAAAATGTGACAGAAAACAATCACCATGAGCATTATTTGGTATGCTATTATTTCTTGGACAATATGACTATTGAATTGAGAGAGTAAGAAAATATAGGGATTTTACCTACCTTTTTTGTATTGCTTAAAGACCTTTGGAAACTTTGAATCATTTCCTTCCTCACCGTGTGTCTTTGGGCCATGCACTTACTGTCTTTAATTATAATTTTTCCCAAAACTAAAATGGTAATAACGTTAGTTTTATAACAAATGTTATCCTAAGAATTAAGAGACATAAAATTTATGAAATATTTAAAATAAACTTCTATGAATGTGCTTTGAGTTGAGCCAAGAGTTTTTTAAATCCTAAATAGAATACAATAAGTATTAGAGAAACCATTACATACAGTGAGCAACCAGAAGTAATGTTATCTATTGACCATGCTCTGCTTCCAAGGAAGCCAGGTGGATAACTTCTCATGCTGTAAATCAAACTGATTATCTTATGTTTTGGTAGTGTAAAACTATCACGGAGAGAATCATCAAGGAATGTTGTAGACTGAGCTGAAGACCATATGAAGATGTGCAAACCTGATAAAACATAAAAATATCTGAACAGTATATTGTGTTTTACATCATTTAAGTTACATCACAAAGATAACGAAGACCTAGAAGAATGAATTGTCTTTTTGATATTCTAACATATGTCCTTAGAAAAATGAACTCTTTCCTCGTTTTTGTAGAGGCATCATAAGATGAGAGGAACTGTATTTTTGTTTGCTTCTTTCCATTTATTCTTCATTTTGAAATCTGAACCACATGACAGAGAAAGAAACCAAGGGAAATTATTCACACAGGTTTATAAAGAACCATCAACGTAAAATAAATAAAACACATATAGCCTTGTAAAAGGTCTAACTAAATTGAGTTATAAAGTCTCAAGCATAAACAGAAAATAATTTAAGCAGTATCATGTTATTGAAATTGAAAAATGTTAGGAATTTATTTTTTTCCTTTCTACTACCTTGAATTAATTATTGATTTTGTATAGAGAGATTAAAGATGAGATTAACGAGAAACTTGATTAAAAATGGACAAAAGTTCTGAATAGACATGTTTTCCAAAAAGCCCTGAATATCGCCAGTCGATTTAAAAAGTTGCGTTTAATAAAACTTCAGTGCTGGCTTAATGCTTTGTGAACAGAAGTCATTAGAGAAATGTAATTCAAAATTACTATGATACTACTTCATAACTATTATAACTCTTATCAAAAAAAACGAAGGAACCAGATGTGGTGGTAAAGACTTGTAATTCCAAGCGTTTAGGAGTTTGGAGTAGAAGGATTTCAGTCTAAGGCCAGTCTTAGGTATTGCACACAGTAAAAACCTTCCCTTTAAAAAAAACTCAAAATATAATAATGTCTGGTGAGAGTGTAGAGAAAAGGAAATTTTCTACACTCGTGGTCAAAATGCAGGTTTGTATTCTCCTTGTAGAAATTAGTATGCCGTTTTCTAACGAAAAGTTGAAATATCATCTGACCCACCAATCATGCGATTATTTCTCTCTGGGTAACTCATAAAAATATCTGTAGTTCATTGTTATTCACATTATTCACAACAACAGCTAATATATAAATCGAAGTTCAGTATTCAACTACAGATTAATAAAGCAACTGTGTGCATGCACAAATATATTTTTCTGTTTCATCCTTAAAATAGCAATTGACTTCTCCCATTAGCCACAACTTATAATGCCTCAAAGATGTATTCTATAAGAGGAAAAATGTTGTCTTCTGATTTTTGTACACACATACACACACACACACACACACACACACACACACACACACACACACACATACACACACACCAACCTCAAACATTAAGAGAGAATTTTTTTAAAGTAATGCAAATTGGAATTTCTGGGGTATTTAGATCCCAATATAGAAGATAGTAGATATACAGGATGATGAGGAATACAGTTGTAAGGTACGACATGAGGATACAAGGGACAACACTGGTTCTACATAGGAATGAAGCTAAGTAAGTAGGAGTTGTTCTTCCTAGTAGGGTTTGCTCTTTTAGATGTTCTTCTTTCAGTAATGGATAAGAAGAACATTTTTAAAAAATATATATCTGCCTATTTGCAGAAATAATAACAAACAATATGGCAATAATGTTGGATGCTCAACATAGAATAAAATGTCAAATTAAAATACATGAGGTTATCCTTGATGTTAACTAATTATTACAAACAAGGAAAACCATGGGACCTCTGTTTCTTTAAGTCTGGCTTATTTCACTTAATATGATTTTTCCCAAGAATTTCCATTTCCTTGCAAATGAGGTGGTATCTTTCTTTCTGATGGAAGCATAGTATTCCATGTGTGCGTGTGTGCTTCTCATTTTCTTGATCCATTTATCTACTGAGGGGAATCTGGGGTGATTCCATATCTTACCTATGGTAAATAATACTGTGATAAACATAATTGTTCTGGAAGCTTTAGTGTGGCCTTGTTTGTGGTCACCTGGTTAAATGCCCACAAGTGGGATTACTAGGTAATTGGCGAGCATTATTGTGTATATCAAGGATAAGTTTAGTAGATGAGCAGAATAGCTCTATAGCTATGTACATTTGACCATATAACGTGATTCTAAGTGAAATGAACTCCAAGACATGTTCTTTGTTGTTGTTCTTAATGTACTATGTGATTCTTTTTCATCCTTTTGTGTTTTCCCCAACTATTGTTTATCCCCTGTAGTCACTGTATTTGATTTTAATACCCTAGGTATTGTAAATATGTTGATCTGAACTAGAGAAGGGAATGGGAAAAAATGGTGAGACAAAGGACAAAGGAGGAACCTATGCAACAGAGATATACACAAGACAACATGTTGGAAATAATCTTGGAGGGGCCGTTTGGAGGTAAGAGGGAGAAAAATGGGTGAAGGGGTAAAAAGTTATAAAAGAAATGAACACATTACCTTACTTATGTAACTATAACCCCTCTGTACATTAAATTGACACTAAAATTTCAATAAAAAATAAAATAAAATAGATGAGAGCAGCAATATAGGATATGGAACTGGGGAAAATACTGTACTATACAAAGATTAGAACATGTCTGGAGAGCAGTAATTTTACTTTAACATAGCAAGTAATAAACTAGCATACAGATTTTCAGCCTCATGTCACTCATTAAAAAGGGAAAACAAAATGCACAATCAGCAAACCAATAGAGATAAAATAGAAAACTAAACAATTAAGAGACAACTTGGACCAAAAATAACAAATGACAAAATTAGGAAACAAATAACAAGCTGGTAAGTTTAAAAATTTAACCCATAATTCTATTAAATGTTGTTTACATCACAATTTGTTAGAACTATGGTTAAAATCACAGTTTAGTACTATATCATTTTAATAATAGATTACTTATTATTGATTTCTTAATGTTGAATATTTAATATATAATTTTACTTTTAGCAGCTATAGAAAAGAATTAAGTGAAACAAATTTTAATAATATATTTCATGCATAGTGAAATTGAGAAACATTAGAATATAAACAAATAATATATCATTACTGCTTTAATTCTGGGAATTGTTGTAATAATTCAAAGTGCATTCTACACTTAGCACTCATCTTAACATCAAATAATAAATTATTGCACATGACTCGGTATTAGGTGGAAAAGTTTAGCACTGTGGGAAAATTTACACCACACAGTACATGAGGGTATGATTCCTCTCATCTAGTTTAAATTATGGAAATTTGATTTCTACATGCATTTTAAATTCCTGTGTAGGTGAAATCTATAAAATTACATACAATTATGTACACGAGGAGTATTTCAGATGACACATAAAGTCATATTCATTAATTAAATTTTTATTATTCTGTACCAAATAAATATTTATAAAGAGACTGAATTTCTGAGTAGATGGTGTATGTGTGCCAGAGTACACGTATTGAGGCTTATTTTATATTTCTAACATTGTTTCTACAATTGAATTTAATTTTCCATAATGGGATAAGTATATTATATTGGATATATGAAAGTAAACTGAAGGTTTATTACATTAATCCTTTGCCACTTTTCTAATCCCAATATAAATTATCCATGTGTTGGAAGTAATGAAAATAACAATGGATATAAACAAGATAAATAAATCATTCTGTAGTAGACAATTATTTTCACCTTTATTTTGATAGTTGGTCCTCTTATACACAACAGAATATTCTTGGGGAAATGTGCTCCAGGCTGACCACAACTGTAGAATATTATGGTTTGATTTATCATAAGATAAGGAAGGAAGGGGAACCTCCAAGGGATGTGATCAGTTTTGTGGTGGAGACTTGGAAATGAACATTTTTCACACTCAACTCTGAAAAGCCAATTTGATAGACCATTTCTGTAAGTGATTATAGAGGATTACTTATGGCTTTGCAAGGATGCCAGATTGACTCATTTTGAGAAAATTAAAACAGGAATTTAGTCAGCAGTTCTTTGTATCTTTAGGAGAAAAACCCATTGAATATAGGTCAAGGGATCACTGGGGCCCAAAGAAGCTACTACTTTGAATAGTATTCCTAGACCTCTAAAACAAACAAACAAACAAACAAAACAAACAAAAAACTCCAGTAAGCACAGCCAGTCAGGGCTGCTATCACAGATGACATGAAGGCAAGAAACAGAAGCTGAGAGTCATTTAGCTAATAACTAATATAATTTTTTATGAGGCAGACTGCAATTAGACTCCAGAGACAGGGTCTTAAAGACTGATGAGAGAGACTGAAATTGGTCATACCTAAAATGGAAAGTAGAATTTCTTCTAGAACTAATAAATCTTAGAAAGCCTGTGTATGAAAGAACAAGACAACAAACCAAATTCCAGAAAAGCACAATTTCTTAAATGTCAGCTTAGTGAATTATCAATGGAAATCTTTGAAATCTTAAATATTTGACCACATGTGGAAGAAGGACAACTGCTGAAGGGAAAGAAAATATCATCACTCTGTTAGGTCCAATATCACATTAGGAAGTAATCAAGCAAAGATTTGTAATAAAAAAGAGAAAACAATTATTCCAAATGAGAGTTTTATTTGTTTTGATGTAACAGTTCTTGATTTAGGTACTAGCAATTTACATACAATTGATCTAGTCCCACAACTGAGTTGATATTGACTGCAGTATTCCTATATGAAGGAAAAGAGAAAATTTACAAATGTCTGATGAAATGAGTTGAGGTTGAAGTATCCTAATAGTGGTATCTGAAGTTTTCTTTTCTAAAAATTCCTCATTTTTAGCCTGGTGCCAGTGGATCACAGCAGTACTCCTAGCTACTCAGGAAGCTGAAATCTGAGAACTGCGGTTCAAAGACAGCCTGGGCAGGAAAGTCCCTGAGACTCGTATCTCCACTTAATAATCAGAAAATCAGAAGTGGCACTGTGACTCAAGAGGTAGAGCACTCACTTTGAGTTGAAGAGCTCAGGGACAGTGCCCAAGCCCAGACTTCAAGCCCCTTGACCAACAACAACAACAAAAATTTCTCTTTTCTTGGACTACCTACATCTTTTCCTAACATTCAACAAAGAAGCCTTTTTATCACCCACTACACTTAATTCCTATCCTAGCTACTGCAAATAGAATGATTTGGTATCTTATGTCAAAAGGTTCATATTTGTGGAAACAAACCCAGCAGTGGTAAGTTTTTTCCATTCCTTGAACTCTGGGCCTCAGCTCTGAAAATCGTTATGGTAGTAGCTTTCATGTGAGCTTGTTTGTTATTTATTGGATTACTGCCCATGAGGGAATTACTAGGTCTTATGGGAAATATATACTTAGATTTTCAGATAACTCCGTACTGTATTCCACAGTGGTTGAGAAAATTTAATTTCCCATTAACAGTGTAATAGAGTTCCCAATTGGATACATCCATGCCAACATTTGCTATTGTTAGTTTTCTTGATAATGGCCATTCTAACTGGGACTAGGTAGAATCTGTCTTGTTTAATTGTAGATTTGTGGGCATTTTCTAGCTATCATAAATGAATAAATCCATTAAACCTATATTAATCTGAGTCTGCATTTCGTTCTCTATACTCTTAGTATAATTTTCCCAAGCATTTCATTTTCCTTAAGACTGGTTAAAAGTCATCCTTTCTGATGGGTGAATAGAATTTCATTGTATGTGTGTGTGTGTGTGTGTGTGTGTGTGTGTGTGTGTGTGTGTGTGTGTGTGTGTGTGTGTGTGTGTAAGATGAGTAAAGGCCCATGAGTTCACTTGAAAGCCTACTGTTTCATCTGTAATTTTGTAATTCCATATTAAATTTGGATTGCTTTCTCTACTGCATTGAATAATATTGTTGGGATTTTGACGAGTATTGCATTGTCAATTGCTTGGGGGCAGTATTGAGGTTTCATCATGTAAATTCTGCCATGCAGAAGCATTAAAAGATTTTCATTTCTTTGAAACTCCTTCAATTTCCCTTTTTAGATTTTTAAAGTTTTCAGAGAAGAGGTCTTTCACATTTTTAGTTAAAGTAATTACTTTCTAGTTTTGTTATTGTTGTTTTGTTTAGATTTGATTTAATTTTGAGGCTAATACATATGAGGTTGTTTTTTGGATTTCAGCCCAGATCTTTCCATTGTTGGTAACACAGAAAAACTACTGATTCTTGTGTGTTTTATACCCTGCTACATTGCTGAAATTTAGCATCAACTTCACTAACTTGAGGGAGGAAGCTATAGGATCCTTTAAATGCAGAATCATTTCATCTGTAAAAAGGGATCATTTTACTTCTTTCCTATTTGGATCCCATTTATGTTTTTCTCTTGCATATTGCTCTTGCTACAAAGTCCACTACCATATTGAAGTGTAGTAGAGAGAATGGACATCCTTTTCTCATTCCTGATTTTAATGTCTTCATGCTTCCACAGATAGGTAAATGCTAATTATATCTGTCATATACATGCTCTGTATTATATTGAGGAATGTTCCATGTATTCCTAGCTTCTAAGACCTTTTAATCATAAAGTGGTATTAGAGCTTGTTAAAAGCTATTTCTACATCCCTATAGACAATCATGTTTCTTGTCCCTTCTTCTGCTGATGGTTTGTATGATGTTTACTGACAAGAATATTGAATCCAAATGTATCCTAGGATGAATCCTATTTGATTATAAAATATGACTTTTTTGTTAGCTGCTGAAATTGGTTTGTGAGAATTTTTTTGAGAAGTTCTGCATCACTGCTTGTCAAACAGTTGGGTTCATAGTTTTCTTTCTTTGGTGAGTCCCTATGTGATTTGGGGAAGAGTCTAATTCTAGCTTCATAGAATGTGTTTGATAATTCCATTTCCCTTTCTATTCCATTGAAGAGTTAGATCTGAGTATTGTAAATTCTTTGCAGGCCTTAATTTCATGATAAATTCATTGAGTCCTAGATTTTTCTGGAATGGGAAGTGATTTATTGACATTACATTTTAATTTCATCTTATGTGTTACTTCTTGGTTCAGATCGAGTATAGGAAAGCATCAATTTCTCCAGGATTCTCCAAGTGATTGGCATAAAGTTTTCAATGTTCTCTCTTATAACCATCTCAATTTTGCTTATATCTGTTGTGTTGTCTCATTTTTGTCTCTAATTTTCTCTATTTGTATGAGTTCTTTTATTGTTTTGGGTATTTTTTTATGAAGGTGATATACAGAGGGGTGGGTTACAGTTACATAAGTAATTACTACATTTTTAACAGTGTTATCCCTTCCCCATTTTTTCCTGCTTCCCTCAACCCTGACACCCCACACCCACAAAGTTATAAAGTTAATTTCTAACATAGTATCTAGTGAATATCATCGTTGCTTTGGTTAATCTTTGTCCCACCATTTCTGTGATTTCCCTTCCCTTCCCCAAATCAGATTAACATGTATAAGACAAAGGGTAAAGAAATCAAAATCAGTGACTACAGGGAATAAACCAAAGGGTAAAAACTACATAGAAATAAGTAAAAACAGTTCACTATACAATCATCTTGTATCCATTTCTTGGAGCTCATTTCCAAATGAGTGAAAACATGTAGCTTATGATTTTTTGTGTCTGGCTTATTTGACTTGTTATGTTTCCATATGATTCCATTTCCTTACAAGTGGGGCAATATCATTCATTCTGACGGAAGCACAGAGTTTTGTTGTGAATATCTATGACATTTTCTTGATCCATCATTGCTGGGTCATAGGGGAGCTCTATTGACGAACCTCTATACTTCTTTACAGTGTATTTGAACAAGTTTACATTTTCACGAATAGTGCAGTAATGTTCCTTTTTGGCCACATTGCCCACCGGCCCAGTATCTGTTATTATTAGTTTTCTTCATAATGGTCATTCTAACTGGGGTGAGGTGGAATCTCAATATTGCTTTGACTTGCATTTCTTTTATGGACAGAAATGTTGCATATTTCTTCATGTGTCTATCGGTCATTCATAATTCTTCTTCAGAGAGGTCTCTCTTTAAATCTTAAGCCCACTTATATTATGAGGGTTGTAGTTTCTTTGAGGATTTGTTTTTTTGGGGGGAGGGTTAACTTTTGAGTCTTTTAGAATATTTGAGATATGAGGCCATTGTGTGTCGCAGAGCAACTAAAGATCTTCTCCCAATCTGTATGTTTTCTATTTATCTTTCTATCTACATAAGGTCTCTTTTTAGTAAGCTATGATAAGGGTCTGTCAAGTCTGTTAATTTATTGAAAGAACCAGCTCTGTTTTGTTGATCTTTGTCTTTAGTTATTTCTGATTTAATTTTGTTATTTATTTCTGTCTACTTGGTTTTGGACTTGTTCCTCTTTTCAAGGAACTTGAGATACATAACTAAAATACTGATTTGAGATTTCCCCAATTGCCTGATGTAGGCATTCAAAGTTCTACATTTTCCTCTGGTACTGCATTTAATATGTCATAGAGGAGCTGGTATTTTGTGTGTTCATTTTTGTTAAATTCCAGAAACGTTCAGCTTTCCATTTTAATCTCTTCAGTGCCCCACTGGTCAAACAGCAATGTGTTGTTCACTTTTGATGGGTTTGACTTTTTTTTTGCTTTAGCTGTTTAATTCTAATTTTATTCTGTTGTGGTCTGACAAGATATGAGAATTCAATTAATTTTTCTTTCAACTTGGACAGAATTTCTGTGTGACATAGGATAGGTTCTGTTTTGGAGAATCTTCCATGACCTGCTGTGAAGAATGTATAAACTGATACTGAATGTATATTCTGTAGATGTCTATTAGGGCTAGGTGGTCAATGTAGTTATTTAGGTCTTCAGTTTCTTGGTTGAGTTTTTCCAGTATAACCAATCCATGGATGACAATGATGGGTTAAGATGTGTGTTTAGGTTATGTAGTATTTTGTTGATGATGTGTGGTGGTCCAGGATTCAGGGTATTGATATTTAAACTGGTTATATCCTCCTAATTGATGTTGCCTTTATCAAAATGTAATGTCTCTTCCTACTAATTTTAATTTGAATTCTATTTTATCTTATGTTAGTAATTCTACTGTGGCCTGTTTATGTTGTCCATTTGCTTGAAATTTTTCCTTTCAGCCTTTCAGTTTGAGTACGTTTGTTTTTGTCAATAAAATATATCTCTTGTGGACACTGGATGGACGTGTATTGTTTTTTGATACTACTATCTAATCTATGATTTCTAATTGGAACTTTAAGTTCATTGATATTGAAAGTTGAGACTGTGAAATATCTAATAATTCCTGCTATGTTATACACCTACTGTTAGGAGCTGTGCCTCATCTACTTTTAATATATTTACTTTGTTCTCTGTTAGGGAGCATTTTATATAACCAGTTCTTGTTCTTCTTGTCCTTCTTTATGTAGGAACTGTCCTGAATTTCTTACCTTCCAAGAGGGTGAACTTCCCTTTTCCCCACAGTGCACCAGAGTTACTCAGATTCCTAGTTCAAACCCCAGGCCTGGCAGAAAAAAAAGGGCACACATTCCAATCCAGGGAGCTTCATTAGTGCTTTACCATTTTTATGTTTTTCTTATTTATTTATTTATCTTTTTTTGCCAATCACATGGCTTAATATCAGGTAGTGGCAACTCTGCCTCAGCTAACATCACCCTAGGCTGGGATGGTGCAGCCTGTGGACCCACAGTCCATCCTGGGATCCTAAGCCTCAGGGGATGACAGGAAAGCAAAATGAAAATGGCATCGAAAAAAAGCTGTGAACTGCGGATGGTTAGTGGTTTCTTGGGTTTCCCTTCCTTTCATGGTGACCATCCCCAGTCCAAATGGCAAGGCTGCAACCTGTAGGTCACCTGGCATTGCTGAAGGCTGGAGGCCTGACATCGAAGCCATAGGCCAACCTGGACACCTAGGCCCTGAGTTTGAATCCCGTTATGTCACTTACAAAGGGCTCGAGATCCTACAAAATTATTGCCTGTCCCTAGGAACAGCTAAGGAATGTGATCAATGTCATGGTTGGATGAGTAGTTCATCAATCAGTCTAGCATAAAATTAGACCCAATAATCACAGGACACGTTGATTTTAATTCATAGTTTATTATGCTTTAAAAGAACACTATTGATTAGATGGTGTCCTCACTAAAGACCTGAGAATCCATAGGAATGTAATATATGTCATTGAATACCAGATAGACATTTCTGACAGTATCTAAATATCTAAATTTATTTATATTTGTATACCATCATCTGCATAGAAAGTTATTGCTATTTTGGCCAAACCTGGGGCTTGATCCCAGGTACTGGGATCCACTTGGCAGTTGAATGGGCTAATGGCTCTGTGATGACACTCACCCATTCATGAATTGGGCCTCCTTGGCCCTTAGTCTAAGTCCCATCATTGCCAAAAGTTTCTTTCTGGTGTAAGATTCCATGTGTGACACCTGTTTTCCTTTTCTGTGCAAGTAGTGGGTGTCAGGTATGATCTACATAACATATCTGCAAAGCTACATGCTATGGAATAGATTGGAATAAATGTAATAAATGTTATAGGTGCACTGATAGTCCATAAAATAAATGCTAAACCAATCAATAATAAAATATAATGAATCACTCCAACAAACACGATATAGACTGAATATATAGATGTAAGTATAAATCATATATTTAAAATGTCTATAAATGTTAGGTTTTTCAGGCTGGTGCTAGAATTCAAGTCTAGGGAAGAGTTGAGAAGATAATATACGATTCACATAGGAAATGATAGGCAAGACCTTTGGCACAATGATAATTTTTAATTAAGACTTAATGAAGTGTGACAATACTTACATTCAGGAAATTGAGGCATTGGGAAAGATCCAAGAATCAGTACTCACATGGTAGATAGGATTCTAACACAACTTGCCACATCTCTTTTCTTATACAAATAGGTATTTATTAGCACACAAGTTTCAGATCATGAATGGATGAATATGGTGCACCAGCCCCACTCCGAGCCTGAATCTCAGGTTATGGGAACGGCCTAGCACTTTAGAGCTCACAGGCTGGTGTGCTCACCTTGACCCATTCACCAGTTTTGCCTGCTAGGCCCTGAGTTCGAATCCCAGTACTGCCAAAAGATTCATCCTGATGTGAGAAGCCCATCAATCCACCAGGTTTCCTGTCCTGTGAAGTCCTGGGCCTCAGCGAAGATGGAGAATGCTATATAGGCAACTCTATAGCCATGTTAATAGGTTGTCATCCATGGCAGCACAGATATACCTGTCACCATACTCAATAATATACACAAGGTCGCAATATCAGCTCCCGAGTCTGTGCTGCGGCCCTGGCCGGTCAGTGTAGGAACCTTCTCAATAAAGTTGCTTCTTTATTGACAAAAAAATACATCCGCGAAAAAGACTCAAAAAAATAACTACATTGAATGGAAAATGGATACCACAACTGTATGTAAACAGAGATCTTATGTTCAAAAGAGGTAGGCTTGTTATTTTGTTCAGTGCTGGGGCTTCAAATCAGGCCCTGGACCAGGCCAGACATTCTAGTCTTCAAGGATGGTGAGCTTCCCCTTCCCCCACAGTGCAATGGGGTTAAACAGACCTAAGTTCAAATGACAGCCTTGACAAAAGTTTCATCCTGATGTCAGAAACCAGTTGTTGCACCTGTATTCCTCTCGTGTGGAAATCCTGGCTCTCAGATAGGATGTACACAACCCTATAACCATGGGAACAGGTCCTCATCCATGTCAGCACAGTTACACCTGTCACCATACTCAGTAAAATACACAATACCTCCATGAATTAGTCACAAAATAAGGAGAAGGAGAGCACTGAATGCAAGATACTGTCCACACATGAATGTCAATATAGATCCTATGTATCATGGATGAATCTATTCCTATCCTGGCCCTACCTGGGGCTCGATATCAGGTCCTGGGAACAGCCTAGCTCCTCAGTTGCTCACAGGCTGTGTCCTCTCATTGACCCTTTCGCAAATTGACATGCTAGGTTCTGAGTTCAAATCCTAGCAGTACCGAAACATGAATCCTGATGTGAGAAGCACATCGATCCATCTACTTTCCTGTCCTGTGAAAGTCCTGGGTCTCAGCTAGAATGAAGAAGGCATAGGCAACTCCATGGACATGGGAATCAGTTACCATTCATGTCAGCACCTTTATATCTGTCATCATACTCAATAACATGCAAAATGCATCCCTGACTAAGACACACACGGAAAGCATGATACATTCCACACATGTATGTAAATAGAGATTCTATGTGTAAAATAGGTGGGCATATGATTTTTGCCAGTGTTGGGGCTTCAATCCAGGCCCTGGGACCAGGCCTGACCTTGTAGTCTTCTAGGATGGTGAACTGCCCCTTCCCCCACAGTGCAACAGAGTTGCCCTGACCTGAATTCAAATCCCAGCTCTGGCAGTAAAATGGCACAAATTCTGAGCTAGGGTGCTACATTCATAATTTTTTTTTAATTTTTTAATTATTTTTCCATAGCCAGGGATTTAACTCAAGTAGAGACAATTCTGTCTCAGCTCCGATCATCCTAGGCTGCAGACTCTGAATCCACAGAGCATCCTCGAATCCTAGGACCCCAGGGCTTGCAGGAAAACAACAACAACAACAAAATGGCCATGAGAAGAAAAATGAGGCAGGAAGTTCCACCTAATGCATTTTTGTTTATTTTCCTTTGCATGGTGACCTTGCTGGGTCTGAACCTGGCGGCCTGCAGATTGAAGGTTACTTGGCATGGCTGAAGGCCTGCTGGATATCGGAAGAGCCCCAGGCCAACCAGGCAACTGAGGCCCCAATTTCGAATCCCGGTCCACCCCCCTACATTGAGGGAATGACGGGAGATCCTGAGACACTCGTTTTCAGACCCAGAAAGAGTCATGGAATGCTATTGATCTCATCATTGAATGAGTAGTTCCTGCAGGATGCAAGTAAGAAATGATAGGAAAGACTCATGGGGTATCGATTATTTTTCATGAAGAGTTGATGAAGCATGATCATAATCATCACAGTCTTGAAATGTAGGCATAGGGGAAGATCCAAGAATCGGTAGTCACAGCGTAGATTGGATTTCATCACAGGTCGCCATCTCTCCTACTCTGTAGAAATATGTGCTTATTATCATAATATATTGAGCTTATAAATGGATGACTATTGTGCTCTCCAGGACCAGGACCAGCCTAGCTCCTTAGTGCCTCACAGGCTGTTGTGCTCACGTGGACCCATTCGCCTATTGGGCATGCTAGGCCCCGAGTTCTGATCCTAGCAGTGTCAAAAGATTCATCCTAATGTCAGAAGCCAGTGGTTACACCTATTTTACTTTCCTGTGGGAGGCCTTGGTCTCAGCTAGGATGGAGAATGCATGGGCCACCCTATGCTCATGGGAATAGGTTGTAATCCATGTCAACCCAGTTATATATGTCATCATATACTCAAGAAAATGCACAATACATCAATGAATAGCACACAAAATAGAGAGGATCACTATACTTATTGCACAAGAGTCCACACATGGATATGAATGGACATCCCATGTTTCAGTGATGCCTTGAGGACTATTGTGGCCTCCCTAGGGCAAGATCTCAGTTCTTGGGAAGGGCCCAGCACCATAGTGGCTCAAAGGCTGGTGTGCTCACATGGACCCATTGGGCAGTTGGGCCACCTAGGCCCCCAGTTTGAATCCCAGCACTGCAAAGAATTTACCCTGATGTGAGAAACCAGTCATTGCACCTGTTCTTCTGTGCTGTGCAAGGTCTGGGTCTCAGCTAGAATGGAGAATGCATAGGCAACTGTATACTCATTGGAATAGGTTGTCATCCAGGTCACCACAGATATATCTGTCATCCTATACTCAGGAAAATACACAATACATTGTGAATAAGACAACACGAAACGACAATGACTACACCAAACCCAAGATGCTGCCCACTCATGTATGGAAATAGAGATCCTCTGGTTTAATTATGAATTTATGACTATAAAGGCCCCCACCGAGGCTCCATTTCAGGTCCCGGGAACAACCTAGATGCTTAGTGGCTCACAGGCTGGTGTGTTCATCATGACCCATCCACCACTTGGGCCTGCTAGGCCTTGAGTTCAAATCCCAGCCCTACCAAAAATTCATCCTTATGTAAGAAGCCAATCGTTACACCTGTTTTCTTGTGCTGTGAAAGTCCTGGGTCTCAGCTAGGATGGAGAATGCTATATAGGCAACTCTGTAATCATGGGAATCGGTTGCCATCCAGGGCAGCACAGATATACCTGTTACCATACTCAATAAAATACACAATACATCCATGAATAAGACACAAAAAAAAACTACATTGAATGCAAGATGCATACCACACCTATATGGAAGTAGAGATCCTATGTTTAAAAAAGGTGGGCTTGTTATTTTATCCAGTACTGAGGCTTCAAATCAGACCTTAGACCAGGTCAGACATTCTAGTCTTCAAGGATGGTGAGCTTCCCCTTCCCCCACAGTGCAATGGGGTTAAACAGACCTGAGTTCAAATGACAGCCCTGACAAAAATTTCATCCTGATGTCAGAAGCCAATTGTTGCATTTATTTTCCTCTCGTGTGGAAGTCCTGGGTCTCAGAAAGGATGGAGAATGAATGCATACACAAACCTATAACCATGAGAACAGGTCCTCATCCAGGTCAGCACAGTTATACCTGTCACCACACTCAGTAAAATACACAATACCTCCATGAATTAGACACAAATTAAGGAGAAGTGCACCGAACACAATATGCTGTCTACACATGTATATCAATGTATATCCTATGTTTAAATTATGAATTTATGCTTATCCTGGTCCTCCCTGGTGCTCGATGTCAGGTCCTGTGAATGGCCTAGCTCCTCAGTTGCTCACAGGCCAGTGTCCTCACCTTGACCCTTTTCCAATTGGACCTTCTAGGTTCTGAGTTCAAATCCTAACAGTAATGAAACATGAATCCTGATGTGAGAAGCCCATTGGTCCACCTGTTTTCTTCTCCTGTGAAAGTCCTGGGTCTCATCTAGGATGGAGAAGGCATAAATAACTCTATAGACATGGGAATAGGTTCCCATCCATGTCAACACAGTTATATCTGTCATCCTACTCAATAAAATACAAAATCCATCTCTGACTAAGACACACAATAAAATGAATAACTACACTGAAAGCATGATGCATTCCCCACATATATGTAAATAGAGATCCTATGTGTAAAGTAGGTGGGCATATGATTTTTGCCAGTGCTGGGGCTTCACTTCAGGCCCTGGGACCAGGCCTGACCTTGTATTCTTCAAGGATGGTGAGCTTCCCCTTCCCTCACAGTGCAACAGAGCTACCCAGAACTGTGTTCAAATCCCAGCTCTGGCAGTAAAATGGAGTGAATTCTGAGCTAGGATTCTTCCTTTGTATTTTTTTTTAACCAGACTCGGGGCTTGAACTCAAGTCGTGGCAACTCTGCCTCAATTCTGATAATCCTAGGCTGCAGCCTCTGGACCTACAACCCATCTTAGGATCCTAGGACCCCAGGACTTGCAGGAAAAAAAGCCGCGAGGGGAAAAAAGTGGCGGAAAGTCCCACCTGGTGCATTTATGTTCATTTTTTCCTTTGCATGGTGACCATGCTGGGTTCGAAATCGGCAGCCTGTAGAGTGAAGGTGACTTGGTGTGGCTGAAGGTCTGCTGGCTCTCGGAGAAGCCCAAAAGAGACAGGATATCGGAGACCTCAAGGTCGAATCCCGGTCGTCCCCCTCCATTGAGGGAATGGCGAGAGATCCTGAGATGCTCGTTTCCAGCACTTGGAAGGGTCGTGGAATTCGATCAATCTCATCTTTGAATGAGTACCTTCTGCAGGATGCAAGTAGGAAATGATAGGCAAGACTCATGGGGTATCGATTATTTTTCATGAAGAGTTGATGAAGCATGACCATAATCATCACAGTCATGAAATGGAGGCATGGGGAAAGATCCAAGAATCGGTAGTCATGGGGTATATTGGATTCCATCACAGGTCACCATCTCTCCTACTGTATACAAATATGCAGACTACCTTCAGCTTATGAGTAGATGAGTATTGTGCTCTCCCCCTCCCACTCCCGGGGCTGGATCTCACGTCCTGCGAAAAGCTTAGTTCTTTATTTGCCCACAACATGGTATCCTCACATTGACCCTTTCTCCTATTGGGTCTGCTAAGCTGTGAGTTCCAACCCCAACACTGCCAAAAGAGGAATGCAGATGTGAGAATCTAATCCGTCCACTTGTTTTCCTGCCTGGTGAAAGTTCTGAGTCTCAGCTAAGATGGAGAAGGCTTAAGCAATGCTATAGACATGGGAATAAGTTGCATCCCTGCCAGCACAGTTATATCTGTCATCATAATCAATAAAATACAAAATGCATCCCTGACTAAGACACACAATAAAAAGAATAACTACATTGAAATCATGATGCATTCAACACATGCATGTGAATAGAGACCCTATGTTTAAAATAGGTGGGCATATGATTTTTGCCAGACCTGGGAGCAGGCCTGACCTTGTAGTCTTCAAGGATGGTGAGCTTCCCCTTCACCCACAGTACTATAGTGTTACCCAGATCTGAGTTGGAATCCCAGCTGCGGCACAAAAATGGTGCAAATTCTGAGCAAGGGTAGTTTATTATTTATTATTTTTATTTAATTTTATTATATTTTGGCCAACCAAGTGATTTGAATTCAGTTCATGGCAACTCTGCCTCAGCTTCTATCGCTTTAGGCTGGGTGGGATGCAATTGGTGAATAGACGATCCTGTGATCCTAGGCCCTGAAGCCTTGCAGGAGAAAAACAAAAAACCCTCACAGAAAACTAGCCATGAGATGGATATTTTAGATTTTCTTCTTTTGCATGATGACCAACCTGGGTCTGAATAACATGGCTACAACGGTACTTCGCTTTGCATTGGGCAAGGCTAGCGGATTTCAATGAAGCCACAGACCCATATGACATCATAGGCCCTGATTTTGAATCCTGGTCCTGACACTTACCAATGGGGGGATTTCCCAAGAGACTAGTTCCTATGCACGGGAATAATGATGGAATGTTTGGAAACTCATGATTGAATAAGTTTCTGCAGGCATCGGTCGAATCTAAATGGGACGCAATGATCCTAGGATGCTGATTGATCTTAATGAATGGTTTATGAAGCATGAAAACCATAGTATTCCTTCAATGGGGGTTAATAAATGCCTAAGAGGTGGTGGGAATGTAGTTGATCTCATTGAATCCTAGGTAGATGTCTCTGGAATTCTATACAAATATATATTTAGTGGCATACTGCCACCTGCCTATCAATGTATGGCTATTTTGTCTACCCCTGGAACTCAATCTCAGGTTCTGGGAACTATCTGGCAGCTTCCTTGGCTAGAGGTTGCCGTGTTAACACATTCATGCATGAATTGGTTCTGCTAGGCCCTGAGTTCAGATTCCAGCACTGCAAACAATTGGATTGTGGAATAAAAAAAAACAATTGTTACACCTGTTTTCCTTTTCTCTGAGAGTCTTGGGTGTCAAACATGATGGGGAACACGTCTACAAATTTATACACTATGTGATGGGATGTCATCAATATAATAAATGGAATGCATGCTATCACATTCACTAAACTGTAAATAATTGAATAAAACAAAAATACAATCAATAACCACCACAAAAAGGATATGGACTGAACATCTATAGGTAAGTATAAATCCTATCTTAACAATGTATATAAATATTATGTTTTCCAGGGCTGGGGGTGGAATTCAGGCCTAGGGACCAGGCCCGACTTTCTTGTCTTCAAATATGATGACTTCCCCTTCGTCCACAGTGCTACAGAGTTACCCAGACCCTGAGATCAAATCCAAAGCCTAGTAGAATAAACGGTGTGAATTGCAAGCCAGGGAGCTAATTATTTTTGTTTTGTTTTTTTTTTTGTTTTTGTTTTTGCGAAACAAGGTCTTGAACTCAGGCCATGGTAAGTCTGCCTCAGCTTCCATCACCCTAGGCTAGGGTGCAGCCACTTGAGCCATAGCCGATCCTTGGATCCTAGACCTCCAGGCCTTGCGTGGGGAAAAAATATGCACTGAAAAAAAGTGGAGGAGCCAGGCACCGGTGGCTCACAACTGTAATCCAAGCTACATAGTAGGCTGAGATCTGAGGATCGCGGTTCATAGCCATCCCAGGCAGAAAAGTCCATGAGAATCTTATCTCCAATAAACCACTAGAAACCTGGAAGTAGCGCTGTTACTCAAGCGATAGAGTGCTCGCCTTGAGCTGAAGAACACAGGGACAGTGCCCAGGCCCAGAGTTCAAGCCCTAGGACCGACCAAAAAAAAGTGGCATGATTGCATTTTTACATTTTCTTCCTTTGCACCGTGAACATTTGGGTCTGAATGACATGGCTCCAAAGGGTACTTCATCTTGCATGCTGAAGTCTGGCGGCCTATTTGGGAAGCCATAGTACCGGAACATAGGTCTAGAGATGGAATCCCAGTCATGCCACTTCCAGATGGTGGGAGATCCTAGAGACTCCTTCCCATCCATAGGAATAACGATGGAATATTATCAATGTCACAGTTGAATGAGCTGATCATGAATGCTACTTGTATAAAATTAGATATCATAATTTCAGTAGACTGATTTTATTTAATATGAAACATTAAAAGATTACTATTTCTTACAGGGATGCAATAATTTCAGGAGCCTGATTTACTTAATTGGGTACAAGGATGAAAGCAATAACATTAAATTCATGGAGGCATAATAAGTACCCAAGAATTGGTAGGAATGTAGACTATATAACTGAATAATGTGTAGACATCTCTGACACTCTATAAAGATGTATATTTATTAGCATACTACCATGTGGATGTCTCTCTGTTCTTATTTTGTCAACCCCTGGGGCTCGATCTCAGATCCTGGGAACTGCCTGTCAGCTCAATTTGCCCAAGGATGGCGTGCTGACATTCACCCATTCATGAATTGGGCCAGCACTCCTAAACAATGAATCGTGGAGTAACAAGCTGATGATGACACATGTTTTCTTTTTCTGTGAAAGTCCTGGGTGTCAGGTATGAAGTGGAATACATATGCAGACCTATATCCTATGTCAATGTATAAACAGTCAACACATGAATAAAACAAAAATAAAATGAATAACTACACTGAACGCAATAGTCAACATATGTATGTAAATATAAGTAATATATGTAAAATGTACACGAATAGGATGCTTTCTATTGCTGGGGATCGATTTCAGGCCTAAGGAACAGAATTGAATTTCTTGACTTCAAGGAGGTGAGCTTCCCATTCCCACACAGTGCAACAGAATTACCCAGACCATGAGTTCCAATCTCAGTCCTGACAGAAAAAATGGCACCTTTCTACTATGTGACACCCAATTCTTAAGTATTTCATTATGCCTCCATTTAATGAATGTGATTGTTTAAATGCTTCATAAAGTGTTAGTTAAAATCAATCAGTGTCCTGGCATATAATTGTGTATAATTTTATCCTAGAATCTTTCAAGAACTGCCCATTCAATCATGACATATATCACATTCCATTGGTATTCATATGGATAGGAATGAGTTTCTTAGGATCTCCTGCCATTTGGAGGTGACAGGACCAGGATTCAAACTGTGGGCTCCAGTTCCCACCATTTCAACCCAAGTATAGGGAATACTCAGGTCTGTCCAAGAACATCAGCAAGACCAGTGATTAGGGAGGCACCAGTGGGGTTCAGCAGTCCTCCTTAATACTTACAAGGCTGTGGTAGCAGTATCATGGTCAAAGTCACCCTAGGCAAGAAAGTCCTTCAGACCCATGTCCTACTTCAGTGCCAACAAAGCCAGAAGTAGAGCTTTTTGGCTCAAGAGGTTGAGGCCTGGCCTTGAGTAAAAGCATCTCAAGGACTGTGCCAAATCCTGAGTTCAAGGTCTGGGACAGGCAACAAACAGACACACACAACAATTTGTGCAGCCATCCAGCTAAAGCAGGTCACACTCTTGTCCCCAACTGTATTGGACAGAGTTTCCTGGGAAAGAGGCTGCTGTCATCTTGAATTTGCCCATTCTGCCTGCATCACAGGATTCTGGTCACACCCCCAATTCTTTCATGGTTCTTTCTGACCAATGGGATACAAGAATGGCGGCCACACCCATATTCCATGCTGCCTGATAGCACCGGGAGTCCCTCTGTTGGTTGACACTACTACAAACAGTTGAGAAAGGTAGAGGTGGCTAAGTGGTGAGCAAGAGACTCCAGGTGACTTTGGATTAGAGTAGGAAATTGATGTCCTTGTCAGTGAGTGGACAGTGAGTGGAACAGAGGATATCCCAGAGCCTGGGAACGTGGCCAGCCCATCTTTCCCATCCCAGCGCTCAGATGTCTGAAACAAGACTCCATGAGAGAGCTGCGGTCAAGAAACTGCCGCCAGAAGATCGCCAGAAGAATCCTCCTGAAAGACCTGCAACATTCAAGAAAACAAAGAACATGAAAAAGGTAAGGATCCCCAATACAAACGCCACTGGGGAGCGTGATTCAATGGAGGGTCCGGCCAAAGGTGATGCTCACCACAGGCCTCCCCTGCCTTTGGACACAGTCACAGCCATCAGAGCCCAGAGTGTCAGTGGTCCTGATACCACCAAGGATCCACAGAAGCGCTACCAAAACGTGGTGCCCACCCTGGACCCAAGCAAAAGAAGAAACCACGCACTCTTTTCCAAGATCCAACCATTGAAGCAGGAAAAGAGAGACCTGCAGGATCAATGGGAGAAAGAGAGGGAGAAGATAGCCCAGGTGCACGCAGCATGGAAAACGGAGCTAGAGATCCACAAGGCACCCATATACAGAGGTTGGTTTCCGCAGAAAGCAATTTACAATGGGCACCCGCCCACGTGCAGCAGGCCACCAATGACAGAGAAAGGGAGCACGAATCTCTCACCAGCTGCCTGCAGGCTGCAAAACAGTGCATGGCAGACCTGTAGATGTCAGCTTCTGTGGTCACTGCTCACAGAATGAGACAGAAATATTCTTCTAACAGCTGAATGATGTGACATTTCAGCTCGAGGAAAAGACCAGAAGCTTCGATGACCTGGCACAAGTGAACTCAAAGTTGCAGGAGAAGCTGGAAGTGCTCTGGACACAGTGGAGCAACAGGAAGAACAGCATCTGCAAGTTCCAACAAGCACTGGTTGGGCTTGAGGTATTGAAGAGACTACTGGACAAAGTGAGCTAGCTGGTGAGCACAGCAAATCTAGAGAAAGAAACCTTCCCAGAAGTCCTGAGCCTTGAGAGGTCCGCGTGGAAGGAGGAGGACCTGGCAGCTGACCCAGCGGGTGAACCAACTGACAGAGGAGAAGGAGTGAGGGACGAGGCAGGTGTTCGACCTAGAGGATGAGCTGGGGGAACTGAGAAGGAAGCTGGCAGAGCCATGACCCCCGCGGGACCATCTCAGTCGAAGTGGCACTTGGAGGCCCAGGCCTACTGTACGCAAATGGAGTTGAAAAACCTGGACGAATAACTTCACATCCAGATCCAGGAAAACCAGAGGCTTCATCACCATAATGCAGAGCAGCAGGAGCAACTGTGGAGACTGGAGGAGAAGGCCAAGGATTGGCAGGAGATCCCCATGATCCCATGATGCACATATATGTGCAACAGACAGCTGGAGGAACAGCTGGCCCTGTTGCAAGACACTCTCCACAGGCTTAGCGGTGAGGAGAAGCTCACCACCATCCTGGACGCAGAGCAGCAGGTGCAGAAACACCTGCGAGAACAGCTGGACTGCACAGAGGAAAAGATAGAGGAATGGAAAGAAGTGACTGAGAGAGAAAGCCAAGCATCTCAGGAGCAGTCCCTGGCACAGCTGCAACCTGTGAGTGGCACATCACCTCCAATGAGTGGCTGAGCTCTGAGAAGGAGGCCCTACAGTAGCACCTAGAGAGGTAGACCCAATTCCTGGAGCAGCTGAAGCAAGTGCATGGCCCGACCAACTGGGGGGACCAAGTGGTGCCCCCCAAAGTGGCAGGACACTCTCAAGTGCCTAAAAGCAACCATACCACAGAAGGAGAGGCTGCAGGCCCAGCTGAGCTTCTTGGCTTTCCCTAGGGAAGGGGAAGTAAAAAACCCTAGAGACGCAGGGGGAGGCTACTCCCCCCAACATGACCATCGCAGAGGATAGAGACATTCCCCAACCGAGAGGGACGTGGATTTATGAGCATTCTGGCTGAAATCCACAGGGAGAAACTCCTGCTGCAGGAGTGGCAGGCCCACTGAAGGTGCCTGGTTCACCTGGCAGCTCAGTGCCAGAGAAAGCTCCAGCCACCAGCCCTCCATCCCGTGAGCTGGCACCACAGCCTGTGTGGGGATGGGAAGCGGGACAGGTGGGTATCTGAGAAGAAACTCTACTTTGTCCATGACCTGCCTGATGAGATGGACTTCCATAGTCCAGAGGGTGATCTCCAACATAGCTGCAGCCAGCTGTCGGCACACATCACACTGTTGATGAGTCCCTCGTGGCATGTAAAGAGCAGATGCTC
Organism: Dipodomys merriami; assembly: GCF_024711535.1. Classification (NCBI taxonomy): domain Eukaryota; kingdom Metazoa; phylum Chordata; class Mammalia; order Rodentia; family Heteromyidae; genus Dipodomys; species Dipodomys merriami. Next base: position 711,495 of record NW_027204982.1, on the reverse strand, counting down.
GTTCTGGATGAGCTGTGTCAGAAAAAACCTGAGACTGTGTGCTGGCTGTTCTAGGAGAAGATGGAGAAGAGGAGAGAGCTGCGGGAGCCGCTGTCACTCCTTACCTGGGAAGACACGGACAGTGGGCTCCAGATGCAGTGCAGGCTGAGCTTCCAGCCACCACCGCCGCTTCGGTGGCCTCAGGCTCCAGGGTGGTCGAAATGAGGGAGGAGCAGAAAGGTTTTGAAGAATTGCCACTTCAACTCAGTGTGGAAACTGCCAGAGGAGAGGTACGGGTTCTCAACCCCATAGAGGACTCCCCCACAGAGCATGTCCTGCCGCAGATGTCCCACATCCAGAGCCACCCACAGCTCGCGGGCTTGGGTGAGAAGTGCTCCTTCCCTTTCTTCTGTAGACTGATGTAGATGATACTCTCTATGTGACAAACTGACTCTTCAAGGCCTCAGCAGCCACCACAAGTAGGTGGCCAGGTGGCCTTCTCTCAGTCCTCCATATGCTGGGTGATGGGAATGGTAAACTGAGGGTTGAGTAGGGCAAAGGCTGCCAGGAGGCGGCCCAAATTCTAGGGACATCTAATGGCCTATTGTTGGCAAGAGAAGAGGCCCATGGTATGCTTATCACAAAGAATAAATTGTTTCCAAAGTTATAAATTGTTTTCAAGCATCCAATAAAGATTTGTTCTTCCAGTCCTGGGGCTTGAACTCAGGTCTTGGCTACTGTCCCTGAGCTCTTTTTCTCATGGCTAGCAGTCTACCACTTGAGTCACAGGGCCACTTCTTGTTTTCTGATGGTTCATCGATGATAAGAGTCTCACACACATTCCTCCCCAGGCTGTCTTTGAACTGTGATTCCATATCTCAGCTTCCAGAGTAGCTAAGATGACAGGCATGAGCCACCAGTGCCCAGCATGTGATACCTTTTGAAGGCATCTTGGTGAGTCTGTAAAAGTTGCCCCAAAGGGCCTGGATAGACCTTGACCCAATCAAGGAGCTGGGCTGGGGGAAAGATGGCCTTCTAGCCATTCTGTTCCCCAAAATTAAAGATGCCAGGTGGTGTTGGATGCATCAAACACCTAGGCCAACAGCCACCAGGCTCAGAGGGGAAAAGGTCGAGAATACCCAAAGATTTCATTGTAGAAATCTCTAATTTTGCATGCAGGTGGTGTGTGTGTGTGTGTGTGTGTGTGTGTGTGTGTGTGTGTGTGTGTGTGTGTGTGTGTGTATGTGTGTGTGTGTGTGTTTGAACTCAGGGTCTAGGCCCTATCGTTGAGTTTTCTTGCTCAACTCTAGTGCTCTGCCACTTGAATCACAGCCCCACTTGCTTTTCGATGGTTAATTGTAGGTAAGAGTCTCAAGGTCTTTCTTGTCCAGGAAAGAAGCATGATGGGGGCCCCAGGGAAACAAGAAAAGGTCAGATAATGTGATGTTAGGAAAATGAACCCTTAAATATGTATTTTAATGTTTTCGTTTCTTTCATGCATATGTTTCTAACGCATTTATAAGATTATTTCTTTGTTGCTTTGTATGTCCCTCCCCCACAGTGTAACCCCCACTTTCACTATATTTGATGTCAGTATAACATGTGGAGGAGATGGGGGCAAACAAGTCGTTTAAGGATTCAGGTGGACCTGTTGCAACAATGAGAAGTACAAAATGTCATGTCAAAACCAGCTTTACAATGTCGGTGGAGGGGGGGGGAGGGTGGTATAATTGGGTGGGGGGAGGGGGGAGGCTGGGAAGGGAGGTGAAGGGTAAACAAAGGAGGAGGCTGCAATGCTTGGTAAGAAATGTATGCATTATCCTGCCCATGTAATTGTAGCCCCTCTGTACAGTATGTTCTCAAATAAAATAAAATAATATTAAAAAAAAAAAGAGTAAACGCACTCATAGGTACAATGCCTATGGTGGGCGCCTCCTGCCCCCTGTTGGCCAGACGTGGAACATGTGGCCCCATGCCATTGTGGGGGACTATTTTCCTCTAGAGTTCAATTTGGGGAAGTGACCAGGGTCAAGCTGACTTTTGCTCACCTTGAGTACTGATTCCAGAGCAGATCTGTTCCACCCTAGGCCAAGAGAGCTCCAGGGGGCCTGGCTCCCAGGGGCACAAGGAAGTGAGAAGTCAGCTCCAGGCCGAGCTAAGAGCCTTTGCCCATGGACACCCCAACTTGGCTTTCCTGATCACCATAAAGCCTGTCAAAGAACAACCCCAAAACAAACCAAATTGGAGCTGTGGATCACAGTGGTAGAGCTCTAGCATTGAACCAAAGAGCTCAGGGACAGGGCCCCCATGCTTTGACCCTCCCCCATAAAACACACATTAGCTCAATGAGAACTAGTAGGATTTGTGGAGTGTTTCTGAAGAATGGTGATAATGAAGAAAGCACCCTAATTCTACTGACAGTTGAACTTGTGACATAGAGCTATGTGCTAAGTCATTCCAAAGGGTGCTATGTTCTGAGTCCTTGAGAAGAGTGGGCCATGATGGGTTTTTCAAAGGGTTCTGTGTGCTGAGTCCATTACACAATGTACTTTATGCTGAGTTCTTCAAATTGTGCAGTGTGCTAATTCATCCCATGCTGACTCCTTGAGAAGGGAGGGACAGGTGAGCTTTTCAATGGGTGCTGTGGGCCAATTCCTTTACACAGGATACTTTTGCTGATTCCTTCAAAGGGGGGGAGCTGTGTGCTGAGTCATGCCAATGGGTGCAATGTGCTACATCCTTGAGAAGAGAGGGATGAGGTGATTGCTGTGTGCTGAGTCCTTTACACAGGGTTCTCTGTACTGTCTTTCAAATGGTGCTGTGTGCTGAGTCCTTCCACAGGGTGGTATGTGCTGAGTCCTTCAAAACTGTGCTATGTGCTGAGTTTTTCAAAGGGTGCTGTGCACTGAATGTTTTACAAAGTGTGTTACATACTTAGCCCTTCAAAGGGTGGTGTGTATGGACACTTAAAACAGGGTGCTATGTGCTGAGTCCTGGGAAAGAGTGCTATGTGCTCAGTTTTTCAAAGCGTGCCTTGCTTGGGTCCTATACACTACATGCTATGGACTCCCTCCTTCAAAGGGCACATTGTGCTTGCTGAGTCCTTTACACAGGGTGCTTTGTGCTATTTTTTAAAGTGTGCTGTGTGCTGAGTCATCCCAAAGCGTGCTATGTTCTGAGTCCTTGAGAGGTAGTTATCCACAACAATCCCTCTCTCTCTCTCTCTTTCTCTCTCTCTCTCTCTCTCTCTCTCTCTCTCTCTCTCTCACACACACACACACACACACACACACACACACACACACACACACACACACGGGGTCACCGTGCACATGCTTGATATGTGGAGTGAAGAGGCTTGGAGGAGAGTCTCCTCCAGTGGTGGGTCTGAGGGGATATTTGATCCCCTGAGCAAGTGGTATGGTTGGGACAGAATGCTGAGCTGAAGTGATGATGTAATTCCAATGGCATGGAAGACATATGGCCCAGTCAGGGCTGCTCTTGAGGGCAAGGGTTGGGGCTGAGCCAAGGGGAAGAGCGGGTGGGGCCGAGGAGAGGAGGAGCCAGGGACCAGGGGCCTCACTGTGCTAGCAGCAGTGGCCAGGGTCTCACAGGGCCAGGCGCAAATGCGCAGATGAGGAGTGGTGGCCCGCAAGAGGAGTGGAGGCAGATAGAGAGAGAGCAGAGAGGAGTGAGCACACACACTGGGGGAAGCAGCTTCAGTGTCTTGTTGAGGCCACAATTGAAACGCAGGTCTTGGCCAGGAGCACAGAGCATGTGGAGCTGGCGCAGCCGGCGCATCGCCTTGCACAGCCCCAGGAAAGTGCATTAGCCATGGCTGCCCTGAGTCTGAGGTTCCAGCATGGGGAGCACGGTGGTGGAGGCAGCCATAGAGGAGGAGACCGCTGAGGAGGAGGCAGGTGAAGAGGCGGCTGTGGCAGCAGCGGTGGCGGTGGTGATGGTGGCATGAGTGGAAATGGTAGCGGCTGTGGCAGCGGCCTCTGAGGAGGAGGCAGCTGAAGTGGTGGTGGCTGAGCTGGACATGGAGAGGATTCGCTGAGCCTTGTTTCAAACATGGCACTGCCAGCTCAGATCTGTGGCGCCTCTCTCAGTCTCCTGGTGGAAATGATGCGACCCTGGCCGGCTTGATGCCCCTACCAGGTCCTGGCCACTGGTCCTCTGACTCTGGGCCCGCTTCACCCAGAGCCACCACCTACAACTTCTCCCAGCAGCACCTTGAGTGGCTGCCCACAGGGCCCACACCCTGTGACCCCGCTCCCCACCACTCCTCCACCTTTCTCCCCTCCTCCCCCAGGACACGGATCCGTGACTCCTGCCTCCCCTCTCCCTTCCTGCCTGTGCCTCCCCCATGCCCCACAGTCTGGCCTGGCTCTGCCACAAATGCACCCAGGGGTGGGTGGTGTGTGTGGGTGGCTACCCCAGGATCCCACCCCCCAACCCTAGGGGCCAGTTTTCCAGGAAATGGGGAGATACATGGTTGGGTGAGGAGGAGGCGCCAGATAGCCCCTGGCCTGGAGTAATGGAGCCACACAGCCGCAAATGTGCACCCTTCCTCTCCCTGGTGGGAACCTGGTAGCTTTAATCAGATGTGGGGAACAGCATCTCCACACCTGCCTTCTCGGGTCTTTTCCTTTTTTCCTGGTGGTGGGGGTGTTGGATACAGAAGATAGAACCCCTTGCTGTGTGAGAGCTTGTCCTCTGTACTCGGTCACACTTTCACCTGAGGAGGGTCCCAGAAGAGCCCACTAGGGAGGTGAGGGCACTGGGGGTCAGATAGAAAATAAATATCTGGAAGGAACACACCCCCTCCCACAGACATACACCCAGCCTGTCTCCCCCCAACCCAGTAGTCATGAGTTCTCACAGGGTGATATTTCCCAGCTCTGCCAACATCTGCTGGTGCTCCTGGTCCATCTGGTCTCCTCGTTCTCCCCAAGAATATGCTACGTCACCCAGAAGCATCTAGGCTGGACATAGGGAGTCCATCCATCTAAGTAACATTTAGGAACCCATCTGATTCCCCAACACCGCCCCCACCCCAAGTCAGACACTCATCTGGGGGCATCATGACCCCCTGCTTGTTATGTGTCCCAGCTCTGAGAAGCCACCTTCTCGGGAATCCTTCACCCAGCATCCTCACCTAGGGTTTTGGTGAATGGGGAGTCAATATTGGTTGTTCCCAAGAGGACAGGTCTGGCCCTGGGAGAGTCAGGGTGGTTCTTTGTTATTCGAGTGGTGCTCCCCTTTGGTGGGACCCCCTGGTTCTGACAAGGAAATCCCCGTGCTCTAGCTTGTACATTGTCCAAGATGAGGAACTGACAAACTCAGGAGAGGCACTGCTCTGAGTCTGTGTGTTTATGAGTGTATGAATGAGAGAAAAAGAGAGAGAGGGAGAGAGAGCGAGCAAGAGAGAGAGAGAGAGAGAGAGAGAGAGAGAGAGAGAGAGAGAGAGAGAGAGAGAGAGAGAGAGAGAGAGATCATCTTTCTCCTTGTACAGCCTGACTGTGCTCAGGTGAGTGATCAATTCGCAAATTGCTGCTGCTGCATGGACAACACATCTGGATTTGTGTGTGTGTGTGTGTGTGTGTGTGTGTGTGTGTGTTGAGAAAGCAGGGAGATGAGAACAATGGAAACATATTTAAGTCACCATGTCTATGAAGATCAAAAGCATTTTTTTAATTGTATTTTATTTTATTTGAGAACATACTGTACAGAGGGGCTACAATTACATGGGCAGGATAATGCATACATTTCTTACCAAGTATTGCAGCCTCCTCCTTTGTTTACCCTTCACTTCCCTTCCCCGCCTTCCCCCTCCCCCCACCCAATTTTACCCCCCTCCCCCCACCCAATTATACCCCCCTCCCCCCCCACACCGACATTGTAAAGCTGGTTTTGACATGACATTTTGTACTTCTCATTATTGCAACAGGTCCACCTGAATCCTTAAACGACTTGTTTGTCCCCATCTCCTCCAAATGTTATACTGACATCAAATATAGTGAAAGCGGGGGTTACACTGTGGGGGAGGGACATACAAAGCAACAAAGAAATAATCTTATAAATGCGTTAGAAACACATGCATGAAAGAAACGAAAACATTAAAATATTTGTGCGTATGCATATTGTTCTTTTGTCATCAATGCTAAGTACGAACCCAGCCACAATTTTTTTTCTCCTTCACAATTTCATGGCTAATTTGGGGAAGGTTTCAGTAGATGTTCTTTTCCACCTCTTTCCACCTCTCTCTTCTCCCTTTCCTGTAGCCCACAGTACTGCTAGGCCTGCGTGGGTCTCCCCTACGAGAATTGCAGACCAGAGTGGACACCTGTTCTTCTGTCTTCAGCCAGAAGGCTGGTGAGGCAAATGTGACCAAAGCCGCACTCTTCTAGTCAGACATTCTGCTGTGGTGTGTAGATTTGGAGCTAATTCAGAGGTTGGGAATGTGTTTGCCAAACATAATTAGGGAACGAGATGGGGGGTGTAGGGAAGGGGATGTGAAGCTTGGGGGGTGTCTGGGGGTGGCCAATGGTGTAACATGGCAGATGGTTCACCACAACTGAGGATGAGAGGGGAACTTTACAGTATATTTGGGCCTCTGGGCCCGGGGCTCCAGGCCACCACTGGTGGCATGGATTCCCTCCAGGACAGTGCACTGGAGGGCAGTCCTCCCTGGAGTCCTGCAGACTCCAATCTGTGTCCTGCCTGGGCCATTTCCAGTGTAGGCAAGTGCGGAACGCTCCCTCTGCTGGAGCGTGCTTGGTATGAGGCCGTGACAGTTAGCTAGGGATCGCTGAATGCCAGTTTCTGTAACCTGCTCTAGGCTATCTGGAAGGTTAAGGGGACCACTGACTTTGGAACCCTTTAAGTTTCATTGGGACAACTGAAATGCCAGCTTTTCCAGGGTTTTTCTTTAAGCTGGCAATTTCCACTAACACCTGGGATTATGGGTCAAATTAGATGGAGGTTTTCAGTGCCAAACAATGACATTCAAAGCGGCACAGGCAGAGTTCCCAAGCCAGAGTTCCCAAGCCTACTATGAACGTTGTGCCTTGACTGCCTTTCTCCAGCAGCTGTTTATTCTTTTCCAGCTCTCTCTAGTGTGACCACCACAGTGGAGGACATTGTAGGGCGCACAGATTGTGACCTCACCATCACCAGCTTGCCAGCTGTGAGCAGAGATGATTCCCAGCACCTGCACTGGAATCTGGGAGATTCAGAGATGCCTCGAGGATCCTTTCTCTACAACATGAAACTTGGGGGCTGATGTGGTGGACCATCCTGTCTGGCCCCAGGGGGAGGAGAGGAGGCCCATTGAGCCGAGCCTTCAGCTCACATCAGTCTCATTCATATCTGAGGGTAGAACTGTGTGACAAAGAGCAGGTCAGCAGCTGGACAAAGATCTTTGAGAAGAGAGGCATCACAGAGGCCCCAGAATCCAGCGAGTACATCATGGCTCATGTCCTTGGGGGCCAAAAGAGTTAAATGTGGTGGCACCAGGAGGGGGGAATAGGGAGGAGGGAGAACTATGGGAGAGCTATATCAGGCTTTGACACTTCCTCCACCCCCACCCCTAGGATGCTTACCTGAGTCGTATGGGACTTTTCTATAGTATTGTCATAGAGGATGCTCATTTATTTATACACACTTTTATTTATTCACACATTACTATGTGTACCAGGCTTCGTGTGGTCATAGAAAATGAAAGGTTCCAGTGCTGGTTCCGCAGCACAAAAAGAAATTTTGGTTTGAGCTGTATGTCTGTGCTTCAAGCCTGTCATTCTAGCTACTTAGGAGGCTGAGCTGGGAAGTTTGAGGCTTAAGGCCCAGGCAGGAGAGCCTGTAAGACTCTTATCTCCAACTAACTACCAAAATGAAAAAGCCAGAAGTGGATGAGTGGATCAAGCCTTAGACTGTTGGCCTTGAGTAAAAAGGCTCAAGGACAGCACCCAGGCTCTGAGTTCAAGGCCCAGGTGTGACACAAAGAAAGAAAAGAGAAAGAGAGGAGGGAAGGATGGAGGGAGAAAAGGAGGAAAGGAAGGAAGAAGGGAGCATGCAAGCCTTGGTTTAGAGTCCCTGCATCAAGATAGCCAACCACTCACAATCTCTGTGGGGACAGTTTCAGAGCATAAAACCAGTATATAGGACCAAGCCACCGACCCCTCAGCAACTTCATGACATCCAGAAGCTGTGTGGTCATGAACTGCAGAGGGAAGCAGCCTCAGGTAGAACCTAGGGCTCAGGGTGGGTCACCAGGTTTCAATGTCCCCCAGCCCTCCTAGTTTATTTTCTGGTCATATAAGAAGAAAGTGGCCAAGAGCTAGGGAGGCATTGGTGTGAGGGAGTGTCGGGGGGTGGGGGAGAAGGGATAAGCAGGAAGTCAAAGAGGGAGGACGATCCCAGGTCAGGTGTGTCAGGATATTGGAGCCATGACCTCACCTAGACCATTGGTGATACAGTCTTTGAACCAGCCACATGGCTATTAAAAGTTTTGGCACTTGGGTTTACTGTTGACTACCTGGCTGTCATCTGTTGCAGGATGCCTGTGGTACATCCTTGGGGACTGGGACTTTCGAGGGCTCAATGAACACCCCTGGTGTTCATTCCTCGACCAACCAGAGACAGAGGTAAGCATGCCACTGGCACAAGACAGCCAGGGAATGAAGGAGGGAGTTGGGACCCGTGTTACCCTGAGACTTCCTCTAGGGAATTCTAGTGTCCTGAGTCTGATATTCTCAGAGGTAGAGGTGGGTCTCTTTGCTGGCTCAGCCTTTAGTCTAGATGGCAGATCTGGGATTCATAGAGGACAGACTAAAGGTGGGCCAGGGCTGGGTAGAGGCTGGTGGGAAAACCAGAGGCACTGGGCTATGAGCAGGGTTGTTTCTTCGAGGATACTCACAACCCAGGAACTTTCTTGGGATGGATCGGCCCTTTTCTTCTTCCCGAGAGAGAGAGACCTAGAGCCCTCCTGTCTGCATCCCTTGGCCAAGAAATCATTTAGTTTTCATATCCTGTGGTTGGATAACTAGACCTCATCTCACTGCCCAGTGCCGAGGCAGGACAGTGAGAGAATCTTCACTCCTTAATGAGGTCTTAAGATCCTCAGTATGAGATTTTACTTGAATGACTTGGTGCATGGTCAGTCCCATCTAATACTGCTGTGATCTAGAATATCGACTCTAGATAATCAGAGCAGGATGGGGTCCATTCTGTGAGTCTTGAATATTATGTGTGAGCTTTGAGCTACCGTGTGCCCACCTGCTTCCCTTTCTTAGGTGGGTCTATGCTAGAAAACGCTTAAAACTAGGGCCTGGTCCCATCAGTTGTTTTATGCTCAAAGCTATCACTCTACCATTTGAGCCACAGCTCCAATTGTAATGATTTTGGATATTTAATTGGAGATAAGAATTCTCATGGGCTTTGCTGCCAAGGATGGCATTCAACTGCAGTCCTCAGATCTCAGTCTCCTGAAGGGATAGGATGACAGGCATGGAAAAGCATCTTTGGCCGGCTGCCAGTGGCTCATGGCTGTCATCCTAGGTACTCAGGAGCTGACATACGAGGATCACAGTTCAAAGCCAGCTTGGGAAGGAAAGACCCTCAGACTCTTCTCTCTAACCAAGCAACAGAAAACTGGAAGTGGCTCAAGTAATAGAGTGCTGGCCTTGAGCTGAAGAGCTCAGAGACAACACCCAGGCTCAGAGTTCAAGTACCACAACCAACAAAAAGAAAGAAAGTGAAACATCTTTGCCTGCAAAAGACAGTGGAGGTGTGTTTGTGTGTGGGGGGAGGAGGGGGTTGGGATGGTAGACATTTAGTGCTACGCTTAGTCATAGGTTTAGAAGGATTGTCCCAAACTCTTAGTGCATGTTAGCAGATTCTTGACCACAGGTGAAGCTCTGGGTTGGACGTTGACCATCGGACCTCAGTCTACTCACAGGACAGTTGTGAGTAAACTAGGGACTAATACAGAGGAACCTCTGGAGCAGGACCAGGCACAGTAAGAGCGGCCATCCGTTAAGCTTCTCGGCAATTCTGTGAGCATATGACAGGAAGTTACCCGGAAAGGGATCAGATGGGTGCAACGGACAGATGGGACAGGGATATTGGGATAAGTGGGCAAGGAGTCGGCGAAGTGACAAACAGACACAGACACAAAAGGGTTGCATCTGAATGTTTCTTTATTGAGGAGAATTAACATTTTTATACAGTGGGTGATTGTGACATAGATTCTTTGTTTATTTAAGCACAAAATCAATTTTTAAGAAAAGTAAAGCATTAATGGGTTACATGAAAATTGATGACTATCCCACCAACTGATTAAGCTAAGTGGTGCTTTTTATATAACTCTCTGTGCTTTGGGGATAACTCCTTCTGGTTTAGCTTAATGCATTAACTTTGCCTGTTGTAATATATTTGGAAATTTTAAATTTCTATATTTACTATGAGTGAGCTGCAAAAATGCTTTTGAAGTTGCAGGAGTTTCTGGAGGCAGCATCACATCAGATGATATATTGATTGGGACCTTGTCCACATCTAATCCTTGGTCCTAGTCTTTATTATTTAGAGAAGCTGTCTCTATTGGACTGGAAAGAAACAACATGCTCTGTTCGTGGAAATAAAACAATAGACAAAATGAGAATAAACTTAACAAATGTACAGCCAAGAAGACTATAGTAAGAATAAAGGTAGAGGCAATGAATGTGCAGCCAAGTGTATAGGAAGCCTTGAACCAACACCTCCTTCCTGCAGGCATGCTTCCATGAAGCTTATGCTTTGCCTGGCATGATCTCTCAAGGAGACTCAGCAGGAGGTGTCCTGGCAGATGGGGTCTGTTATTAATCATGCAACAGGTGTGGGTTTATGAAACAAAACATGGCTGTCTTTCATCATTACCCTATCCCCATGAGGAAGGGAATTCTTCACTCTATTCAGTTTTGCAGCTGGGGAAAATGAGGAATGGAGAAGCTGGGTGACCTATTTGTGACCCCCACCTCACAGGAAGCTCAATCTGACTTCTATGATATGCTACCTAGTACAGTGGGTGCTATGCAGTCCACTTCTTATGGTGGGAAGTACACTGCTTGTCAATCGTGGGGCTTAAACTCTGGGCGCTGTACCCGAGCTCCTCAGATCAAGGCTAGTGCTCTACCACATAAGCCACGGAATCACTTCTTGCTTTCTGGTGGTTCTTTGAGGATAAGAGTCTCACAGACATTTCTGCCCAGGCCAGATATGAACCATGATCTTCACATGATCTTCAGCCTCCTGTGTAGTTAGGATTATATGCCTGAACCACTGGCAGCAGGCTTAAGTGTTATTCTGGTCTTCTTTCTCTCTCTGTCTCTCTCTCACACACAGTAACTGGTTGAATGGGTGCTGGAGAAGGTGGCCACATCTGGCTGGAACCCAACATGGCCCCCCATTCTTGATGTGGCTATGGGTCAGGAGCTGTGTCTCTCAGCCTGTTGAACCAGCTTCATGAGGTAAGCCCCTCTGTGCCCCGGCTAGACTGCGACGGTTATTCATTGTACATCCTGTGAGTCCTTCCCCACATCACTCTGCTAGACCATTGAAGAAAAGTGGTTGAGGAGGCGTTGCATTGTCCCCCTGCCCAGCACAATTCTGGTCCTCTGACCCTCACCCTCACCTATCTGTCCATACCCTGGCCATAAGAAAATGAAAACACTCCATGTCTACTACCCTTTACTGGGGTGTGTCACTTCTAAGGGGGCAGGGTGCAGAGGAAAGACCCCAGACCTGACACCTCCTGGGGGATATTTGTTCTTGTGACAGAGCCAAGCTGTGGATAAGGAGGAAGCTGCCATCAGACAGACCCGGAACAATGATCAAAGATAAGTAGGCTGTTGAAGTATCAAATTCACTCATGTCTGCTTCCCACTCCCAACAAGGGGGTGCAGTGTGGGTGACTCAGCCCTGGGCCTAAGGGATTATAAATGGATGGTGGTGGTCAGGAGCTGGTGGCTCCCACATATCATCCTGGCTATTTGGGCAGCTGAGGTCTGATGGTCGTGACTCAGAGCCAACCCGAGCAGGAGAGTCCATGTGATTTTTATCTCCGATAAACCAACTCCCCCGAAAAACCCACACACAAAAAATCCAGATTTGATGCTGTGGCTAAAGTGGTAGAGTCTCAGCCTTGAACAAAAGAAGGTCAGGGATATCACTCAGGACCTGAATCCAAGCCCTAGGACTCACACAATAATATTAAAATAAATGAACAGTGTACACCTTTTATCTGACTACCAAGAAAGATGGATTCAGTCTTCTCACTGGTACTTGTAGCCAAAGGTAAGGGGCTTCCCTTGATGTTCCCCAAAATTTCTCTTTTTCTCCTGTATCTCTCCATAATTGGGATCATCCCCCTGGATGTGACCTTAGGTACCCTCCCCCACCCACCTTCCTTGGGGTGAGTATCCTGGATGCACTCCCTGCTGGAGGATGAGGCACCAGAGAGATGGGGTAGGTATCACCGACACACACCCACACCCACACCCCCACACCCCACCCACACACAACTAGGCTGACTCAAACTAGACTTTTCCAAAGACACTTTATCTCCTTGGATTAACTGACCTAGGAGAGGATCTTGATCCCCTCTAATTGATTATTTCAACTAGGGCTTGCTAGTTGACAGGAGAGAAATGGGAGCAAAAAAATAAAAGCCTTTGGTGTCCATCACCCGGGGCTCAGGCTCACACCTGTCATTGTGGCTACTCGGGAGGATGAGATCTGAGGATCACGGTTTGAAGCCAGCCATAAGCTGGAAAGCCTGTGAGAATCTACTATCCATGGAACCACCAAAAAGCCTGAAGTGGAGCTGTGGCTCAAGTGGTAGAACACCAGCCTTGAGCACGTAAACTCAGAGAGACAGCTCCCAGATCCTGAGTTCAAGCCCACACAAAGAAATGGCCCCATCTTGCTGCCCACAGACTGCCCAGGCCTCGAGAGCCCTCTCTCAGAGTGTGGTACAACACCTGTCCCTGGGTGGTGTATCAGGGCCTTCAGAAATCCAATGGTGGAAGCCAGGCCTTCTCCTTCGTGTGCTCTCAAAAATCACTGGAGGGAAGGCAGAGCGTGATAAGGCCAGAAGCCTGCAGAACAGAGAGGCTCCAGTTCTGCCAAGGTGATCAGAACGTCTTCTTAGAGGCAGCTTAACAAGAAGGATCTGACAAGAAGCACAGAGAGCAAAGGTGCCGCAGATGATGGACAACATAGCAGAGCGTGTTCATTTCCAGCCAGGGCTGTTGGTGAGAAACTCAGTACAGATGTGCAAGACTGTCTGGAGATAGGCCCGATGGGTCACAAAAGAACAGCTATGCAGGGTTGAGATTGTGTCTTAGAGGTAGAGGGCTTGCCTACCATGCAGGAAACCCCGGGTTCGATTCCTAGGTCCTGCATACACAGAAAATGCCGGAAGTGGCACCATGGTTCAGGTGGAAGAGCGCTTGCCTGGGGACATCACCCAGGCCCGAAGGTCAAGCCCAAGGGCTGTCAACATAAAACAGCTCTCCAAGGGACCTTAGTGACCAGTGGATGGCTATGCCCTGTAGCTCTTAGTAACTCCATCCATGCTTTGTGTCTCCTTCTTTGACAGAAGGGAGCTGGACACTCCTTCTGCCCTGAACACCCTTGGACCCCATTATCAGCAACCCTCACAATGTCTTCCACTGGGACATGGAGCACCTGGCCCCAGAATTCCTCAGGTACTGGTTGGGTGGGGAGGGGGATACAGGGCAGGCCCCAGAACTCCTAGTGGGTCTGATCTGCCCTGGATGACCAGGCCATCTATAGGAGGCAAATAGGAGCTTAGAAAGGGTAGAAATGTGGAGGGGGCCCTTTAATGTCCGTGGCTCCACCCAGATTCTGAGCCCTTCTTTGCTGTCCCTGAGGGAGGTAGAGGGGTTTCTAGGTGGTAGTGTCTAGAGGAGGACTAGCTGGAAATTCTGAAGGACCAGAAACCTCAAGCTGTGTGCAGGTGGCTCACGCCTGTCATCCCACGCCTGTCTTCCTGGCCACTTGGGAGTGTGCGATCCAGAGGATCTCATTTCCCAGACGAGGCAGGAAAGTCCCAGGAGAGCCTCATCTCCAATCTGCAACCAGAAATGGCACTGTGGTTCAGGTGGTGGAGCACTGGCCTTAAGGAAAATTAGAATTCAGGGACAGTACCCAAGCTCTGAGTTCAAGCCCCTCAACCAAAAAAGAAAGAAAGAAAGAAAGAAAGAAAGAAAGAAAGAAAGAAAGAAAGAAAGAAAGAAAGAAAGAAAGAAAGAAAGAAAGAAAGAAAGGAAGGAAGGAAGGAAGGAAGGAAGGAAGGATGGAAGAAAGGAAGAAAGGAAGGAAGGAAGGAAGGAAATAAGGAAGGAAGGAAGAGGAAAGAAAGAAAGAAAGACACCTCTTCCTTGCTTGCAAGAGATGGTGAAGTAGTGGGGGTGCTGTGGTTGGGAGACCAGGTGCTGGCATCAGTGCACAGACATTTCTAAGAACTACCCAGGTTTTTCCCAGTGTGAAACCATAGCAGGGTGGGTGATGCCTTACCAAGAACCCCAGAGGTTGTGGCCTGTGTCAGGCAGGGAGTGGGTGAATGGGAGCAGGGGTGGGATGGTAGTGTCAATTATATGCTCTCCATCCATGGAAGAATGGTTTTGGATGCTGGTGTCAAAGTCTGAAGTGAAGGGTTGCATGTGGTTTGTGGCATGATGAGTTGGGTTTCCCTTGGGTCTAAGAGGTGGCTGAAGCCTGGCACTCCTGGTGGCTCACAATGTGTCATCCTAGATACTCAGGAGGCTGAGATCTGAGGATCACGGTTCAAAGTCAGCTTGGGCAGGAAAACCCCATGACCGACAACCAAAAGTAAGGTAGCTGAGTTTTCTGCATAACACTGAGTACATTTTGGAAATGCCAAGCTTTGTTATGAGGCATTCCAGACGTGTGAAAGGCCTTGAATTTTGTCTACACTTGGTCTGAGGACAGTAGTGACATCTTCTTGGGGGTGGGATGTTCAGGGTGCTCAGAGACTGCTGAGGCCTTGGGCTACTTGTATGTGTGTGTGTATTTTTCTCTCGTCTTCCTCTGTCAACTTCCTGTGCACCTGTCTGACACTTTCTGACCTCGGATGGTGCCCCTCCTCCATGCCGAACTTGCCTTTTAGCCCCCTATCAGGGTCTACAATGAGTCCTAAATTGCCAGAGGCCTGCATTCCAGCTTTACTTAGGGACCCAAGTCCAGTCTGTCCAAATTTTTGGGCACCTCAAGGGGATTCTGTGTCAACAGGGCCGGCTGGCATAGGGTCTCCCCTGCCCCGGGGGGGGGGGATGGCTTAGTCATGTGATGTCCTGTCATTTTCCTCAGCTGGGCTTCTGGCTGCACGTCCCTCCCTGCAGTCTGGGAGTGGAGTGGGGGAATGGGGGTTTCTGTTGGCTCTGGCCAACTGGAGCTTGATAGCTGACTGAAGGCCGCCCAAGCAAGTAGGATCCAGGGCTACATGGGAGGTGAAGCCAAGTTGGCTAACTGTCAGTTTATAGGAAATGTCAGCATACCTTGTCACAGGAAAGTCTATCTTCCCGCCCCAGCTTGGTCTCTCAGGTCCTTCTAGACAATTCTGGATGTCCATAATACTGAGGCACACAATTTAGATTCTAGGTCCAGAGAACTGGAGCATGAGAGACTGGTATGGCCAATACCTCAATGTTCTGGGGCATTAGCCTTGACCTGGCTATGCCCCTCTTGTTTTACGTTCATTTCTTAATCCAGTGCTTGCCACACACCGGACACTTGTGGCAGTGCTATGAAAGTGGCAGGAGTGGAAGTGAGATCCAGGGTGACAAAAATCTGGATTTATGTCCTGATTGTGGGTTAGGTGGAGGCAAACGGTCTCTTTAAAAAAAATCTTAGAGCTGGAACTCAGGGCCTAGGCACTGTCCCTGAGCTTCCTTTGCTTAAAGCTAACACTCTAACACTTGAACCAGAGCTCACCTTTCATCTTTTTTTAGTAGTTTACTGGAGAGAAGAATCTCACAGGCTTTCCTGCCTGGGCTGGCTTCAAGCTGCCATCCAAAGAGTTCAGCCTCTTAAGTAGCTAAGATTGCTGGGATGAGCCATTGGGACCTGCTAAGGAAGTTGTTTTGTGTGTTTTTTTGTGCATGAGTTGTGTGCATGTGTGTTTGTGTGTGTGTGTGTGTGTGTGTGTGTGTGTGTGTGTGTGTGTGTGTGTTTACTGGGGCTTCAACTCACAGCCTAAATGGTATACTTTAGCTTGTTTGCATAAGGTTGGTGTTCTACCACTTGAACTAAAGTACACATCAGCTCCCAGCAGCCTCTGACTGTGTCTGGGCCACGCAGTAAGTTCCATGGAACCTGCCCCTCCATCCGTGCACAGGGCCAAAGGACCAAGGGAAAGGACACTATGGATGCTTTTTTGTAATCACCCCATGATTGAAGACCTTCATTGGACCCCGGGCACTGGTGAGGAAAGCAGGGCTCTGAGCCCTGGGACTCCAGGGATAGAGAATCTTCAAGCAGCATCCAGCCGGCTTTGGATTCCTGAGCCCTCAAGTCTTTCATGAGCCCAACTCAACACCAGCCCTAGGTGGGCCTGAGAGATTCGCACTCTTGTGATACCTGTGTGAGCAGGCTTTACCTGCCGTGCCACCTTCTGCCTCTCCTGTCCCAGAACCATGGTCTGAGACGTTGATTTACTGCTCAGATCCACACTGCACCCATGACAGATTCCATTCTGATGAGACAGACGATGACCTCCATGCCCCAAGGTTGGACACTTCCCTGATAATGTGGCTCACTCTGTAGGCAAAGGCCTCCAAATGGGCTGCTGTCAAGACTTGTAGGACACCTAGACATTGGGAGAAACTCAGGGGCCCACTTGGAAATACTCTGCCTAGAGACAGGCCAGGTGTTGATCATGGGGTTGATCTCTGGGCCTGGGCACTGTCCCCCAGCTCTTCAGCATACCACTTGAGCCACAGGGCCACTTCCAGAATTCTGGAGGTTCCATGGATATCAGAGTCTCCTGGACTTTCCTGCCTGGGCTGGCTTTGAACCACCATCCTCACATCTCAGCCTCCTGAGAAGCTAGGACAGGTGTAAGCCATTGGCACCCAGCTGATCTGGCCTTTCACCACAGTGGACTAGGAGCTCCTGAAAGCTTTTCTTTATTTTTTCTGTGCCAGTACTGGCGTTGAACTCAGGGTCTGGGCTCCAGTATCTTAACATTTTCACTCAAAGCTGGCACTCTACCACTTGAGCCATAACGTCATTTCTGGCTTTCGGTAGTTCACTGGCAAGAAGAGTCTCACTAAGTTTCCTCCTCTGAGCTGGCTTTGACCCATGATCTCCGAACCCAGTCTCCTGAGTAGCTAGGATTTACAAGGGTTAAGCCACTGGTAGCATTGGGCTAGAAGCTGTTCTTAAGCAAGCGTTCTTCCCTGCATTTGCCCTGACTCCTCAATGCAAAGGAGGTCTGAGGGTCAGGAGCTGTGAAAAATAGACTTCCAGCCACAGGAAATGGCTGGGGTACATGGTGAAAAGTCAAGCTACTTTTCCCCCTGGGCCCCATTCTGGGACCCTGTCCTCTTCCCTACCTGTGACTCAAGGTCAAACATTGACCCAGCCTTGAATGTCCTGCCAGATTTGTCTCAAGCCACAGAACCTTCATTCCACCCACACCACCAGCTCTACACCACACCTCAAGAACTTTGCCCATGTTGTACCTTTGCCTGAGGCTCTGTGTCCTCTTCCATGCCTTAGAACTCCTGTGGAATTTTGGCACTGGTTATATCACCTCCTGGAGCAAGTCTTTCCTTCCATTTTCCTTGGCTAACTGGCAAATGCTCTATCTTGTTTTGTGTGTGTGTGTGTGTGTGTGTGTGTGTGTGTGTGTGTGTGTGTGTGTGTGTGTGTGTGTGTGTGTGTGTGTGTGTGTGTGTGTGTGGCGCATGCGTGCGCGCCAGACCTGGGGTTTGAATTCATGGCCTGGACACTATCCCTGAGCTTGTTTACTCAAAGCAAGCATTCTACTACTTGAATCAGAACTGTACTTCTGGTTTTGGGGTGTTTAATTGGAGAAAACTGTCTCATATAGACTTTCCTGCTTGTAATTGTGATCCTCAGAACTCAGCCTTCTGAGTAGCTGAAATTACTGTGGTGAGCCTCAAGCACCTGCCCTATAACTCTTACCTATAACCTCGGCCCTCCTGTATCCCAGAAGAATATGTTTCACCAGGCTCCCTTTTCTTATTTTGCCACTGTTGGGGCTTGAACTCAGGGTCTGAGCATGTTCCTTTGCTTCTTTTGCTCAAGGCTAGCCACAGTGCCACTTTTGTCTTTTTCTGTTTCTGTGGTACTGAGGAATCTAACCCAGGGCTTCGTGCATACTAGGTAACCACTCGACTGCTAAGCCATATTTGAAGCCCAAAGCTGACTTGTAACAGGAGTTATGAGGGTGGGAATTATTGGCTTACCCTTTTGGCATAGAAATCGCTGACTACTTCATAACTTTGCCGAGATTTGGGACCAGTCTATGACTCAGCAATGAGGAATGATGAATGAGAGAGAGCCACTAGGCCCCTGAGTCCTAGGCTCACATCCAAGAGAGGAATAGAGAATATGGATCCAGAACTTTCGACCACTCCTGGAGGCAGTGGCTGGCTGCTACATGTCCCAAAGGGACACCTCAGTTAGAACATAATACATCCGTTGCACACTCCAGCCCAGGCAAAGACTTCAGGGCTTCAGTTATTAGATAGCAGAGGGATGCTTTGTTCAAGCTGCCAGCTCTGACATAGTAGTCTCTGAGGGCTTGTCCCAGCTTGCCCAGGTTGGGGCGGTTGGGCCTGCGCAACCTGATGAATGCCCATCATCCATACATCATCCATACATACACAGAGACATGGAGTTACTGCTCCCTTTTATGGAGGGGGCGTGGAGGTGTGGGGTTTAACTATGAGCCTAAGCCTTGTCCCTTAGCTCCTTTTGCTCAGGGGTAGCACTCTGCAGCTTGAGTCCCAGCCCCACTCATGTTTGTTTTTTTGTTTTTGTTTTTTTCCTGTGATCTCTTAGAAATAAGAGTGTTGCTGACTTTCCTGCCCTGGCTGAATTCAAATTGGCATTCTCTACATCTCAGCCTCCTGAGGAGCTAGGATTACAGGCAGGAGCTGCTGACACCTGGGTGTCTTTTCTTCTTGTTGTTCTTTCTTTAATCATGACAATCTGAAATCTTCAAGGTGTCATTCCAGTGGTTTCCCTTTGAAGTAAACTATCCAGTCCTGGAGTTCGAATTCTAGGACTGCTACTCACAAATGGAGGGAGACCCTGACAAACTCGTTCCTATTTTTGTGAATGTCAATGGAATGTTATAAAAGTAATAATTAACTTTGCAGTTAACTCATAATTCTATTTTAGAATGCCACACAAATATTATTGGATTTATGTCTTCCATTCAAACACCATGGTATGATTCCCATAATGGAAGGATATTGACTAATTACTGCTTTTATAAGTATTCTACCATGATACTTCATTAAATAATGGAAGAATGCAATAACTAATTATTGAATATCTAACTAATAATATCTAATAACTAATAATTGAATATCCTCACATTCCCTCTCTTTCTATATATTATATATATATATAATATAAATACATACACATATACATATCTATCAATACTGGGCACTACTGTGGCTTGATCAAAGGTCTGCTGAATTTCCTAGCAGCTCAGTTTGCTGGAGGCTGGTGTGCTATGACTGAGATTTCACTTATGGATTGGGCATTCTAGGCTGTGAGTTAAAATCCCTGCAAGGCCAAAAATTTATTCTTGAAGTAGGAAGCCAATTTTGACACATTTTTTTCCTTTTCTGTGAAAGTCCTGGGTCTCAGTAAGATATATAATCCATATGCAAATACAATCTAGGTGATATGATGTAATAACTGAGGTGTTATATGTATAATAATACTAAATAAGTAAGGGTAATGAACATAATATTCAGTAAACCCATGTACGCAAATAGATCTAATATATAAATATTAATTTTTTCATTGCTGAGGCTTTAATTCACACCCTGGAAACTGGTCTGAATTTCTTGCCTTTAAGGATGGTGAGCTTCCCCTTCACCCACAATGTCACAGATTTACCCAGACCCTGAGTTCAAATCCCAGGCCTTTCAGAAAAGTGATGCAAATTACAAGACAGGGCCTTATTTATTTATTTATTTGTTTATTTATTTATTTATTTATTTATTTATTATTTTTAGGTTTTTTTAGCCAAGCACAGGGCTTGAACTTAGGTCTTGGCACCTCTGCCACAGCCGACCCTGGTATCCTAGGACCCGAGTTCAAATCTCAGGGCTGGCAAAAAATATAATGAAAAGGATAAAACTGAAGAGATCAAGAAGGTGTTTTTTTTTCCTTTGTATTGTGACCATCCTGGGTCTAAATGACAAGGCCCAGAAAGTGCACATGACCTTGCATTGCTGATGTTTGGCGGGCTATTAGGGAAGCCATAGCAGATAGTGGCAACTTAGGCCTGGAGTTCGAATCCCGGGACTGCAACTAATGAATGGTGGGAGGGTCTAAGAAACGCATTCTGATGATACATCCTTAGAAATGTAATGTTATAAAAGTAACATTAAATTATTAGTTTATGATTTTCATATTATAAAATTATACTTTGTTGACTAATTTTCAATTAATACTTTATTATTTATTCAGTCATGATACTTAAAAAAGGAAGGAATAATTTAGTTGCTAATAATTGGTAGTAATATTGTATATGCAATTTCATAAAATACAGACATCTCTCTTGTTTTATACATATACGTTTCTGCCCTGGATGGCTTCACCCTGTGATCCTGAGTCCTCAGCCTCCTGAGCTAGTGTGATAGGCTTGAGCTTCTGGTCCTCTGCTAGTTTCAGAACTGTAATCACTTTGACAATAGTTCGAGTACTTCTGGGACATATATAAGTCAGTATCTCATATGGTTGCCCTCTTTATAGCATGGGAGCAGCCTGAGTATTGGGGTACCAAACATGAGGCATGGGGCATCCTCGTGGGCCCCCACACTCAGGCTGTCCTTGGTAAAGGGAGGCCCAATCTCCAACATCCCAGGATCCTCTAGGCAGGTCACAGATATCAAAATGAAGGTCAGGCCACCAGGTCGAAGGGACAGGTTGTCTTGTGGTACTATTGATGATTTCACCATTGCCAGCGCTGATCACTGCCCAGTCACCCGTTGAGGTTGGTGTGGATTCCCTAGGGCCATTGCCGGGACTGGGAGCATCAGGACAGCCAACAGCTGGAGTATCACAATCTGCAATTGTTAGAGAACACAAGTGCTTCTCAAGGGCTGGTTGCCCTTATGGATGGTTAGTAGTTATCTTTTTAGCTTTCCCTCTTTTAAACACAAGCTTCGACCACCATAGCCATTTTGTTTCCTTGTTGGTTAGTTTATCCTTGGAATCCTCCTGGGTAAAAAATTAAGGTTCCTGGCCGGGATCCAAATGGGAGCTGTCTTCCCTATGGGAAAAACATATCTGAATCCCTTGCACATGGTAACTAGGGGGTCAAGTCCTCTCCGTTGTTGTGTCAGGGGTTCCTTCTACCTGACTTTCACTTGGGGCTTAGGGTTTAATTGTCTCCAATGCTTCTGAAATTTGGATTCAGTTGCCCCTTTTCAAAAATTTAAAATGTTAATGGTAAACAAAGCTCTCTGCAGCTGTATAAGGGGATTAACTCCCCCTTTTTGTTTTAATAATTGCTCTTTAAGACATTGGTGATTTCTTTCTATAATTGCTTGGCCTTGGGGATTATAGTGAATTCCTGTAGTTTGATTAATATGCCATCTGTCACAAAACTCTGACACTGATTTACTAACAAAACAGATTCCTTTTGAGTTTTAACTTGTGCTGATAGAACCAAGGTGGCAAACCATTGAAGAAAATGTGCTTGTGAATGTTTAGTTCTTACTGCTGTAAGTGCTTTGGCCCAACATGCTTCTGAATAGGTATCTATAGAAACACAAATTCATCACAGCAGTTTTCCAGAGGACATTGGGTTTGAGGCCTCTGGGATTTACCCCTGATGGTTGTAGTCGGGGTACTTTTAAGAAGGGCTGGCATGTTTTACAGGTATGTACTATTCTTTTGAGGTCCTTTACAGGAATCTGAGGAAATTTATGTTGAAGACCTCTCCAATTAATGTGGGTTAAATCAGGTAAGTGGGTGGCCTCTTGTAACATTGAGGCTTGTGGGCCAGTAGCTAACTGGTCCACCCAATTATTGCCCATGGATAAAAACTCAGGAAGTTTTGAATGCCCTCTCAAATGTTGAATAAGAATAGGGGCTCTATTCCATCTAATAGGCCCTTAAGGGTGTCCATAAGTGAGAAAATAGGGTTTCCATCCAGCTTAATATGTGCCCATGGAATATGAGGGACAAGTTAATCATATACACACTATCAGAATACAAATTAAAGGGTTTTTGAATGTCCTGAATGGCCATAATTATGGCCAGCATTTTTTTATATTGTGCTGACCATTGACAAGGTTGAAATCTTTGTTGGCTTGGGGTATTCTGTTGCTCCTATAAGGCTGCTTACGCAGAGCCTGCTCTCCCTCCATCAGAGAAAATATGGAGGGCCCCAGGAATAGGTGTAGGAGAAAATAGAAAAGGCATTTTGAGGGGAAGTCGCCATAACATGACAGTCCATTTAGATGGCCCATAATGGCAGTGAATTTGGCCTAGAAACCCTTCCAGGGAGAGAGCAAGATGAGCATTGGCTTGATTGAGCCACTCAACGTTTGCCATCTGAAAAGGAAAAACAATGGAGTGAGGGTTGAGGCCATAATGCCATTGGGCTTGGGTCCTTCCCTTGATGATAGCATCGGCAAATTGGTCTGCTTGACAGTACAACCGAGGTGTGCCTCCGAAGGGAGTGTGAACCCACTCTAATGGCTCTCCCCCTTTGAGTTAAAACTGCAGAAATCAATTTAACACATGCAAATAAACAGAGAACATGGTCTCAAGAACAGAATACCATTCAGGGAAACTTCATCCAGGGCTCTTTAGAACGGTAAAAATATTGCCCGATGGCTGGCTGTAATTGTAAAAACTTCTTGTGGTGTCCTGTCTTTTAGTAGGGCACAAGGCTATCTTTAGGGACAGGAACCCATGGCGACAGCCAATTGATTTCCCTTAAAAGACTCTGAAGTTGCGGGACAGAGATGCTGGAATATCCAGCAAAGGCTTAAGGGGGCTGGCCTGAGTCAAGGTAAGGTAGGATCCGAGCACCTTAAAAGGAGGTACCTTTGGAATTTTATTGAGGGCTATAGTAAACCCCCTTTTTTTTAATATGGTGCAAACCTGGGCCATAATGCCCTTCATGCATCCCGGGTCTTGGTGTCTCAGAATTATATCATCCATGTAGGCATAGGCAAGAGAGGTATCTGAATCCAGCACAGGCCCTAAAAGTGGGGCCAAGTATTGTTGGCAAAGGGGTGGGCTATGGGCCATTCCCTGTGGCAGCACCATCCATTCAAACCTCTGATCAGGCTGGGAGAAATTATGAGAAGGTTTGGAGAAGGCAAATGTGGGGCACACAGGCAGCAAAAATGGCCCTGAGAGGAAGTTGAGTGTGCAGAGCTGGATTTGTTTATATTCAGTGAATACACAGCTCGTGGAAGCCTAGGTGCATGATAAGGTGTGACGTTTACAGTGACTGGTTGGTTCCACTTCCTCCCCTCCCACACAGTCTTTTGCTTTAAAAGAGCTTGCTCTTTCTTAACACATGAGTTCCTGCTTGACTTGACTCCCCTGTGTCTGATTATCTCTTGTGCTAAGGGAGGCTGGGGAACGGGCAAGGGGCCACACTTACCTTTCCTCGGACCACGTCCATCTTTTGTGGGATGGATGAAGACCAAATATCTGTCGCCCAACGTGGGGCACGAAAGGAAAAGATACTGGCAGAGGCTAAGCAGCCTCTCAGGGTAAGTGAGGAGGAGACAACATTAGGCCTAGAGGGAGTAAAGGAGGACTTGGGAAGTGAGAAGGAAAAGGAATGGTTCAAATTCGACTGAGAAAGCACTGAAACATGCAGAGTGGAAGCCAAAATGAGGGTGAAAGTTACCCCCTCTGACTCAGGTGCCCTTGACAGTCCTAGGATCCCTCCCTATTCCCTCTATTGGGGGGAGGTACAGCACCCTACGTGACCTGGGAGAGGGACCTGCAAGACCCAGATCCCTACCAACCTTCCATGGAGGGGCCGAGGACTTGGGAAGTAACCTATTGGAGGCCTATCCTGGAAAGGAAGGGCCACCTGGGAGTCAGGATCCTAGGCCACAGGATTTACTTCTTCACCACTTCTGTTTATTAAATGGTGTGCTTTCTTTAAAAAAAATTTAAAAAAGAAATGCAAATCCAAACAACACAGATTCATCTCACCCATGTTACAATGTCTTTGGAAAAAATGAAAAATCACAGATACTGATAAGGATGTGGCCCAAAGGAAACTCTATTAAACTGTTTGTGGGAATGTAATATTGTTCAAACATTTTGTAAAACACTATGGAAGTTGGTCACAAAACTGAATAGTGGGCTACCTATGATCCAGCAATTTAATAATGGGCGTTTATCAAATAGAGCAGAAACAAGGCCACACTGAAGCTACCAGCACAATCTGTTCATTGTTGAATTATTTTCTTGCCAACATATGGAATCAGCCCAGATGCCTCTCATTGTAAAAAGGGACCAAGAATTATATATATCTATATATATGTATATATATACATAAACATATATATATATAATTTTGTTGATCCCTATTAAAAATTATGTATGTATGTATGTATATGTATGCATGTGTGTATATATATATACATATATATATATATATATATATATATATATATACATAATTGAATTCTGTTCATCCATCAGAAAGGATAACATTGCACCATTCTTAAGGAAATGAAAGACTTAGAAATAATGATGTTACTTGAAATTAACTGGACCCAGAGAAACTTAGGTTGCATGATTTTCCTAATTTGTGGTAAATGGAAGTTGTCTATAAATGTAAAAGTAAACACACTGCATGGTATGTAAGGAGGTACAAATGAATTATCCGACGTGTCAGAGACCATGGAAAGTGAAATTACTATAATTCTCTTAAAAGACTAAGTCAAAGACCAACAATTAAATACCAGTAAATGTGTATTGCAAGAGAGGACAGTGGGGGACAATGTGAGAGGGTAGGAAATTGAAGGGGAAAAGGATAAAATACAGGCAATAACCCATTGTATACTTCCCGTAATTGAAATATACAAGGCAAGGGGTAGCGTGAAATGGGGGTGAAGGTGTTGAAGTGGTAACACAATTCCAGGTTCATTGTACACATAAACTGCTTTGTTAAATGGCAAGTAATTCCATAACATAATATTGAGATACATAAGGATTGGGGTTAATTGGGAGCGGTGGTTGAGAATGTTGAAAGGCGTGACAATGATCAAGATGCACTGTATCCATACATTGTTTCAGTGAATGGCAACTCTTCGTTCAACTACTTAAAGATAATAAAAATATGCAAAAATTAATTATGATAGTTGAATAGAGAGTTGAACCTCAACTCAATTCCCATTTTAAAATATTTTTAACATGGAGACTTGGAGAATAAAATTCAAATAATAAAACTATTAATCTTTTATCAGAATTTGTGAAATTTAAATCAAATCTACTTTGCTTTTGTCAGCCATTGGGCTGTTAGAATATTTCATAGTAAGTGGCTTAAAAATAATGAAGAGTACATTATCCATACCCTAGTAGCTTAAACATTTATTATAAAAATGGTTATTCAAAGAAATTCTTGGTCTTATGGGAGTTAGTTTTCTGGTTCATTATAACCTATTTGCTGGGCGTTCACAAGGCAGAGTAATTATATTGGGCTTCTTTTATCAGGATCATTAGGGTCATCATGGAGAGGTTCATTGTAATGTAACCAGACAGGGGAATAGAATTTCAACATGTGCATCTGGAAGGAGTTACATCATCCAATAAACTTTGCAACTTTTTCTTTAACTCAGTGTGGTGTATCATTTGATATTATTTCATAGAAGATAGTCACCTAAGGACAAGCTTATATCATGTGAATTATGTGAATGATTCTTCCCAAAAAGTGAATAATTATACTGTTGGCAAAGTGAAATATGATTGCTTAGTGTCTCGAATCACATCATAGGTAACCATGTAAACGTGGTACAGCATTTCTAAGGCCCTTCTGATGTATTTGAAAAATCTCTGATGAGGTAATTGTTTTCAGAAATATTCGTTTGAGACAACAAATATAGATCTCCTTTGATTTTAATTATAGTCCATTATTAGGACTCCCACAGACATCAAAATCAGAGGATGCTAATTTCTCTGATAAAATACATAATAATTTGTTACAATTAATGTAACATGAAGACTATAATATTAATAGAACTATAATTAATAGTATTCACATTATATAATATATTGACATCTTTGGTTACCTCAATTTTTAGAATATTTATAACTAAATGTAAAATTTTTGCAAATAACTATTTGATGATGTATAGAAAATGTGAAAAAGATTTGTGTACATATTTACTAAAGATGCAAACAGATTCATCTGGTTATTTCTGATCCTTAACATGTTAGTTGCATTCATGCATGGGGAACATGCAGAGAAGTCACAATGGCAAACTTGCATTTACTAAAGGGTTAATTGCATGAAGTTTATGTTTCGGTAAATAGCAGATTTAATAAATTAAATAGTTTTTGTCCCTTCCTTCCTCCCTCCCTTCCTTTGTTCCTAGGTTCCTTCATTCCTTTCTTCCTTCTTTTCTTCTTTCCTTCCCCCCTCCTTCCCTCCATCCCTACATCTCTCTCTCGTACTCTCCTTTCTTTCTTTCTCTTTCTTTCTTTCTTTCTATTTCTTTCTTTCTTTCTTTCTTTCTTTCTTTCTTTCTTTCTTTCTTTCTTTCTTTCTTTCTTTCTTTTTTCTTCCTTCCTTCCTTCCTTCCTTCCTTCCTTCCTTCCTTCCTTCCTTCCTTTCTTTCCTTTACTTCTTTCTTTCTTTCATTCTGTTTCTTCCATCCTTCCTTTATTTCTTTTACTCAGTATATTTCTTATGGCTATAGAAAAATATCAACTATTGTACTCCAAGGTGTGATGAGTAATTATAAATATACTACATTAATATTAATTTTAATAACCTATGCTATATCTTAAGACAAATTGTACTAAAACAACTTCACAAAATTTGCAGGATATGTAACAAATATTGCTTTTCATGATATTTTTTAATACGTGAAATGAAAATAAGAATTTAGACATAATATTGAGTGTGTGTGTTGTTCTTATGATTTGAACTCAAGACCTATTACTGGGCTGGGAAGGTGGCTCACTGGTAGGGTGCTTGCCTTGCATGCATGAGGCCCTGGGTTAGACTCCTCATCACCAGATAAGGAGAAAAAAATAGCCGAAACTGTGCTGTAGATCAAGTGGTAGAGTGCTAGCCTTGAGCTGAAGAGTTGAGGGACAGCTCCCTGGACCAGAGTTCAGGCCCCACAGCCAAAAAAATAAAAAGTCCTCTCCCTTAGTTCCCCCACCCCAAGGATATTGCTCTAACATTTGAACCACAACCCCACTTCTGGCTTTGTGTATATGTGTGTGTGTGTGTGTGTGTGTGTGTGTGTGTGTTGTGATGTGTGTTAGATTAATTGAGATGTGTCTCACAAACTTTCTTGACAAGGCTGGCTTTTTTATATTTTTTGTTGTGAACATACTGTACAGAGGGGTTACAATTACATGGGCAAGATAATGAGTACATTTCTTATCAAGCATTGTAGCCTCCTCCTTTGTTTACATTTTACATCCCTTCCCAGCCTCCCCCCGCCCCCCACCGAATCCTCCCCCACCATCAAAATTGTAAAGTTCGTTTTCGACATGACAACTTGTACTTCTCATAGTTGCAACGGGTCCAACTGTATCCTTATTTAAACGACTTGGTTTTCCCCTTCCCCTCCACAAATTTTACTGACATCAAATACAGTGAAAGCAGGGGTTATACTGTGGGGGAGGGATATACAAAGGAACAAAGAAATAATCTTATAAATGCGTTAGAAAAAAATGCATGAAAGAAAAAATAACATTTAAATTAAATACATATTTAAGGGTTCATTTTCCTAAAATCACCTTATCTGACCTTTTCTGCTTGACTCATATATATACTAGATATTGTAAATAAGGGAAACTATGGGACCTATGTTTATTTGGGCTTGGCTTACTTCACTTAATATAATTTTTTCCAAGTCTTTCTATTTCCTAACAAATGGGGCAATGTCATTCTTTCTGATGGAGGAATAGAATTCCATTGTGTAAATATACCACATTTTCTTGATCCATTCATCTACTGAGGGGCATCTGGTTCGTTCCCTATCTGAGCTATGGTAAACAATGCTGCAATAAACATAGTTGTGCTGATAGCTTAAGGTGGCTCAGTGTTAGAGTGCTTGCCTTACATCCATGAGGCCCTGGGTTCTATTCCTCAGTACCACATATGCAAAAAAAGCCGGAAGTGGTGCTGTGGCTCACTTGGTAGAGTGCCTGCCTTGAGCTGAAGAGCTGAGGTACTGTTCCTAGGCCCAGAGCTCAGGCCCCAAGACCAGAACCCACCCCCGCAAAAAAATAATGAATGAGTACATTTCATATCAAGCATTTTTGCCTCCTCCTTTGTTTCCCCTTTTCAACCCTTCCCATCTACCCTGGCAACCTCCCCCCCCCACCAAAGTTGTAAAGTTTTTTTTTCGACATAACGATTTGTACATCTAATTGTTGCAATAGGTCCACCTGTATTCTTCTATAAACCATTTGTTATTTCCCTTCCCCTCCATAAATTATACCAACACCAAATACAATGAAATTAAGGGTGATACCGTGGGGAAGGGACATGGCTGAGACAAGCAGAAAAGGTCAGATATGTTGATGTAAGATCAAATGAACCTCAACATAAGTATTCAAATGTAATTTTTTCTTTCTTTTGATTGTTTCTAACATATTTATAAGATGATTTCTTTGTTGCCATGGCTGGATTTGAACATCACCTTCCTGAGTAGTGAGGATTACAAGCTTGAGATACCCATATTCAGCACAGATATAACATATTTAACAATAAAATAAATTTATTTTTGATTTTTTAATTTTTTATTGTGAACATACTGTACAGAGGGGTTACAATTACATGGGCAAAATAATGAGTGCATTTCTTATCAAGCATTGTACCTCCTCTTTGTTCCCCCTTCCCATCCTTCCTCTGCCCCCCAATCCTCCCCGCTACCCCCGCCCCCACACTAAAGTTGTAAAGTTCATTTTTCAACATAACGACTTGTACATCTCATTGTTGCAAAGGGTTCACCTGTATCCCTATTTAAACAATTTGTTTTTCCCATTCCCCTCCACAAATTATACCGACATCAAATACAGTGAAAGCAGGGATTATACAGTGGGGGAGGGACATACCAAACAACAAAGAAATAATCTTATAAATGTGTTCGAAACAATCGTATGAAAGAAAAAATATACTTAAATACTTAAATTGTTAAATAAAATATTATCTACTGCGGTCACATGATTTTCTCTTCTTTAAACCTAAGCTTTTTTGACATAAATTATAGATTCATACAGTTTTTGAGAATATAAAAATCTTAGTTACTGCTCATGTATTTTCTGAGGTTTGATTACCAAGGTATTTCAGAGAAACACTGAATTTCATGTATTTTATGTAAACCGTTATTTTTAGAAATTGAATCAATCTCCATATGTGAAGAAGCAAGATGTTCAATGACTTAAGCAATTATTCCTATAGACTGGAACATAACTTAATTTTGAATGGTATGAAATTCGTATTGTACCTACTCTATAGAATAATTAAGAAATAAATGATCACGATAGTATTTATTTTTCCTTCAACTAGAAAGAAAGAACTTCAGTATAGATGACAAAAACTTGAATGGAATGTCATAAAATTATGAAAAATTCAAGGCATTTTGAGTTAGATGAAATAGTCATTATTGAACGTCACAAAATGAAATCTCTTGAAGCTTCCTTATCTGTTAAATAAAATGTATTTGCACTCAAAATATCTCTCTAGTAATGGTATAATCAAACCACCTTCATGCCAAATACCTTCTCTGAGTAATTCAAAAAATATTTAGAAGCAGATGTTATGGCAATGTATAGAAATATTTACCCACCTGAAATCATAAAGGATTGAGATTAATGATTAGCTTTCACTGTTGCCCTTTCAAAGTAAACCGTTTGAAAGGTGAACCCTTTCATGAGGGCATAGTTGTAGAGATTTGATCACTGAGAACTTGTGACCAAAGTGGATTTTAAGATCAAATTCCTTTCCTCCTCTTCCTTCTTTTTTTCTCTGTCTCCTTCACCTTCTCATTTTCATTCTCCCTCTCCAAATTCCCCTCGGCCTCTTTCTCCCTCTCCCACTCCTATTCTTCTTCTTCTTTACTTCCTGGCTTCCATACTCCATCACATGTTCCTTACATGGGGTACTCTGTCACCGGCAATCCAAAGCAATGAGGATAAGAAACATAAACTGAAATGTATAAAATAAGAAGCCAAGCTTATTATTTCCCCTTTTTAAGATAATTTTATAAGGTATTTGGTCATAATAATAGGAGACTGTCACAGCTTGCTCTCATTTATTATAAGGGATAAGATTTACTGGAAAAACAATCTGACCAACATCGCTCTAATGAAATGATTGATTAAATTAATATTATACTGGGACAAATCTAGTTTAAAATATCAGATATACTTCAATAAGAGGTGAAAAAATCTCCTCTAGTGTTTCCTATGAATAGACATCAGAATTCAATCTGTTATTCAAGGAAATTGACCTGCAATTGGCAGCATTGTCCATTTCATAAATGATGTAAGAAGACTATAGAACAAATTTCAACGCAAACTGCCTGATATAAAATTTATTTTGTCCCCTGTATACTATGTATGTCTGGTTCCCAAAATGACTTGTATTTTATATTTTTAATTAACTTTAAGTAGTTGTATGGGAGTTGCTGTTTGACCAAACAGTTTATGAATAGTGTTTAGTGAGTTTTTTTTTTCTTTTTTCTCTCCTGAGGTTTGAACTATGGGTCTGGGAGCTGTCCCTGAGCTCCTTTGGATGAATGCTAGAAGTATATCACTTGAGGCAGAGCAGTACTTTCATATTTTTCTGAGATTTAATTGGAGGTAAGAATCTCACAGACTTTCCTGCCTGGGCTGGCTTCAAAACTCAATCCTCAGCCTTTTGATTATCTAGGGTTACAGGTGTGAGCAGCTTAATACAGTGAACATTTTTTTTTGGCTAGTACTGGGGCTTGAACTCTGGGCCTTGGCAATGCCCTTGAATTTCTTTTCCTAATGCTAGTAGTCTACGATTTGTGTCATAGTGCCAATTCCAGCTCATTTTGTATATGTAGTACTGAGAAATCAAACCCAGGGCTCCACACATGCAAGGCATGCAGTCTTCCACTAAGCCACATTCCATGGCCAATACAATGCATCTTGATGATCATTATCCCTCATCCTTCTCAATCCTATCTCATCCCTCAATTTACATAATTTTGTAGAATATTCAGACTCCCAATGTCATCTATAGTCACTCAGAGTATATATCACAGATCATATTTTATGTATAGTCTTATTCATCAACATACTTGTTATGCATTATAGAATTCTGTGATTTTAAATTCTAAATTATCACTCAGATTCACCTACTACTATTCTAAAATTTTTCCTAAGGTTAATGCAAATGCAATCTGCAATTCTTCGATAAAATACAATGATTCTTAGAATATTAAAGAGTTGGAATAAGAACATCACCTTGAGTTCTAGAACATTTTATCATCACTACCTTCTCAAAATATTCCATTATTTATTAGTAGTCACTTCTGTCATCATTTCAACCAACCCTCCCCTTGAGCAGGTATTATTTCATATTTTACCTCTACAGATGTGCCAATTTAAAAAAGCTCATATAATTAGAAAATGTTGACTATTTATCCATTTCTCCCATGTAATATTACTCTTTCCAAATTTTTCTCATGGATAGAGCATATTGTTTTGTATATATGTGTATAAGGGTATAACATCCTAAATGAGCATTTCAATATTTTATTATATGTTATTTTAAAAGGTTTTGCTATGTATATTCTTGTACATGTGTCTCATTGGACATGTGTTGAAATCTATTTTGCATATAAAATTATGATTCAAAATTAAGGATCATAGGGGCAACTCTATGTGTAATATCTTAAAGATTACCAGTATGTTTAACAAACTGACCCTATCATTTTAAGTGTCAAGCACCATTGTACAAGGTTTCCAATTTCTATATAATAGTTGTGCAGGGCTAACTTATTGTTTCTATTTCCACTAATCTCTATATGTATACAATGTCTAGGTATGTTATGATATTTCCATATGTTCCTTGGTTGTTGTTATATTCCTATAGTGATATGTATTTGGATTTTTTTTGATAACTTATTCAGGATCATTAAAAATTTTCATTGGCATTAATATGCTCTTAATATATTTCTGATTCAAGTCTCTTTAAATAAATGTATATATATACACAGTATGTGTATTTATATACAAATATCTATATACACATATATAAGAATATACAGATGTGTACATACATGCATATAGATATATATGTATATTATTTTTTATTTGTCTGTAAGTTATAAAAAATTATTCTAGTGGAAAACCCATTTACTTTCCACTCTGCTTTCCAGAAATTCAGAATCTGGGTTTGTTTTTTCTTTTATCTTCTAATATTTATTCAAATTTGTGTTCCTTGGGTAATGAAAGGCGATTTTTGTTCTTCCTTATCTCAATCACAAGGTCTGGATAATGATTTTTGATATTGTATACAGTGCTCTAGAGTGATTAAACACATCTATAGAAAAAGATAAACTCACAATACATGGATAATGTTTATTTATAAAAATATTGTAATAATTTCCTACAGGAAATGTGGTCTATTCCTTTAGTTCTTGTTTAGGATTTGTTAAATTCTGGTGTGTTATAGTCAATTATCATAAATGTATATAAGGATGGTAAGAAACAAATATCTTAATATTAGCTTAGTTCTGCCTGTGTTATATGTATGAGGCTCTATTTGAGTTTTGCCTCAATTTCACATGCTATATTCTCACAGTATATAAGTTGAAAGAAGACTCTCTCTTGAAATATACTATTTTTATAGCTAAGGAAAAACAAGTCAGTTGTTAGACACAGACAATGAGATAGAAATCTTCCCCTAGAAATAGTCTTTTACCACTTCTGTTTCACTTTTGTAAGCTGAAGTAAGTCACATGACCCATCTTGACATTGCAGAGTAGAGGTAAATCTCACCTACAG
The DNA here is from genome assembly GCF_024711535.1 of Dipodomys merriami. Classification (NCBI taxonomy): domain Eukaryota; kingdom Metazoa; phylum Chordata; class Mammalia; order Rodentia; family Heteromyidae; genus Dipodomys; species Dipodomys merriami. Next base: position 678,000 of record NW_027204982.1, on the reverse strand, counting down.
GAAGCGGTGCAGGACAAAGAGTAATATGTCAAGATATGCAACACGAGATAAAGAGGGGAAAAAAGAGAACTACAATATAATCTATCATACTTGCCATCACAGTCTCTGCAGGAAGGAAGCTATTATGTACCTTTGTTTCTAAAACTACTTCAAATCATGTCTTTTATATTAGGATGTCACAGGAATTAGAGAACATTTTGATACTGAGACAACATAAAATCTCAAAGAAAGCCTGAGTAATCATTTCAATACTACTTTTGTTCTCCAAGAAAGAAACCATTTTGTAGACAATACTTTATACGTTCTTACCAAGTATCTTTTTTTTTCCAGAAATGGATTTTGTTAATATATGTGACTATCCACCAGAATAAGTGTCTTCATTTGTCTTTATCTTGTGCAGACAGCAAGTCAATTGGATGTAAGTGGGAGTTCATCAGTAGCACTTTTTAAAACTGTGAAAAAATGTGGACAGGGAGCCAATATGCATATTTTTCCACCATCACCTATCACATCCTCCTTCTTCCTTCCTAGGAAACAAACCCAATCAATAAAAAGTCTTAGATATTTGGCTTTTGACCTTGAAAGTGTAATCAGCATATTATGGATGTCGGAGATCACAGTTAATAGTGTTTTCCATAATAATGTCACATGCAACAGCCCTATGAGTCCTGCAGGTGTTAACACTACTTCCTTAGTAATGTGATAGGATTGTCAGCCTTACTGGATTTAGTATTGTTTTCCACTTCCTTTTCTACCACCTCCCCTAAATTATAATACATATTAACAGAATGAAAAAGTAATGCCATCTTAAGAAAGTCCCATTGCACAAGACACTATGTTGAAAAACAAACTTTACAACTTCGGTGACGGGATGGGAGGATTGGTGGGCAAGGATGAGAAGGGGAAACAAAGGAGGCAGCAAAAATGCTTGAAAAGAAATGTACTCATTACCTTTCTCATGTAATTGTAACCCATCTGTACTATATTTTCACACACACAAAAACTTATGAATATAAAAAAGAAAGTCATTTAGGGCTCTGGGAATGTGGCTTCATGGAACAGCTATTGCTTAGCATGCATGAAACCCTGGGTTCAATTCCTCCATACCACATAAACAGAAAAGGTAACACTGGAAGTGGTGCTTTGCCTCAAGTTGTAGAGTGCTGGCATTGATATAAAATAAAAAAAAGAAGCTCAGGAACAGTTCCCTGGCCCTGAGTTCAAGCCCCAGGATGGGCAAAAGAAACATTTAGCGAGTAAATGCAAAATAAAGAACCCATATTTGGAATATATAATTGTTCCTTCCAAATGATATTTAACAATAGTCCTTAATTCATGTACTTTACCTATATTAGAATACTGTGTTGAACAAAAAAATGTTTTCATAATAGGTCATGGTAATTAATGCCAGTAGTGTGCTTAGATATCAGGTGAAGATTAATCCTGGAAATTCAAAGATTCCAGGCTTTTGAGTGGTAACTGCTAATCACAATAAGAAGGGTAGTATATATGTGAGATTTGGAAATCCTTTTGGTAAATCAGGGAACCAAAAAGGCAGAGGTTAATTAATAGTTTTGACAGAGGAGACGGAATAACTCCAGATTGAAGGAATAAATGATAGTAATAACTAAGTTACACCACTAACTGTTCTAGGGAAGCATTTATTGTTATTGAAGAACTAGTTATCAACTAGGCTTATTCCTCAGTGCCTTTAGCGTTCTAATCACTTAGACTAGTTCTTAATCTCTGTGAGATAAGTTGTATATCCTTCTATGCTGTTCTTTCACACCTGCTCTCCTTTGCTTTCTAAAAATCTATGTCTTTCTCTATTTCTCTATGAACAATTTCTGATACTAAGTCCACAAAAGCAGACAGCAGAGGATGCTAAGGTAAGAGTCCCACACATCATGAGTCATTAATGTAACAACATGGAAAAGGAGGACATATTTATTGCTACCTCAATCTGTCTAAAAAGCTGCAATGTCACATCATTTGATTCAAATTTCCATTCTTTGTCTACATAGTGTCATTTAGTGCAAATAAATGCAAATATGAGCCAGGTGCCGGTGGCTCATCCTATAATGCTAGCTACTCAGGAGGTTGAGACCAGAGGATTGTGGTCTCAGCCTGGTCAGGAAAATCCATGAGACATTTATCTTCAATTAGACACCAGAATCTCAGAAGTGGTGTTGTAGCTAGTGTTAGAGCACTAAATTTGAGCTGAAGAGCTGAGGGACAGTGCCCAGGATTGGCTTCAAGCCCCACGACCAACATAAAATGTGTAAATATGACTTTGTTTTCCCCAAAGGAACGACAAAGTCAATAGTAATCTTCGCAAGCACAGAAAATAATTCCAAAATGATACAAAGTACCTACTTTTGCTGAGTTAAGTTATGGCTTCTTTTCTGGACATATTGCCTTTTCTATGATTATCTAATACACATACTTAGATAGCAATTTAAAACTGAGAGTATAGAAGCAAGATGTGCTGTGATGATATTATCCTATCAGAAATTCAAGTCAGTAATTAAAATTTCTTCTTAAAACCATACACAAAAAATACCATGATATAGTGTAATAGAACTCACTATTGAACATATGAGCTTTAAGAGATTTCTAATTGATCCATTATTTATTGGTACCAACATTAGAAAAAATGTATATTTCAGTAATAAAATAGAAGTCCTTTGCATGACTACTTAAATTCCTTGTTTTTTTAAAGACACTGTTTTGATCTTAAAAAATAGGGCTGTCTATTGTCTTCATGTGATTTTGATTATTGAAAGTGCTTAATGAGAAATCAAAATGCATTATAGTCCTTTGTTATCAATTATCACTTCTTCTTGGAGAATATAATCATCAAAGCAATAGTTCAGAATCAGCAAGCAAGAGGTCAGAATCATGCTTCCAGTGCAAGTGGATCACCAGTAAGTAATCCTAAATACTATTTTCCACAAAGTTTTGTGACAGATACAATCGGCCTGCCTTCTCTAGTTGCTTTCCTAGACTGGGCCTATTCCTTCATTGTACAGGAAAGTCTGATTCAACTGATTTAAGGCAGATATGTTACTGGAAGTATCAAGGATTTAGATTCTTGTCTGTATACTTTAAAGATAGGATTTATACTTCCATACAGATGTTCAGTACATATCGTGTTTGGTGTGGTTATTCATTTTATTTCTTGTTTTGTTTTATTTATTGATTTACCATTTATTTTATTTGCTGTGTTCACACCTGTACCATTCATTACATTGTTTACATACTTTCACATAGCATCTAGATTTGTAGATGTGTTCACCATCATGCCTGACACACAGGACTCTCTCATAAAATGAGAACATGTGTCACATTGAGTTTCTTAACCAAGATTAAATTTTTTTGGCAGTGCTAGGATATGAACTATGGGCCTAGCAAGCCCAATCATGAATGGGTGAGTGTGAGCATAGGAGCCTCTAGCCAATGAAGCTGTCTGGTGGTTCCCAGGCACTGAGATGGAGCCCCAAGTTTGGCCAAAACAGCGATACATGGATAGGCAGACGGTGGTAAACAAATAAATATATATTAGTGAAGAGTCCCAGAGCTGTCTATGATTGAATGCTATCTACTATGTTCCTACCAACTGTTAGGTATTTATTATATTGCCATTGAAATAATATTCTTTTCATGCTTAATAAACTATTAATTAAGATCAATCAGCATCCCAGGATTATTGCATCCAATTTTAGACTACACTGAAGCATGAACTACTCTTTCAGTAGGTATTCTTGTGCATGGGAACGAGTCGCTTGTGATCTCCTGCCATTGGTAGGTGTCAGGACCAGGATTTGAGCCAAGGTCTATGTTGATATTGTTGGCTTATGGCTTCCGTGATAGCCTGCCAACCATCAATAATGCCAGGTCAGGTCCACTTTCCTACCGTGTCATTCAGAACCAGGATGGTCACAGTGCAAACAAAAAATCGTAAAACTCTATAGCTCACCACTTTTTGTGCTGTTCCACTTTTTTTTTGGTCTTCCTGCAAGCCCTCTGGGTCTACGGTCCCAGGATCTGCTATGGGTCTGGAGGCTGCACCCCAGGCTAGGGCGACCGAAGTTGAGTCAGAGTTGCTGTGACCTGAGTTCAGGCCTCGTGGTTGGCAAAATTATCTAATTAGTTAATTAATTAACTAAATTAATAAAATAAAGCTCCTTGGTTTAGAATTTCTGCCAGTTTTTTTTCCTAGCCTGGGATTTGAACTCAGGGTTTTGATAAATTCTTAGCAATGTGAGGGAAGGTGCAGAGGTGCCTCTACTTGAGTTCAAGCCGTATGCCAAGCCAAAAAAAAATAATTAAGTCACTGACCATGGCAGGGAGAAATAGTTGTGGAGATGGGAGGGAAGGGATGGTAGATGTAGGGCACATGGGCATCAAAGGTGGCGGTGAGAGGGAGTTGAGTGGGTAGAGCCTGAGTTGTTTCTGTTAAAATCTGACTTTGTACCACAACCAGGTGAAGTGACATCAGTGCTTGAACAGAAAACAGACAGCAAGGACAGTAGAGAAAGCTTAGGCACATGATAGGGTGACCTCTACAGTGACTGGTTGGTTCCTTTTCCTCCCCTTCCATGCCACGCGGTTTTTTTCTTTAAAAAGTGCTTGCTGCATAGTAATAAACAAGTTCCTGCTTGACTTGACTCCCTGCTGCGTCTGACTGTCTCTGGGCCTAGGGGATACTGGGAAACAGGTGAGTGACACACTTACCTTTCCTCAGACCCCATCCATCTTCTGCGGAACTTACAAAGACTCAAAATCTGGCACCCAACGTGGGGCAGGAAAGGAAAATATTCTGGCTGAGGCTAAGGGGTCTCTAAGGGTAAGTGAAACCCTTAGTATGGGTAATGCTATCTCAAAGAAGGAAGAGGAGGGACAATATTAGGCCTAGAGGGAGTAAAAGAGGACTTGGGAAGTGGTAAGGAAAAGGAATGGGTCAAATTCGACTGATGAGACAGAAGCATACACAGTGGAAGTCAAAATGTGGGTGAAGGTTACCCCCTCTGACGCTGGTGCCCATGACTGTCCTAGGCCCTCACCCTATTCCCACAATTGGGGCAGAGGTATGGTGCTGTATGTGGCCCTACAGAGGGACCTGGGATACATGGACCCCTATAGACCTTCTAAGGAGGGATCAAGAACCGGGGAAATAACCTATATGAAGTCCTACCCAGGAGTGGCCATCCGGGAGCCCTGACCCTGGGACAAAGGATTAACTTCCCCAAGGATATTTGGTCAATCTGGCACCAGGAGCTAACAGACCATTGGAATAGTATTCATGGGAAGCAAAGGATCTTAAAGAGCTCCACAAGTCGGTGGTGGAGGATGGCCCAAACTCTCCTTGGACCCAGACCTTATTACAGGACATTGCTCATCACCCGTGTCCCTGAGGACTGGCTGGATGTGGCCAAAGCTGTCCTTGCAACTTCTCAGTTTATTAAATGGTGTGCTTTCTTTAAGGAGAAATGCAGAGTGTGGGTGGAGAATAACTGGCAGGCTCAACCTATGATACCTATTACTTAAGCCATGTTAACAGGGACAGGGAAAGGGTACTCCACTGGCATTCAATAGGCCACAATACCTGGCCTGTACCATGACCAGGTGAGGCAGGCAGAACTTGCAGCATGGTACAAATTGGATGAAGGGCCCACTGATTCCCTCATATCAGGAGTGAGACAAAAACTGCGTCAGCCTCTACCTGATTTTATAGACCGATGCCAACAGAGTGTTCACCGCAAGTAGCCATCAGTGAACCTCCAAGATCAGTTTTTAAAACTACTGGTTTGCGAAGGGATGAATGCAGACCACAGCATGGCATGCGTGGGATTGAGAGAGAGTTCCCTGAGCAGATGGGTGGTGGCCTCCCAGGATGTGAGAATGCAACAGCACCAGTCCTAATAACCACCTTAGCTTTACATGCTCAGACATCTGCAATGACTGAGGCATCCGAAGGAAGGAACCCCAAGGCCATCAGGGAGAGGGACTTGTTTTAAATGCGGGCAGGAGGTGCAATTTAAGGAGGACTGTTTACAACAATCCCCAGCCCACAGGCTGGGGGGGGGGTCCAAACCGCCCCCTACACCCTGCCCTAGGTGCAGGAATTGGTGCCATTGGAAAAAGGATTGTTGATTCAAGTTTGATGTATATGGGAAGCCTTTAAACTAGGGGAGGGGTATTCTCCAGCCCCATTCACTCAAGGAGGAAACCCCTCAGCTGTGAGGCCCAGGCAGCCGCATGGCAGGACAACCCAGGCCCATTGGACAGTTCACTGGTGGAAGGATTCTGCCCTAAAATGAGTATTCTCAAAGAAGGAAAGAGGTTTCACTGCTTAATTGACACAGGGACAGATCGAACCATACTCAGGGAGGAGGAAGTGATCTTGGACTGGAAGCTTGCATGTGGGCCACAATTATTGGTTGTAGGGGGTAACTCACAGTCCAAAGAGACAGTTGCCCTTATGAAATGGACTAGCCTAGATGGAGAGCAGGAAAAGATTTGCCATTTAGTGGCAAAAAACCTTACTGTCAATTTACTAGGCCAAGCAATGTCATTAGCAGTCCTTTAACATTAGTCAAGGATGGGATAGCAGTCTTTGCCACTTCAGAGTCCATAGGTGTGGGTTGTTCTGGAGCAGATTTTAGACATGTTTACAGGAAAGCATAACAAAAAGTGGTTGTACAAGCAAGTAGTAAAAGAACAATTAGAGCAGGTAACATTAAAATAAGTTGCTCCTAAAGAAATATTAAACGGTCCATAAATAATGACATAGGGTGGTGATCAAAATGAAGGTCAGACCTCCAGGTCAAAGGTACAGCTTCTCTTATGGTCTCTTGATTTCTGCATTGTCAGTGCTGATCGCTGTCCAGGTCACCTGTTGTGTTTGATGTGGATACTGTAGCCAATGGATGGAGAAGAAGCACAAAGGCTTAAACAGGATCTAGAGGGATTTAAGGAAAGGATTTTTTTAACTTTTGGTGGAGGATCAGGTAAACCTTGGGTACATACGCCCTTCTGTGAGTCCTTGGAACACACCTGTATTTGTTTTCCAAAAAGCATCTGGGGCCTGGTGCATGCTCCAAGAGCTACGTAAGGTAAATGAAAGGATGGAGCTAGTAGAAATACCCATAAGACGTATGCCCTGGACTCCCACTATACATTCCGAATATACCTTGGTTGTGATAGATTGATAGATATTAAAGATTTTTTTTCTATCCCCCTGCATCCAGATGACTGCAAGAAGTTTGCCTGTCGAGTCTTCCTCCATCCCAAGAAAGATAGATGGGGCCCAAGGAAAGGTCAGTGTGTCCACTTGCCTGTTCCCCAGCCTCCCTTAGCCCAGGATACAATCAGACGCAGCAGGAAGTCAAGTCAAGCAGGAACTCGAGTATTAACACAGAGAAAGCCCTTTTTAAAGCAAAAGACTGTGTGGGAGGGGAGGAAATGGAACCAACCAATCACTATAAAGGTCACACCTTAACATGCACCTAAGCTTCCATGAGCTATTTACACACTGAACATGAACATATCTGGCTCTTCCCACTCTACTTCCTCTCAGGGCCATCTTTGATGCTTGTGTGCCCCCCCTTTTTTTAATGGCAGATCCACCTTCCAGTTAGTTATCCATTTCCCCTCCTCTGTAAAGATTATTTTAACAGGATTCCATTGGTAAGAATAGCATTGGCCATCCAGGGGTTTCAAGGCAAGTCTGGGGGGGGCGAGATTCGCCAGACAAGAATAGGGAGTGCCCTTGTGCACGATCTAAGAGCCGGTCCCAGTTACCTCACATCCCCATCTAGCACAGTAATGATGAGCTCACCACAGTTAGAAATGTCCCAAACAGCTCTATTAATTCTGGGGCATATATAAAAGTCAGTATCTCATGAAAACAAGGAAATTTTAAAACAAATTCTGCAGACATAGCAAAGCAATCCCAGGCACCTGGTGTCTTTTAAGTAAGCCAGTTCTTGTATGTGCCTTCAAGCAAGCACAGGGGTCAAGATGACCTTTAAACTTTACTGTTGGCTTCCAACACCCCATCTGTGTTTAAAGAAGCAAACTAGCCTGTCTTAGGTTGGGTGGATCACCTTGTCTGCCTTACCTGTCATCAGGAACTTCTTCAGAACGAAGTTGAAGGCCCTGTCTTAGGTTGGTCAGACTGACACCCCCGCTTACCCATCTCTGGCTGTGGTTCCTCTCGGGGGAAATTCATTCACTTGGAGATTGATCTTATGTAACTGGCTGGTTAAACTAATAAGAGTTTTGGAGTGCACGTATAATGAAAGGAAGGCATAGAAAAACAATCAGCAAAAGCATTCCAAGGCCAAGCAATGTCATTAGCAGTCCTTTAACATTAGTCAAGGATGGGATAGCAGTCTTTGCCACTTCAGAATCCATAGGTGTGGGTTGTTTTGGAGCAGATTTTAGACATGTTTACAGGAAAGCATAACAAAAAGTGGTTGTACAAGCAAGTAGTAAAAGAACAATTAGAGCAAGTAACATTAAAATAAGTTGCTCCTACAGAAATATTAAACGGTCCATAAATAATGACATAGGGTGGTGATCAAAATGAAGGTCAGACCTCCAGGTCAAAGGTACAGCTTCTCTTATGGTCTCTTGATTTCTGCATTGTCAGTGCTGATCACTGTCCAGGTCACCTGTTGTGTTTGATGTGGATAATGTAGCCAATGCTGGGACTGGGAACGTCATCACAGCCATCAGCTGGAGTATCACAATCTGCAATTGGTAGAGGATACAAGAGCTTCTCATGGGCTGGTTGCCCTTGGGGATGGTTAGTAGTTATCTTTTTAGCTTTCTCTCCTGTTAACACAAGCCTCGGCCACCATAGCCATTTTCTTGTTGGTTAGTTTAACCTTGGGTATCCTCCTGTATAGAGGAAATGGATAAAAACTTAAGGTTCCTGGCAATGATCCAAATGGTAACTCACTCGCTATGGGAAAAATGCATACAAAGCCCCTGCCCATGGTCCTTCCACCTGACTTTCACTTGGGGCTTAGGGTTTAGTTTTCCTCAGTGCTTCTGAAATCTGGATTCAGTTGCCCCTTTTGAAAATTATGAAATGTTAACTGTATATGTGGGTCCACTCCCCCTTTTTTAATAATTGTTTCTTAAGACATTGGTGATTTCTTTTTATAATTGTTTGGCCTTGGGAATTATAGGGAATTTTTGTAGTATGATTAATGTGCCATATGTCAAAAAACTCTGACATTGCATTACAAACAAAATAACGTCGATTATCACTTTTAACTTGTGCTGGTAGATCAAAGGTGGCAATGCATTGAAGAAAATGTGCTTGTGAATGGTTAGTTCTTTCTCCTGTATGTGCTGTTGTCTAGCATGCTCCTGAGTAGGCATCTATAGAGAAAAAGATATATTTAAACTTACCATAGGCTAGGAAATGAGTAACATCCATTTGCCAGAGGACAATAGGTTTAAGGCCTCTGCAATTTACCCCTGATGGTTGTAGCAGGGTACTTTTAAGAAAGGTTGGCATGGGGCTGGGGGTTTAGCCCAGCGGAAGGGCGCCCGCCTGGCGTGCCCAAGGCCCTGGGTTCGGTTCTCAGCCCTAGTTTAAAAAAAAATTAAAAAAAAAAAGAAAGGTTGGCATGTTTTATAGGTATGTACTATTCTTATGAGATCCTTTACAGGAATCTGAGGAAATCTCTGTCGAAGACCTCTCCAATTCATGTGGGTTAAATCAGGTAAGTGGGTAGCCTCTTGTAACATTGAAGCTTGTGGGCCAGTAGCTAACTGGTTCACCCAATTATTGCCCATGGATAAAAACTCAGGAAGTTTTGAATGCCCTCTTAAATGTTGAATACGAATAGGGGCTCCCCTTCCATCTAATAGGCCCTTAAGGGTGTCCATAAGGGGAAAAATAAGGTTTTCATCCAGCTTAATATGTGCGTGGGGAATATGAGGGAGCATATATAGACTATCAGAATGCAAATTAAAAGGTTGTTGAATGTCCTGAAGGGCCATAATTATGGCCAGCATTTTTTATATTGTACTTACCATTGACAAGTTTGAAATCTTTCTTGGTTTGGTGTCTTTTCTTGCTCCTCAAAGGCTGCATACACAGCGCCTGATTTAGCTCTGTCAGTAAAAAATGGAGGGCCCCAGGAATAGGTGTAGGAGAAAATAGAAAAGTCTCCATAACATGACAGTCCATTTAGATGGCCCATAATGGCAGTGAATTTGGCCTAGAAACCCTTCCAGGGATAAAGCAAGATGAGCATTGGCTAGATTGAGCCACTCAACGTTTGCCATCTGAAAAGTAAAAACAATGGAGTGAGGGTCGAGGCCATAATGCCATTGGGCTTGGGTCCTTCCCTTGATGACAGCATCGGCAAATTGGTCTGCCTGAGAGTACACCCGAGGTGTGCCCCCCAAGGGAGTCTAAACCCACTCTAATGGCTCTCCCCCTTTCAGTTAAAACTGCAGAAATCAATTTAACACATGCAACCAAACAGAGGGTAATGTGCTCAAGAATAGAATACCTCTTCAGGAAAACTTCATGCAGGGCTTTTTGGAGCTGCAAAAATATTGCACAATGGCTATCTGTACTTGTAATAAGTTCTTGGGGGCATCCTGTCTTTTAGTAGGGCAAATAAGAGCAGAAGACTCTCTTTAGGGACAGGAACCCATGGCAACAGCCAATTGATTTCCCCTAAAAGACTCTGAAGTTGGGATAAGGTTAGAGTGGCTGGAATATTCAGCAAAGGCTTAAGGGGGCTGGCCTGAGTCAAGGTAAGGTAGGATCAGAGCACCTTAAAAGGAGGTACCTTTGGAAATTTCATTGAGGGCTATGGTAAAACCCCCTTTATTAATATGGTGAAAACCTGGGCCAGAAGGACCTCCAGGCAGCCTGGGTCTTGGTGCCCCAGAATTATATCATCCATGTAGGCATAGGCAAGAGAGGTATCTGAATCCAGCACAGGACTTCAAAGTGTGGCCAAGTATTGTTGGCAAAAGGCCGGGTTATGGGCCATTCCCTGTGGCAGCACCATCCATTCAAACCTCTGATCAGGCTGGGAAAAATTAAGAGAAGGGATGGAGAAAGCAAACTTCTTGCAGTCATCTGGGTGCAGGGGAATAGAAAAAGAAAAACAATCTTTAATTTAAATCACAACCAAGGTATATTCTGAAGGTATAGCAGGAGTCCAGGGCATGCCTCTCAGAGGCATTCCTACTAGCTCCATCCTTTCATTTACCTTGGGTAGATTTTGGAGTATATACCAAGCACCGGAGGCTTCTTCTTTTTCTTTTTTTTGGGGGGGTGGGGGGAATAAAACTTCGGATCTTTATTGGCTTGCATATTTCTTTTTTAAATTTTTTATTGTGAAAATACTGTACAGAGGATGTACAATTTCGCGGGCAAGATAATGAGTACATTTCTTATCAAGCATTGTAGCCTCCTCCTTTGTTTCCCCTTCCCATCCCTTCCCATCTGCCCCCCACCTCCCCTGGCTTTTTGAATAACAAATACGAGTGTATTCCAAGGATACATAGAAGGACATATTTTCCCAAGGTTTATCTGTTCTTTCACCAAAAGGTAGAGGGCTACAAGTTTAGTTTTGGTCAATGGCCATTGCTCCACCCAGATAGGGCTTCCTGGTTTCCATCTAATGGGAAGTACTGGGGGGGCAGTGGCCTTTAGGATTGGGGGTTCAGCCGAGCGCGTCCCTTATGTTTTTCTCTGTAATTTTGAAAGTTAAAAAAATCCTTTTCTGGGGCTGGGAAGGTGGATCAGTGGTAGAGCATTTGCCTTGCATGCACGAGGCCCTGTGTTCGATTCCTCAGCACCACATAAGCAAAAAGAAAATAGCCAGAAGTGTTGCTGTGGTTCAAGTGGTAGAGCACTAGCCTTGAGCTGAAGAGCTGAGGAACAGTTCCCGGGCCCAGATTTCAGGCCTCACGACCGGACCCCCAAAAAAATCCTTTTCCTTGACTCCCAGTAGATCCTGTTTAAGCCTTTGTGCTTCTTCCCCATCCAGGATATCATCATAGGATGCTAGATGGTCTGTAGTGACCATGGCATTGATTTGTCTTAGCATGTCTTGCCCTAGTAAATTGGCAGTGAGATTTTTTGACATTAAGGGCTTATCTTTCCCTGTTCTCCATCTGGGCTAGTCCATTTCATAAGGGCAACCATCTCTTGGGACTGTGAGTTGCCCCCTACCTTCTTCTTCTTCTTCTTCTTCTTCTTCTTCTTCTTCTTCTTCTTCTTCTTCTTCTTCTTCTTCTTCTTCTTCTTCTTCTTCTTCTTCTTCTTCTTCTTCTTCTTCTTCTTCTTCTTCTTCTTCTTCTACTTGGGTCCAGTCGTGGGGCCTGAACATTGGGCCTGGGAGAAGTCCCTCAGCTCTTCAGCTCAAGGCTAGCACTCTACCACTTAAGCCACAGCGCCACTTCTGGCTTTTTTTCTTTTTGCTTATGTGGTGCTGAGGAATCGAACCCAGGGCTTCAGGCAAGCAAGGCAAATGCTTTACCACTGAGCCACCTTCCCCGCCCCTCTTATTCTTAGTCTTCATCCTCTTTTCTCAGTGCTGAAGATCCAACGCAGGGCCTTGCACATGCTAGCTTTGGTGTCAAACACAATTCTACATCCCAATCCTTTAGACCTTCTAAAAAGACAATTTGAGAATTTCACAACGTTGAATAATCAACACTAATTTTCCTTTTCCTTTGTAGGCTCCAAAACAAGGGAAAGTGTGTGTGTGTGGGGGGGGAGATAAATGGGACAGTCATCTAGGGAAAACTTTGCTGATTGTCATATTTTATTTTTTTTGTTCAGGTGGCATTTAAAAATGTATTAGCATATAATTTAAATCATATTTTTAAAATTTCTTCATGGGAACAAAGACCAACTAAATAATTTTTGTCATTTATATGTATAAAGTTCAAAATGCTGTCTCTATAAGAATCTTATAAAACGTTTTTGGATATGATTTCTACCATCTCCTAAGAGGCAAAGCTGAAGTCTATACATTAAATATTTTAATCATCATATGCAATCATTAGGAAGGATAACTCAAAAATCAATAGAAACAATAAAAAATATGCCATACATGATAAAAAGGAAAATTATCGATCAAACAAATGTTTATCATCTTGACGGTTAGAGAAAAACAATCTGGGGATGTGCAAAATTACAGAAAAGAGTATATTTAAATTCTAAAAAGGAGAAAACACTTAAAATATTGAAAGAGAAACATGCATCAATAGGTCATGCTTGTAGTCCTAGATGCTCACGGGCTCATTAGTGGCTAAAGAAAAGCAAGAATAAACTAGATAATATCAACTGATAACCTTTCATAATTCAAACGACAGTATAACAGAAGTGAAAACATATCCAATAGATAGAGGACACATACTTGCTAATGCTACAATGTAAGGCTACAATGATCCTGAGTCTTAAGTATTTTTATATCTTCTAATTGTATACAAATTATTTCTGAATAGGATATTTCTTTAAAGAACATATGTAAATTAATAGTCAATAGGAGAAGTATATGAAGTAAGTTCCTCTTTAGTAATTTAGAAAAAATAAAAAGAAAAGTCACTAATGTAACAATTATATAAAAAGGTGAAACAAAATATAGTAATGCATTTGTGGAGAAATTGATTTACTCCACATAGCAGATCGATTTGTATAATACTGCAATCATTTTAGCAAGCAAGTTTTCAAGTCTTCAAAAGGTCAAAGTGAATTGTATACGATCCAGCCATTACACTTCTATGTATGTATTAAACAGAAGTAAAAAACTTGTTTGGACAGGGAATGTAGTTCATTGACAGTGCACTGGAACAGTACATGTGAGACCCTGGAAATAATCCCCCAAAACAAATTTTGAAAAGACACACTATAAAGAATGTATGATGGACAAATTCCTATAAGTGAATTTTATATCTATTTTAATTTCTGTTCTAAAGTTTACAGAATTTCTATTTGAAGAAATGCAAGTTTGTGAAAATTACACTTGGAAAACCTCTGATTGTACAATTCACTTACAAAGTACTAAAATGTATACAATGAAAAGAGATAATATATTGTATATGAATTACATGTCAGCAAAAAAAATCTATTGTTAAAAATACTTCACACAAAACGCAGATTACCTAGAAAGATGTTTTTGGTGTTGGTTAAAAACTATTTGTAAACTAGTTTTTAAAACAAAGATGTGATTTCTGTTTATTTTGAGTGTATACAGAGATAACTCACTCAAAAAATGAATGTGAGAACTGGAATATGTAGGAATTATGTATCTTTTATAAGTAATTTATAATCTTTTCTGGAAGAAACTTTTAGCAAATGAGAGAAGACACAAATCTATGCATCTGCATTTTATGAAAACCATATCTTACTTGCTCAATCCAATTGCTTTTCTCTACTTTCTAGGAAAAAAGTATTCTTAAGATAAGAGCCAATAGCAGTGAAAAGAAAAAATACAAAATCATCATGATTTATCTGTGAAAATAACAAATGAAATAAAATAATTCCACTTAAGGGAGTTCAGTATTAGCGTTTATGAAGAAGATGTTCCTGAATGCCAACCTCCATTGCTTTTTTTGGAATTTTAATTTCTACGAATATATGAAAACTAGAACTAGAAAACAAATATAGTCTTAGAGCAAACCAGCCTTGGAAAATTTTCTTAATTGTTTTGTAATTACAAAAGAATTGATACCATTAAGCAAATGATCCTTTCCTTAGGAAACCATTTAAAACTGTTTACAACTTATTATAATTCAAATAACAAGCAAGAATAATTTTATATAATCATTACAAATGTCATCTTACTATTATCGTAAAATAGAATAAAAGGCCAGTCCCAATATATTACCTACGAATCATTATTCTTAATTCCTAATCATTACCTAAATACCTTAAACAATCTAAATAGTCATATTTTAACATAGAAGTAAATATTCGATACTTTTTACTTAACATTTTCCAGGAGCATACATTCATTTTTCTAAGAAATATTCACAGCAGTTAGAAGATGCTTTGGTGAAATTAATGTGATACATTTTGTTGTTGTTTTTGTTGTTATTGTTTACAAGGCCTGGGCATTGTCCCTAGGCATTTTTATGTTCGAGGCCAGCAGTCTACATCTTGAAGAACAGAGCTAATTCCTGTTTTTGAGGGGTTAATTGGAGATAAGAATGTAACAAGTATTTTTCTGTTTTGGCTAGTTTTGAAAACAATTCTAAGATCTCAGGCTCCAGAGTAAATACAGTTACAGGCATGAGTTACTGTCACTTTGTTTGATTTTTTAAAATTTTAATAATGTTTTGAGATTTTTGCTTCACGATAATGTACATTGTTCTACACATAAATTTAGATATATGTATATATTTCTGATGACAAATTCTCTCTAAAAATGTATGTCTTTCTACACATAATGTAGAAACATATATATATATATATATATATATATATATATATATATATATATTTCTGAAGACAGACATCCTCTGAAAATTTTATGCTACTATTTTTTACCTTTTTCATTTAAAAGATATACAGTCTATTTTTCCAAAAGTTTCCTGTAGTAAAATAACTAATAATTCAATAGAAAATAGAGTTTTTTACTTTCGATTGAATTTTAGATATACACAAGATATTGTAGTAATGTTTATAAGCATATTCTTTGAAAAATTCTGTTCAATCTCTTAAATATTTGTGTGTAATCACAGGGAGAGAGGAAGTTAATTCATACTGGTTAGGAATTTTCAATGCTTCAAAAAATCTATTCAATAATTTGTTATAAGCACATAGTCAAGCTACCTGCTATAGCTTATTTTTTTGTTTCTTTATTCCAAAATTTAACATGGTTGCATGCACAGTGGTAACATTAAAATTATTAATCAAAATACAAATAATTACAAAACCATAGACACATATCAGCCTTTCAATTATTAGCACTTATGATGCTAATAATAATAATAATGACCACAATGTAGCCTGATAATGACAATATTGTGATTGAAAAGGAAAAATTACTAGACATCTTTGAAGCTAGATTTCCCATATTGAATACATAGTTATAAACAGCATTGGATTATATACAATAACAAGAGGAGAGTTTCAATATCAAGAAACACAATCACATAAACTGGTGAGACAGTAAAAACCCTAATGTTATTCTTGTAGTCTGTCTAATGTATATTCACTTTTCATGGTGGTATTGATTTTTTATAAATAAAATCATTTATTTACAAATGTTGATTATTCAACATAGATAAAACATAATATGCTTAGTGCTTTCTGTTATCAACTGATATTGTTTGTTCTAGCCTTGGGAACTTAGGAGAAAGCCTTTCACTACCCAGACAGCCATTGGCTTAGTTATATATCCCTAGAAGGTAACAACAAATGCTTCAAGCATGTTCACTCATTAGACAGAAATCTGTGGTCAGTTTCTCTCCAGTACACTGGAGAGAATCTATGTATAAATTTATGAAGAACACTTGACAACAAATAAAATAAAAGAGAAATTTAGATGGACTAAGATGTAGTTTTAAACTTAGTGAGATTAGTTCAAATAACATTCCCATATAGATACTATTCAATAACCAATGTTTTCTATGAATACTTAGGATCTATGTTAAAAGGGCAGAATGATGCAGGCTCCAGTCTCAGGATTATGTGAGGACTGTGTTTGTGTATATGGAAAGCTCTTGGCATGCCAGGCTCGAGAGGGAACATGTTCTATCTCCCTATCTCAAAACACATGTCACAGACTCCTGGGAGCTGAGGAAGTAGCTCTTCTGCT
Organism: Dipodomys merriami; assembly: GCF_024711535.1. Lineage (NCBI taxonomy): Eukaryota > Metazoa > Chordata > Mammalia > Rodentia > Heteromyidae > Dipodomys > Dipodomys merriami. The sequence continues at coordinate 661,177 of NW_027204982.1, read as the reverse complement.
TACTTAAGCATAGACGATCAGCTAGTCAAGCATTTTCCTGAGATTGGAGAAGTGGTTTGAGCTTTCTCTAAAGTAGTTTAGATAATAATATATGAAGACATTGTTTCATAGGTTAAGTAAGATGTATCTGTTGAAATTTTTTGTGAATGTCTCCTGACTAAATCTTGCCAGAAATAATGCTTGTTTGTCTTTAAATACCCACTAACAATAAAGCACAGCATGCAGTGCCAATTGCTGTTTGCACTCTGCATCCCTGGGTCCTGGTGATTTTGTGACCCTTACCCAGGGACCCGAATGCCTTAGAAATATTGAGTATGTTCTTCAATACATCTGTAAACACATGACACGATTTACATAATACCACTTACAAATCTGTAATTGCCTTAAAAGAACACAGGCCTTAGAGCCAGGAGGTAAAATTTATTTTTATTTCTGCATGAAAAATATTTGAGATTTTATACCAAAAAACTGAATTTGACTCTTTTCTTATTTGTAAGCTATGGTGGAAAATGTAAGGACTCTTCACTTTTCTTTTTTCTTGCTCTAGAAGTCACTAAATACATTCTTCAATATTCCTGGTAGATTACATCCATTTACAGATGGGAAATGTAAGGCCAACAGTCAATGTAATGAATAAATAATGATAGTAGAATTTGTGTCTGAGCTCTTCACTCTGTGTCCTTATAAGGAGCAGTAATTTGGTGATGGAGAGGATCAGTATGAAAAAACTATGGGGAAAAAACCATACTTGTTAAAGGTTGTTTAATACCAGGTGACCAGTGATGATTACATGAAAGAGGCTGTTGTCAGGGGTATAAAAAGGAGTACATAGAAATAATATTAGTGACAGAAACTGAGAAAATCTTGATCATTCATCTTATCTAATGGGAGGGAGTAGATGAGTAAGAACAAATCTAAAGTGTTCTACATCTATGTCTAGGCAACTGTGTTAGTGATATTCTTGGTGATAGAGATTACAGGAGCAAATGATGATGGATTTAGGGGAAAAAACTCGCTGAGAGTTCTAAAGTTTATATTAAACTGATGGAAAAATAGGCCTGTTTAGACATCATCAAAATATCCATGGCCATGAATATGAAAAAGAGTAATAAAATCAGTGGCATTATTAAAGGGAAGAGGAAAAGGAAAGTTCTCACACAAGTGCGAGCAATATGAGCACCAGTGTGGACAAGATTGGAAGGAAGAGATAAAGAAGGAAACATGAAAGTAATAAACACAGATTTACACAAGTAAAGAATGGAAAGAATTTGCAGGAAGAAAAGGTCAAAACTCTTGCAGAGGTATTGAAGGAAATATGCTATTTGGATTTGAAAATTAAAAGGGCATAGACAACTTCAATAAGAACAGAGTTTTGGTAAAATGATCGAGATATGTCATATTGATGAAATTTTGAGATATGAATGTGAAGCCATAAAATTCTGGATCCAGGAATTCAACAGATCCTGTAGATTTTAAATGTTGGGAACAAATGTTTTTATCCTATCCTTAGAAGAATTATACAGATGTAACTGTCATGAACTTTACTTAGATATATTCTGTGAATAGTTTTGAAGCCTTTGATTAGCCAGGAGATTATAGATTGAACTAAAACACAGACAGGTCTCATTTGTCCTACAGTTCCAATGAGTTACCCATGTATCCACATCAGTTTGGGATTTCATTGAAATATCTTTAGATATGTTTAGGTATCTTATCAGCCTATCCATTACAAATGAAGGACAAGTAACATCAAATATTAGGTTGAAAATACAGGTTTACTGATATTACTCAAGACACCTCAAATTGATTCTTCTTTAGCCATTGAGTCATCATAACTGCCAAATACTGTATTTCAATCTAGTTCTTTTCAGGGATATTTTCATTCTGAAATAACCCTGCCAATCAACCTGCCACAAATTCTTTTTTTTTGTCGATCGTAGGGCTTGAACTCTGGGCCTGGGCACTGTGCCTGTACTCTGCAGTACAAGCCGAGCGCTCTAACACTTGAGCCACAGCACCACTTCACACAAATTCTTATATGTAGGAAGTGCACTTATAAACTTCAAGCTTTTATTGAATGGAAGAGTTCAGACAGTACCCACACTACTAGGGTTAAATGCCTAAAAAGATAAGGCATTTTGCTGTAATGCCTTTCTTTAATTTTCTCATATAAATTGGCAAGTAGAGAAGGATTCTAATGTAACAATAATACAATGGTGACTTGTATTAACACAACATTCAGGATCTAGTGTTAATTTGGATACTTACTAATTAGCTCCAATCTTTGTGGATATTTATAGGTCTCCTGGGTAATCTAATGAGCTCCAAGAAAATGTCCCTAAGGAGCCTTTCAATTATAATACGCCTTTTTGTCTCCAAATGCTTTAAATTCTACACCAGCTAATGTGGGCATCGATTTATACTGTTGAACGTTCCCCTTCAGATATTGAGTATGACCCTATTGCTTAACATGGAGAAAGTACCTTCTTACATAGACTGGGCATGTGCAAACAAGAAGTGGTAGCTGAACAATGTTCTTAGCAGTTTGTACAGATGAAATGGAAATAGAGCAACTGTGAACTCAGAACAAACGTGGAAAAGAAGACGAAGGAACAAAGAAGAATGTGCCAAGGAAATGTTGAAGTGCAACTGCAAATAATGTGCTCAGGTGTGAGGGTGTGTTCAAAGTACAGCCAGGCACTGTCGTTCGATAACATAGGGGAAAAAACCTACTTTAACCCATCTTGGATAATCATACAAGTAGAAGCCCCTAACTCTGACTCTCAAATCAACCACAAAATCATCAATTTAGGGAGTATTTTCCAAGAGCAAAGTGAGAAAAAGAGGGCACATCACAGTTAGTGTTCTGATTGAAGTAATGACAATCACATTAATTTTCTTAAAATTTTCATTTATTTTGGAGCATTAAGTGGAAAAAAGACAAGTAAATATTTTTTCAAGAATCTAAATTAAGTGGGGAGTATGCTATTGGTCTCTTTTTTACTTGGAAGTTAAAGATTATGTCTTTTTTTTAATTGTGGGAATAGTGTAGAGAGGGTATACAATTAAATGGACAGGGTAATAAGTATATTTCTTTTTTTTGGGTGGGGGGGTGTCCGGGAGTGGGGCCTGAACTATGGGCCTGGGCACTGTCCCTCAACCCTTCAGGTCAAAGCTAATGCTCTACCACTTGAGCCATAGCGCCACTTCCGGCTTTTTTCATTTTGCTTATGTGGTGCTGATCAATCTAACCGAAGGCCTCATGCATGCAAGGCAAGCACTCTGCCACGGAGCAACCTTCCCAGCCCATGAGTACATTTCTTATCAAGCATTGTTGCCTTCTCCATTGTTTCCCCTTCCCATCCCTTCCCATCGCCCCCCCCCACGACACACCTCCACATCCACCCTCCCCCCCCCCCGTCCCTCGATCAAAGTTGTTAGGTTCATTTTTCGACATAATAGCTTGTACATCTCATTGTTGCAATGGGCCCCCTGTATCTCTTTAAACAATTTTCCTTTTCCCTTCCCATCCACAAAGTATACCAACATCAAATACAGTGAGAACAGGGGCTATACCGTGGGGTAGGGATGTGCAAAGCAACAAAAAAATCATCATATATATGTATATATATATATATATATATATATATATATATATATATATATATATATATATATATATATATGTTAGAAATAATTGCAAGGAAGAAAAACCATTGAATCCTTATCTTGGGGTTTATTTAGCCTCAAATTAATTTATCTGAACTTTTCTGCTTCTCTCAGACATATACTAGTTATTGCAAATAAGGGGAACCATGAGAACTATGTTTCTTTGGGCCTGGATTACTTCACTTAATATAATTTTTCCCAAGTCTTTCCATTTCCTAAAAAATGGGGTAATGCCTTTCTTTCTGAGGGAGGCATAGAATTTCATTGTGTATATATTCCACATTTTCTTGACCATTCATCTACTGAGGGGCATCTGGGTTGGTTCCAGATCTTAGCTATGGTAAATAATGCTGCAATAAACACAGTTGAGCTCTTAGCTTTAGTTTGGTCTTGTTTGTGATCATTTGGGTAAATGCCCAAATGTGGGATTGCTGGGTCATAGGGGAGCTCTATGTGGAGTCTTTTGAGGAACCTCCATACTACTTTCCAAAGTGGTTGAACAAGTTTACACTCCCACCAACAATGCAATAAAGATCCCTTCAGCCCACATCCCCTCCAGCATCGGTTGTTATTAGAGTTCTTGATTTTAGCCATTGTAACTGGGATGAGGTGTTATCTCCATGTTGTTTTGATTTGCACGTCCTTTATGGCTTGATAAAGTGAGCATTTCTTCATGTGTCTATTGGGCATCCTTCTTTCTTCTTCAGAGAAGTTTCTCTTTAAGTTTTTAGCCCACTTATTTATTGGGAAGTTGTTTCTTTGAGGATTTGTTGTTGGGGGATTTAATTTTTTGAGTTCCAGGTATATTTTAGATATGAGACCCTTGACCATTTTATGGCTAGTGAAGATCTTCTCACAATCCGTGGGTTTTCTATGGATCTTGCTAGCTATGTCTTTGCCATGCAGAAGCTCTGGAATTTCATGCAATCCCATTAGTCCAACCTTTCCTTGATTTGTTGTGTTTCTGGTTCTCTTTTCAGGAAATTTCAGCCTGTGCCAAGGAGACCTAAGGTTTCTCTTATACCATCCTCTAATGTTTTCAGTGTGTCCTTTGACTGTGTGGTTTTTGATCTATTTGGAGTTGATTCTGGTGAAGGGTGATATATTAGAATCTCGCTTTTGTTTTCTACAAGCTGTTAACCAATTTTTCCAGCAGCATTTACTGAAGAGGCTGTCTTTCTTCCATCCTAATTTTTAGCTCCCTTATCGAGGATTAGATGGCTATAGTGCTGTGGGTACATTTCTGGGTTTTCAATTCTATTCCATTGGTCCTGAGGTCTGTTCTTGTGCCACTACCAAGCTTTTTTGTTTAATATGGCTTTGTAGTAGAGTTTGCAATTTGGTATTGATATTCCTCCAACACAGTTCTTTCTGTTAAGGATAATTTTTTCTATTCAGGGTCTTTAATTGTTCCATATGAATTTTTAGAATGACTCTTCTATTTCCATGAATAATAAAGCTGGAATATTCATAGGTATCGTATTGAATTTGTAGATAGCTTTGGAAAATATTTCCATTTTCACAAAGTTGATCATTCTAATCCAGGATCATTGGAGGTTTTTCCACTTCCTAAGTTCTGTTTTGATAACCTTTTTCAGGTTTTTAAATTTTTCATCATAGTGATCCTTCACTTCTGTAGTTAAGTTAATTCCTAGGTGAAGTGCCCAGATCTCAGATCCCCCCTGGCAGACTACCAGAGACCACGATCAATGCAAACAGCAAAGAGTCGTTTATTGCAAGCTGGAGCTTGGTTCTCTGCACACTCGGTAACTGGTGATGCTAAGAGTTCCTGAGTAAAAATTAGCACAGCTTTTATAATATCAAACAATCAAGTTTAGAGGGTTTCACACAAGCGAGTTCAAAAGTTCAGGGGGTTTCCAAACAAGCAAGTTCACAATTTCAGTGGGTTTAAGTCCACCCTGATGGCACTTGCCATTTTTCTGATGGAACACTTAGGCAACTGCTCTGTTCCTTAAGGGTGGGCAGGGTTGGTGGCAACCTGCGGTTTTTTGAGAACTGTTCCTTTTTTGAGGTTATTCTGAGGGCAGCACAGCTACAGGTTGTTGGGCTTAATCTTAAAATGCAGTTTCTGTAGCTCTTCATTCCATCCTCTTCTAGAGCATCAGGAACTAATCATGGTCCCCTAATTGGCACAGTCTTTTATATTTACAGTTTGGTATTGGGATCTCAGAGCTAAGAGATGGACTACACTGATCTCTTTTTTTACAAGGTCCAATTGTGAGTAAAAAAATAACAGTACCAAAGGTCCTTATATTTTTTACACATTTTAAGAAATCCTTTTTAATTTATTTTTTATCCAAAGGATACCAATTTTTTCCCCAAGGCTTCCTTTACTACCCTCCTCTTCTTTACAATTCCTTGAGCTTCTTTTGGCTAGAGTGTAAAACTGCCCATTTTTTCCTGTTGCTTGTGGAACCAACTTATCTCAGAACAGCCTCAAAACACCACTGAGATGGAGAATTTTGCTAGATTTTAAGGCTAAGAGCAGAGCTGCGTCTTATTCCTTTTACTACCTGCATTGATAACACACTCGGATTTTTACCATACTAGAGACAAACTAGGCTGTGACTATAAAGTGGATTTCCAGTCACTATGCACTGAAGTGCCTATGGCAAGCAAGCCAGTGATATCCTTTCTCCAAATATCCACTGTGGGAATAGAGAGGGTTTTTGGATATTACCCAAAAGAATGTCCCACAAGATCTTAGTTTTAGCAGCTTTTAACTGGGTTGAGTCTCAGGTGATTGAACCCGAAAGGATTTCAGACTACTTTTCCACGATGGAGGTGGTCTGAGTGACGATATAGATTTCTTCCAGTTGACTGTCAGCCGGTGTTCAAACTTTACCCATTAGGGTGTGCAGCTGCATCAGCAGGTCTCGCAGTGACTCCAAGGACTGTCACAGGTCATGCTGGGCTGCAAATTCCTACACAAACTGCATTGACATGGCAGGCTTTGGCCCCGTTGGATTTTAAGACTGTTCAGACAATAGCCCAGGATAATTTACCAAAATGACAATTTTTTTTTACTAAACATATATTTTTGTAAACAAACACAAAAGGCTTAATCTTGTAACCTTCTCCAACAGATGCAGTCTGAACACTTGCACAGCTGTTAACACTATTCTTTATGCCTATTTTTTTTAAAAAATAATTATTTTATCTATTTTGCCTCGTTTGTCCAAAACTGACTCTGGACTCTTGATCTTAAAAGGGGAATGGTGGTCTAAGGTCTATATTCTGTAACTTCTTCAAGCTGACTTTAGGGGCGTTGATTCGACCTAGCCAGGAACACATAACCTTCTAAATTTTTCCCTTTTCTTTTCTTTGTCCTTTTCTGGGTTCTTAAATAAAATACAGTTTTAGACAGAACAGGTAACATTTTTTGACAGTGTAAAACTAACCTTTATATGTAAATTTTTATTATTTATCCCCAAATTATTGCCAAGGGAACTAAATCCCAAACAGCCAATGCATTTTAAAATACTAGGTTTTTAAATACCAGATTTTCTAATTTTTAAGTTAATGAATTTCTAAAAATCCATTTAAAACAATGTAAAAGTTCTTTAAAATTTTGGTAAGGTCCAAACCTCATAACCTTTTACATTTTAAATTTTAACTCACCCGATTGTTACAGCATGCAGACAATTTTTATTTTGAACATGTTCACAAACACATACAAAACACTCACACAGATCTTAAAGCGCACAAAAATCAACATCAGTTGTATGTACATTTTTTAAATTTTTAAACAAAAATTTAAGACAATTTTTCTTTTAAACTAAGTACCTTTTTTGAGCTTCATTTTCCCAGAGCTTGCTTGTTTAGCAAGGCAATTTACCAATGGATCTTTTTAATCCCTTCTGTTGGAGGAGGGCTGGAGGAGGGGGTTGCCTGAAACTAAACTGGCCTGATTTTTTTTAATCCAATTTTAGACAAGAGCACTTTTCAAATTTTTACATTGTCAGGGCTAGTTGAAAAGTCCAAACCAGGCACACAGCCTTCCACACCCTCCCCACTGGCAGACTCCACAAGGAGAAAATGTGGCCTGAGGCGTCAAGGGAACCAACCTTCCACGCCTCACAGGAAGAGGGGCATAGCAGGTCTGTGACTGAGCCCAGCTAGGGGCTGAAACTTTTATTTCCCCAGAAATGTTCAAATAAATAACAAAAACACAAATAAACACAAAAACCAAGTATCCACACTTAAAACTGGTACCAATTCTTAAACAGAACTAGACAACAACCAAAGGCTGAGTTGGGGACTAATGGGCCCCCAGTTCATCCCTATCAGAACTCTGCACCATTCTCATTCAGAAAGCTGAATCCAGAGTCTGGTGAGTGAGCTGGCCACCTTCACCAAGAACTTCCCCACCTCAGAAAACAGAACAGAAACCACACCAATGTAAACAAGACAGACAAGTGGCCACAAAGACAAAATCAGGTCTCAGTGAAGGGGGTGACATTTCACCACTATTAACAATTGGGCCTCAAATCCATTTACCAGGGGATTTGAGTCCCCTCTACTCACCTCCAGAGGATTTTTCATTTAGATTCCTGCAAACGTGACACACAGGGGCCTTCCAAGGAGGAGAATTCCAAGTCATCTTGGAGCAAGGGAAAGAAGTCTCTAGTGGCCATCCCTTCAGACTGACAGGTTCTCCCACATGCTCAGACCTCCCTGGGCTAAGGCCTGAGGCTAAAATCTTGCTGGGAGCACTTGCAGGTAGTCAGTGGCAGTTTCATCCTGAATATGGTTGATAAATTGAAGGTGCCAAATCAGAACGACAAACAAAACACTCAACAGAAAGAAACAACTAAAGAAAAAGACACATGCTGAGGGTTGTAAATTGCCAACCAGAAAGGGCCAGACTTAGATGGCATATTCTCCAAAAAATGCCGGCATGAAAGTGCCAGACTACAGATGGAAAATTTCCACAAAAATGTTGCACTAAACAGCAATTCACCAGATGGGGACTGGGGAATTCTCCCACAGACCCCGTGGGAGCCCTATAGCGTGTTCTACAAGACTCTTTGCCAACCAGAATACAGATCCCGCGGGAAAGCAGAATTACAGATACAGAACCTGCAGGTGACCAAAAATAGAGAATGGTAATGACTCAACTTATTGGCCGGGTTTTTCACCACTCCATGCCTTGGGGTCTGGGTGAGTTTATGGGGGGAAATCCCGGATGAGCCCCCAGATGAATTGCCCAGATTTTGGATGCCTCCTCACAGACAACCAGAGACCATGATCAATGCAAACAGCAAAGAGTCATTTATTGCAAGCTCGAGCTTGGTACTCTGCACAATAGGTAACCAGTGATGATAGGAGGCCCTGAGCACAAAATTAACACAACTTTTATAGTATCAAACAATCAAGGGTAGAGGGTCTCCACATAAGCAAGTTCACAAGTTCGGGGGGTTTAAGTCCACCCTGATGGCACTAACCTTTTTCTGATGGTACAATTAGGCAACTGTTCTATTCCTTGAGGGTGGGAAGGGTTGGTGGCAACCTGCGGTTTTTTGAGAACTGTTCCTCTTTTGAGGTTGTTCTGAGGGAAGCACAGCTACAGGTTGGTGGGGTTAATCTTAAAATGGGGTTACTGTAGCTCTTCACTAGGTATTTTATTTTTTGTAGAGCTATTACGAATGTAGTTGCTTTCCTGATTTCATCCATGCTTTCCTTATTGTTGGCATACAGAAAAGCCATGGATTTTAGAGGGTTAATTTTATACCATGCTACTTACCAAAGTTTTGAATCAACCTGATTAAATTGAGAGTGAGGTCCGTGGGATTCTTTAAATACAAGATCATGTCATCTGCAAAGAGGGAGAGTTTTACTTCATCTTTCCCCATTTGGATCCCTTTTATATTTGCATCTTGTCTTATTGCTGTAGCTAGGTATTCTAATACTAAATTGAAGATAAGTGAAGAGACTGGACATCCTTGTCTGATTTCTGAGTTAAGAGGAAATGGCTTTAGTTTTTCATCATTAAGTATAATGCTGGCTGTATGTTTGTCATATATAGCCTTTATTGTATTGAGGCAGGTTCTGTGGATTCCTAATTTTTCCAGAACCTTTATCGTAAACGAGTATTGGAAATGCTTTTTCTGCATCTATTGTGATAACCATGTGGTTCTTATTATTGCTTTTGTTGATGTAATGAATTATATTAATTCATTTGCATCCCTGAAATGAATCCTGTTTGATTATAATGTATGATTATTTGGATGAATAGTTGAAGTCCACTGGCCAAAATTTTGTTGAGAACTTTTGCTTCAATGTTCATCAAAGAAATGGGTCTATACTTCTCTTTCGTTGATGAGTCTCTGCCTGGTTTTGGGATGAGGGAATTGATGGCTTCATAGAATGAGTTCGGTAGTGAACATTCTCTTTGAATTTCATTGAAGATTTGAAGGAGTATTGGTGTAAGTTCTGCTTTGAAGGTATCGTAGAATTCCACTGTAAATTTATCTTATTCTAGGCTTTTCTTCGATGGGAGGTCTCTTATTGTTGTTTCTATTTCAATGCTTTATATGCACCTTTTAAGATGGTTCAACTGATCTTGGTTTAGTTTCAGCATGTCAATATTTGCTAGGAAATGGTCCATTTCTGCCAAGTTCTCAACCTTACTAGCATAAAGTTTTGAGAAGTATTCCCTTATAGTGTTCTGAATCTTGGTAGTTTCTGTGGTGAAATTTCCATTCTCATCTCTGACTTTATTTATTTTGCTGTGTTCTATTCTCTTTCTAAGTTTTTCTAAAGTCTATTTTGTTAATTTTATCGAAGAATCAACTCTTTGTTGGGTTGATTCCTTGTATTTTTTTTAGATTCTAATTCATTAAATTCTGATTTAATTTTGATTATTTCTTTCCGTCTACTGGATTGGGGTTTATCTTGCTGCTCTATTTCAAGGAGGTTCAGATCTATCTAAATTTTTTATTTCAGCTCTCTCCAATTTGTTGTTGAAGGAACTCAGAGCTATAAACTTACCTCTGAGTACTGCCTTTGCTTTGTCCCAGAGGATCTGGTAATTTTATATGTTCATTTTTGTTGAATATCATGAACACTGGAATTTCTTTCTAATCGCTTCCATGACCCATTGGTGATTCAACAGTGTGTTGTTTAGCATCTAAATGTTACAGGACTTTCTTTGGTGGCTTTTGGTGTTGAGTTCTAAATTTATTCCCTTGTGTTCTTAGTAATGCAAGGTATAAATTCAATATTTCTGAATTTGGACAGGTTTGCTTTGGACCTAAAATGTGGTCTATTTTGGAAAATGTTCTGTGTGCTGCTGAGAAAAACGTGTATTCTGATGCTGCTGGGTGAAATATTAGGTAGATGTCTGTTAAATCTAGGTTTTTAGATTTGTGGTTTCTCTGTTGAGTTTTTTGCCAAGTTGATCTATGAAGTGGGGATAGGAGTGTGATAAAGTTCCCAACAATTAATGTCTTTGGATCTATGTGAAAATTGAGGGAATGTAGTGTTTATTAGATAAATTTGGGTGCTCCGTGGTTTGGTGAATAGAGATGTAGAATTGTAATATCCTCCTGAAGGACCCATCCCTTAATTAGTATGTAGCGACATTTTTTTATCTATTCTCGCTAATTTTAATTTGAAGTCTATTTCATGTGATATTAGGATTGTAATTCCCACCAGTTTATCGGAGCCATTTGCCCCGTAGACTTTGTTTCACCTTCAAAATATGTTTTTTTATGGACCAGTTCTGACTTCTGAAGGCAGCAGATAGAAGGATCTTGCTTTTTAATCCAACTAGACAATCTATGTCTCTTAATTGGAGAGTTAAGTCCAGAGTTAGGAATGATAGGTGTTTGAGAGTTCCTGCAATGTAATCCACCTTCTTGGGTTCTTCAGTGACTGGATTCTTCCTATGGTTGTTGGATTCTCATTTTGGGTGCAGTTTCTTGGCCTTTCTTGTGGTCTTGTTGATTTTTCTATGTGTAGGCATCTTCAAGTATCTTTTATAGGGCTGGCTTGGTGGAGACATATTGTTTCAGTTTTTCTTTGCTATGGAAGGTTTTTATTTCACCTTCGGTTATCAAGGAGAGTTTCGTTGGTTACACTGTTCTTGATTGATAGTTGTCTTTAGAGCATGGCCTCGATCATCGCAGGCTCTTCTTGCTTTAATTGTCTTGCTGCGACATCTGAGGTGATTCTAATTGGTTTCCCTTTATAAGTGGTTGACTTTTACTCCCTGAGAGTTTTAAGGAATTTTTCCTTTGTCTAAACTGATCCCGTACGGATTATAATGTCATGGTGGGATATCCTATTCTTGTCTAGTCTATTTGGAGTTCTAAAAGCTTCTTGTATCTGAATAGGCCTATCTTTTTGCATCTTTGGGAAATTCTCTTCTAGGATCCTATTAACCAAGTTTGCTAGACCATTAAGTTATGTCTCTATGTTATCCTCCACATCCATTATCCTCAGATTAGGCCGTCAGATGGTGTCTCCCAAATGGTGAATAGATGTATCATATTTTTCGGATTTGTCTTGGATAGTTGTATGTTCTTTCTCTATAATAACCTGGCTGTCCTCACTCCCTCAGATTCGATGTTCTGCGTGGTCTAACCTACTGTCAAGACTTTCTAATTTTTTTCTTTCTTTTCCTTCTAATTGGTTGGCATTGATGGCTTCAAATTCTTTGTTGGAGCTTTGTTTTCGATCTTGTATGAAATTCTTTACTTCCTTAATTTTGTGCTCAGTGTTTATTCTAAAATCACTTAGTTGATTGGTTATGGTTTCCTTGAACTCCCATTCCTTCTGTTGGGCTCCATTCAGCATTCCCTTTGTGATTTACCTGAATTCTTTCAGCTGTCTGTTTATAGATTCCATGAATACCTTTATTGATCTTTGTGTATTCTCATCCCCCTCTCAAAATTCCTGTATAACTCTTTGATTAGCTTCCTCACGTTCACATAATTCCTGTCCTTCTTTTTGACTATTCTCAGCCTGCTCACACAATTCCTTTATTTCTCATTGACTCTTCTCAACATGCTCACGCAATTCTTGTATCACTCTTTGAGTAGTTCCTCATGCTCACGAGATCTCTGTGTTGATCTTTGGTTTGCCTCCTCTCTCTTCCTATCATGCTAATCCTGAGACGCGTGCAAGTTTTCAATCATTTCATTCACCATGTTTAGCAGTAGTGTTTGTAGAGCTTTTTGGGGACTCTCCTCTGGATTATTCATTAACTGTTCTGTCACTTGATTATCATGAATGGGAGTTGAGATACCCGGATTTGCCATTTTTCTTGTGTTTTTCTGTCTTGTTCTGACCATTTGGTATGAAAGTAAAATTGTGTGCTCGAATAGTATTTTAAGGCAAGCATCAACCAGAGTCCTTTATTTGCACAGTCAAAATGACTGCAGATAAAATGTAGTTCAACAGATACAATCTATTCAAACAAGTATGATTAATAGGCTTTGAACAGCAGAGAAGAATTTGGCAAAACAGAAATTATTATGTTTAGGGAAATATGTGGGAGAAATAAGTTTAGTTGTATGTGGAAAGGCAAAAGGGGAGTGAATTTAATCAAGTTCTAATTTCAGAGAGGGAAAAGGATTGGACAGAATGTTAGGAGAGAGATTAAAAAAAGAAAAAATTGAAAAAGAACAATTGAAATTTAAAAAGTGAAACTCAAAATTATGTAAATATAAAGAAATGTTATTGAGAGAAGAAAAGGATAGGATGAGAGGAGGGGAGGAACAGAAAGGAAATATGAAAAACTAAAAAATAAAAATCCTTAAAATTAGTTACTTGAAAATTATATAGGTATAAAGAGATAATACTGCTATTAAAGAATTTAAGCCTAAGAGTTTGTGAATAGAGTAATAAATTTCTGGATTATGTGTGTACTCAATGGGGGATAGCATATAATAATCGATGAAGGTTATATATCTGCGCCTGGGCAGAACAGCAATTAAGGCATGCAAAAAAGAAAGAGAAAAAATGAAAAGAATAAAAAAGAGGGGACATAAGCTACATAAAATAAAATTTCACTCTTTCTTGTCTACTCTCCAACCACCATGAGGAACAGAAGAGATGGTTTTAGAAGAAAAAGTTTCTACTTTTCCCATTTTTCAAGGGATCGTTCTCCCCAAAAAAGGGAGCATCCATTTTTCAGAGTCACCTGGAGGTCGAAAGGACTCTCCACACAACAGATCTGGCTCCAGTTTCAGCAGCAGGGGCTACTCTCCAGGACGGAGCAGAGCATATTCATTCCACAAGTCTCAGCATAGTTGTGGTGCCTGAACTCTGAGCCTGGGCGCTGACCCCCAGCTCTTCAGCTCAAGGCTAGCACTCTACCACTTGAGCCACAGCACCACTTCCAGCTTTTTTCTTTTTGCTTGTATGGTGCTGAGGAATCGAACATAGGGCCTCATGCATGCAAGGCAAGTGCTCTGCCACTGAGCTACCTCCCCAGCCCTCTACTCAGTCTTTGAAAACATCATGAGACACTTCACCTTCAAGCTCTTCAACAGTTCCTTCATCAAAGGTTTATCGGCAAAACTGCAAAACTTTCGGGATGGTTGTGAAAATGCTGATTGAAAAAGATCCTTCATTAGAACAGTCAATACAGTTTGCACTGAGGCAAAATTTACATGAAATAGGTGAGCGTTGATTTGAACAATTGAAGCATTAAATTGCCGAGTATGATAATTCTGCTCAAGATTTTGGAGAGCATTTTTAGAAGAATAAGTGTCTAGGTATAATAAACATTAAAAGTAATCTTTCTAGATATAACCACACTCCCTCATCCACCTGTGGAACTGTGTAATTTTTTAATGTACGGGACTTTTGTGATGAAGAGCAATATTTTATTTGGCCATATTTCCAATTCAGTCAAAGGTCTAAAATAGTCTTGGAAAGATACTTTAGCTATAATTTTTTTCTAAACATAAATTCACTTAGTCCATATTCCCACAGCAACTCCCCATCTCTCCCCTCAAATGATGGTTAATTTGCTAAGCTTTGGTAAAACAATCCTGGAGAGTAGCTCTTTGTACTTACTCTACTTTACTGTCTTTGATAACATATGCTGATTTGTTTAGTCATTTGAGTATAATTTATAGGTAGAGATCATTCCACTTAAAATGATAGTCTTTTGCATTTTTGGAGCAGAGATCGCCATGTGAAAACTGTGACCATTTTGAGTTGTGATTTTTTTTGCTGACTTTTTTGTTAGTCCTTTAGCAAGTTGAGGATACCATCCTAATAAACAGTACCCTGGTATCTTAGTGCATATTTGCTTTCAGAACAGTTCTCATTCAGCAACAAAACAACTTTCAAAATTCTAAATCATAACAATTTTTTCTCAAAACATATAACAGTGTTTTCTCTTAAAATATTCATGAATGTTTGAGTACTGTAGTTGATCAAATATTAAATATCATATAGTAAAATAAAAGAAATCAATTTGAGGTGGAAGATGAGTATTTTAAAAATGTAATTACTGCAATAACTTTCTACAGAAAAAACTCAGCAAATATAGGAGATTGGTGTTTAACATTTCCATAGACCCATACTGGTTTAAACCATTTTTCAAACTATTTTTTATTAGTCTCTATAATATGAGTGTTTTGTTCTGCTGAATTTTTTTTTTTTGGGGGGGGGGTGGGAGCCGGTTGTGGGGCCTGAACTCTGGGCATGGATGCTGTCCCTCAGCTCTTCAGCTCAAGGCTAGTGCTCTACCACTTGAGCCACAGCACCACATCTTGCTTTTTTCTATTTGCTTATGTGGTGCTGAGGAATCAAACCCAGGGCCTCTGGCATGCAAGGCAATCGCTATACCACTGAGCCACCTTCCCAGCCCCTGTTCTGTTGATTTTTAAATGTCTTAACCTTCCAAATGTTCTTGAAAGAAACAAAGGAGAATTAGTAAGTTAGCAAGCAGTCTGCGTGTGTTCCAGTCTTTCATGAGTGAGCCAACAAAATCATGAGTTAGTTAAGAATTTAACAGGGACCATTAGAATATTCCATTTTTCCTCGCCATTTTCAGCAGTCCTGTGCATTGAACCAAAATAAAATTTTGTAGCATTAGTTAATACGGCACTTTTAACAATCATGTTTGTTATTACTGCCCAATTGCATTATACTCCCATTCTTTTTCCATTTTTACCATGTTATCACTTCAATTCTGGCATATTTCTATGCCCTTTATTGTTGCCTTCATCTAAAAGTACCTAAAGTTTACATTGAATGTCAAAATAGCAATATAAATAATTTTAATGTAGCTTATGATTTGTGCTTCAAAATATGTGTTGTATCATTTTGCAAGTTTTGATGAAGGCCATTTAAGTTTTCTAAGACCAACTTAATTTTCCTCTCTTTGAAATCTAACTTCTTAACTTTTCAACATTTATAAACTATAAGCCCAATAAAAGTTCCATATATTATCTGCTATTCTTCAGTGTAAATAATGATGTGTTGCTCAATTTAGAAAGATCAAGGCGTCATTGATGTTGATATTATTTTATCCTCTCGGTGTTTTTTTTTTCCCTTAAATATTCTGTTCCCAGAATTCAGTTCCTTTAATCAAGAATTTTTTACAAGTAAAATTTGAGACACTACCATAGGCAGAGGTGTTATTCACTTTATTGAAATTATTAAATGTTTACTAACATATATTTCAGTACAGGCACAAGCATTTAAAGCTGTTATAGCTTTCCATTGGCAGCATTCTGATGTTTGTCAGTGTTTAACAGCTTATTTGATTTTTGCTTTTTGATGCCTTTTAAATTCTAATTTTAGGATAGATATATTCAGATGTGTTCTACAGTATATTTTGCAAAATGCTCTTATTTGTAGATTGTTGTTTTTTATTAATGCCCAAATGATGTGACAAAACTTTTATTGTCTTACCATAAAGCCTTGATGACCAACAGGGAAAATAGATATTGTAAAGCTTTTTGTGAACTTAAAAAAATACAAAATAAAGCAATCAAGTTTAAATAAAAAATACATAATTTAACTGTATTGCTATAGTAAATATTATTCTAGGTGTATTACCTTTTTTAAAAATGAACACTATTTTGCATCTAATTTGAATTAATTACCCCCTTCTTTATCAGAGGATCATCAACTTGAACGTTTTCCAACTATACAATATTTTCACAATATATTTGCCATTATTTTGAAAAAAAAACAAAATTTTAGTATTGTCACATAGTAAAACAGAAAACAGTTTAATTCTCTGGAAGCTCCTAACTTTTAAAACTGAATAATTGTTAAGAGGACAGAATATATGTGTTCTTCAAAATTACTACAATTACTAACTACTCATTTTCAAATTCTGAACCAGAATTTTGACATTCAATTTTTGAATGTCTCTGGTACACAGACATAGAGAGACATTCAAAACAGTACTTATTTGCATGTTATTTAATTCTGCAATAGCTTCAGTTTCAATGGGGGTTTCAGAAATCAACAGAAAATATAGCCACATTCTTGTAGAGGATAAAACTACTGTGTGTTATAATTAATTCCTCAAGAATAAGCTATTATTTCTATGACCACCAATACCAAGCTTTTATGTCATAAACTCATCCTAGCCCAACAATTTCCAACTTGTAAGATGCACCTCAATATTCCCTTAATTCACATCATGAATAGCTTATCACTATTGCAAAAAAATACTACACTTCTGCTAATGTGATGCCGTTCCTATTGTGAAAAGAACACTACATTAAACTTTTCTGAAACATTTCCCCCCCAGTGTTATGCTTGAAATCAGAACACTTGCAAATATTATTTATATTTATATTTTTATCTATCATAGATAGTCAGGAGGCTAAGATCAGAAGATTATGGTTCAAAGCCCACCCAGGGAGGAAAGCTCCTTAGATTCTTATCTCCAATAAACTGCTCAGAAAAAGCCAGACACAAGTGGCACTGAGGTTGAGTGGTAGGGCGCAAGCCTTGAGCAAAAACCGGCTCAGAGAGAGTGGCCAGCTCCAGTGTTCAGGACTGAGGAGCAAACAAAAAACAAAAACAAAATAAAAACAAACCACAGCCCTGGCATTTTTCTCATTGAATACAGAGGCACATAATTAAGGAAATTTCTTCCTGTATTACAAATAGAGACACAAACCAAGACGTCACATAATTACTCTCTTCATACCTTGTTACACCAAAGCCTCAAAAAAATTGCTTTTTCTAAATTAACAAATTAATTTCATTCATTTCTTGCCAACTCTGTCTAGATTATTCACAGTATCATATTATACATGTATTATCTATTAACTAAATTCTAATTATACCTCGCTTAAAAGAATATTTTAAGCAAATAGAATGCCAGAATCATTTGTGAATTTGTCAATTAAACCCTCTACTTAAAAATAATTTTGTATTATCTTATAGAATACAAAATTACAAACAAAGACAAAATATTTATTTTAAATCTAAATTCTAATTTAGCAAGGTCTACAAAGTCCTACATTAGACGAACTTTGCTATTTCTCCAAGCTTAAACATTTGTAATCCTTCATCATTTCTTTGGAATCCAACAGAAGGATGCTTACTTTTTCAAAGTTTTCATTGGGAATCAGGAGCCATTTTGCATCTAGGAATGTTCTGTAATGAAGAGAGCATTAAAAACACAACTGAGGATTATAAGTGTTTTGCATTTCAATAGGAAACGACTTCTCAAAACATAATGACACAAATTAGCCCAAACTTCCAACTGTGTATCCCTTTCTTTTTGTTTGGTGTTTCATGGAGATAAAATTATACTATCTGGCCCAGGGAAGGTATCGCTATGTAATTATACTCTCTAATCTCTTGTCTTAGTCTGCTAGAATTCCAGGCTTGTATCACATTGCCCTGTCATAGTTTGTTGGTTTATTTAATCTACATACTAGCAATTCTGAACTTCTCTGACTGCTCAAACTGTTTATGTACTATTTTCAAAGATGTGCTAACATTTAACACAGGATATGAACACTTTCAGATGCACATGCAGGGTCTCTGATACATTCTTCCATGGATCCAATCCATTTTATAATGATTACTTGATTTTCTTACTATCTCTGGTTCCTACCTATGTAATATTCTCAAACTTTTTGAAGAAATTTCACTTGAGGACTTTCTAATATTAAAAATTATCACATGATCTAGTTTTACTCAGGATATATTTTATATTGTTTTTTAAACTTTTCTACACATTCCGAGAGTTATTTCATTTGTTTATGTTTGTTTGCATATATAAGTTACTCTGTGTGTATGTGCATGTTTGTATGTATATATGCAAAAGCCTCAGCAACCTTATTCAGCAATCTTGCTCATGACTAGTATTCTATCACTTGAGCTCACGCCTATAATTCTAGCTACTCAGGAGGCTGAGATCTGAGGATTGCAATTCAAATCTAGCATGAGTAGGAAAGAAATGTTCTGAGGCATTTATCTCCAATTAACCACCAGAAAACTGGAAGTGGCGCTGTGGCTCAAATGGTAGAGCACTAGCCTTGAGCTGAAGAGCGGAGAGACATTGCCCATGCCCACAGTTCAAGCCCTGCCACGACCATCAAAAAAAAAAGAAAGGAAAAAGGAAAGAAAGAAAGAAAGAAAGAAAGAAAGAAAGAAAGAAAGAAAGAAAGAAAGAAAGAAAGAATGAAAGAAAGAAAAGAGAAAGAATGAATGAAAGAAAGAAAGAGAAATGAGATCTTAGCCACTAGTTCATTGCTAGTATAATTCCCTCACTCTCAACGTGGACTTTTTCTTTCCCGTTAAGTACATGCTCTTATATCTAACTTGCTTTGGAACAAGAACTATTCTTCCATTCTACGTTTTACAAATTTGTGTGATTAGCAACCATGATTTAGAGCTAGAAGATGAAAGAGAGTGGCCTCATCCTTCATGTTCCACTTAGTATTAATGCTTTCTCTATGTCACTCCCATAGATCTACATATTTGCATTGACTTTATTGTTTCATAGTTGTTTTATTTGCAGAGTTTTCTGTATTATATTGAACCAATATACTTAAACACAGAACTTTTTTCTCCTATTATTCCTATTGTTTCTCCTACTGTTAACTTATGTACACTTAAGAAATAATGCACAACATACACACTCACAAAAAAACATTCTGAGAATCTTCTTCCAGTTAAATTTAAGTTACAGAGAACCAAAGTTATAGAGTTCGTTTTTGACATGACAACATGTACTTCTCATTGTTGCATCGGGCCCACCTGTATCATTAAACGACTTGTTTTCCCCATCTCCTCCACAAATTATACCGACATCAAATATAGTGAAAGCAGGGGTTATACTGTGGGGGAGGGACATACAAAATAGATAATGTTTTTATAAGCTATTTAAATTCCATATTTGTCTTTGCTAAGTTGTCCCTGAAACAGGTGTCACCTCATGTCCAAAGATGTCTTTGTGCTATTTCAAGGAAGCCAGAAAACATTCATTTTAACTCGAGCAGTGCCATAGATTGTTACTGGAAATAAGTGGAAGGAACTGTTACTGCAAGTGGAAACTGATCCCAAGAGAGGAATTGAACATGGAGAAATGACAAAATTCAAGTTAATTTGTGTTCCTTTTTACTGAACAAGAAAAGAATCCAAGTCTTGAAGGAAACTCTGTCCCTGACTTGTTCGAGTGTGTTAATTACTCATATAAAACATGTCTGTAAAATTGTAGTTGAGAGTTTTAAAAAACAATGTGCCATTTGAAGGCCAGCATAGGAAAAAAGGAAATAACTTAGTTTAAAAAGTGTTCTGCTGGGAAGGTGGCTCAGTGGTAGAGCTCTTGCCGTGCATGCCTGAGGCCCTGGGTTTGATTCCTCAGCACCACATAAGCAAAAAAGAAAAAAACCAAAAGTGGCGCTGTGGCTGAAGTGGTAGAGCGCTAGCCTTGAGCTGAAGAGCTGAGGGACAGTGTCTAGGCCCAGAGTTCAGGCCCTACGACCGGACAAAAAAAAAGTGTTCTGCTGTAAAGAAACAAAGACATGGAGGTTGTAAAGAGTCTTATGCATGGATATTTCCCTCCTGAGATGATTTTCCTATTGCAGGAGTTAGTTATCCATTCCTTTAGTCTGGTCCTGAGTTCTCCATCCCAATAAGGATTCCAAAAAGGCAAGATCGAGTCAGTATGATCAGCAAAAGAAGTCTCTTCTCAATCCAATGCTTTAAGGATGGTCCCAAAGAAATATGTGCTGTTTTTTGCTTGTTTATTTGTTTGTTTAATTTGTGCTTGTTCTGGGGCTTGATGTCAGATGCTAGACCATGTCCGTTAAAAATTTTCTTCCTTGTCCAACTTCCCCCAAAGCTAGTACTCCATTGCTTGAGCCAAAACTCCACTTCTGGCTTTTTGGTTGTTTAATTACAGATAAGAATTTGACAGACTCTTCTGCCTGGGTTGGCTTTGAAATGAGAAAGTAAAAAAGCCAAGTGATATAAGATTTCTGTTTTGAACCAAGAAATACTAGAAGTTTATTATAAATCTAATATTTGACAATTTTTAAAAGAAGAAAATATGTCCAGCAAAGAAGCCATAACTTAAATAACTCACCAAAGTAGGTACACCATTCATTTTGGAATTATTTTTGCATCTTGGGAAGATAACTATTGACTTTGTAGTTCCTTTTGGGGAAACTTAAAGTCATATTTGCATTTTTTTGTTGGCCATAGGGCTTCAACTCTTATCCTGGGCCCTGTCCCTCAACTCTGCAGCTCCAGCTGAGCACTCTACCACTTTAAGTACAGCACCACATCCAGGTTTCTTGTGATTAACAGAAGATAAGAGTCTCATGAACTTTCCGGACCAGGCTGGCTTTGACCTGCAATCCTCTGGTCTCAACCTCCTTGAGTAGCTAGGATTACAGGCATGAACCACCAGCACCCAGCTCAAATTTGCATTTATGTGCAATTCATAACACTATGTAGACAAAGAATGGAAATTTGAATCAATTGATGTGACATTGCAACTTTTCAGAAAAATTGAGGTAGCAATAAATATGTCCTCCTTTTCCATCTTGTTACACTAAGGACTAATGTGCTATGCAACTCTTACATTAGCATCCTCTACTGACTGCATATGTGGACTTAGTATCACAAATTGTTCACAGAGAAATAGAGAAAAATGAAGTGAGATTTTTACAAGGCAAAGATCAGGTATGAAAGAACAGCACAGAAGGTGATACAATTTATCACACAGAAATTAAAAACTAGCCAAGGAGATTTAGAATGCTAAAGGCAATGAGGAATAAGCCTACTTGATTACTAGTTCTTCAATAACCAAAAATGGTTCCCTCTAACAGTCACCGGTATACCTTAGTTATTATTATTATTATCATTTATTCCTTCCATTTGGAGTTATTTCTTCTCTTCAGTCACAACTGTTAATTAGCCTCTGCATTTTTGGTGCCATGACTGAGCAAAAAGATTTCAAATCTTACTTAGACTACCTGTCTCATTGTGATGAGCAGTGACCACTGAAATGCCTGGAAGCTTTGAATTTCCAGTATTAAACTTCACTTGATATCAAAGCACATTTCTGGCATTAATTACCATGACCTATTAACAAAACATTTCTTTCAACACTGTATTCTAATATGGGTAAAGCACATGAATTAATTAAGGACTATTGTCAGGTATCAGTATGGAAGGGCAATTACATTTTCCAAGTATGGGTTGTTTATTTTGCATTTACTAACTGTCTTTTTTGCTAGTCCTGGCACTTGAACTGAAGGCCAGGGAACTGTTCCTGAGGTGTTTTTTGTTTTGTTTTGTTTTGTTTTTTTTTTTGCTCAAGGCTAGCACTCTACCATGTGAGGCACAGCACTACTTCCAGTGTTTATTTTCTGTTTATTTGGTACTGAGGAATTGATTTCAGGGATTCATGCATGCTAGGCAATAACTGTACCATGAAGCCACATTCCCAGAGACTTAATGACTTTCTTAAGATAGCATTAATTTTTCATTCTGTTACTATGTATTACAATTTAGGCCAGGTGGTAGAAAAGGAAGTGGAAAACAATACTAAGTCCAATAAGGCTGACATTCTTGTCACATCACTAAGCAAGTACAGTGTTAAGACCTGCAGGACACATAGGGGTGTTACATGTGACATTATTATGTAAAACACCATTAACAGTCCTCTTCTGCTTCCACTTTCAAGGTCAAGAGCCAAATATCTAAGCCTTTTTATTGATTGTTTTTCCTATGAAGGAAGAAGGAGGATGTGGAAGGAGATGGTGGGACAATATGTATATTGGCTCCCTGCCCACATTTTTTGGATTTTTAAAAAGTGCTACTGATGAACGCCCATTTACATCTATTTGACTATACTATCTGCACAAGGTGCAGATAAATGAATGCATTTATTCTGGTGGATAGTCACATATATTAACAAAATCCATTTCTGGAAAAAAAAGATACTAGGTAATAAAATATAAAGTATTGACTATAAAATGCTTTCTTCTCTTAGCAGAACAAAATGGAGTATTGAAATGATTACTCCAGCTTTCTATGAGATTTTATGCTGTCTAAGTATCAAAATGTTCTCTAATTCTTGTAACATCCAAGCATAAAAGACATGATTTGAACATCTCAGTAGTTTTAGAAACAAATGTACATAATAGCCTCCTTCTTGCAGAGACATATGTGATAGCAAGTATGATTGACTGTATTATAGTTCTCATTTTTTTCCTCTTTATCTCAAGTGTTGCATATTTTGGCATATTACTCTATGTCCTGCATCAGCTCCCTGTAGGTGAGATTTAACTCTACTCTGCAATGCGATGGGTCATGTGACTTACTTTAGCTTACAAAAATGAACGAGAATTGGCAACAGATTTCTATGCAATTCTCCCTGTCTAACAGCTGACAGCTGACTTGTTTTCTCTTAGCTATAAAAATAGCATATTTCCAGAGGAAATCTTCTTTCAACTTATATACTGAAAGAACATAGCATATGAAATTGAGGCAAAACTCAAATATAGCCACATACATATAACACAACAAGAGTTAAGCTAATATTAGAATATGATATTGAGAAGTTAGTTTCTTACCATCCTTGTATGCTTTTATGATTGTTGACTGTAGCACACAAGAATTTAACAAATACTAAACGAAAACTAAACAAATAGACAACTTTTCCTGTTTGATGATATTACAATTTTTATAAAGAAGCATTCTCCATGAGATCACTTGTGGGGTTATCTTTTTTATTATTCATACATTGTGATTGAGATGAGGAAAAACAAAATATCTAGATTTCTTCTTCTCTTTTCCTTTTTGTCTAGTGTGAATTCTCATCCTTTCTCCAAATTCTCCTATTAATAAAGGAAGAATGACACATTGTGGATATCAAGCAAAAGGCTTTAAATCAAGAATTTCATTCTTTTAGAAATAGGTGAAGTAAATCAGAGTGCCTCGAAGAAGAATAAAAACATGATTTTTTCTCCTGTTTGGCTTCCACCATAGTGTCTGAACATGACTTTAAATATGTAATAAAATATTTGCTTTGGCTAATTTTTTTAAAAAATTGTTTTTTTTTAATATTATTTTATTTTATTTGAGAACATACTGTACAGAGGGGCTACCTGCCCATGTAAATGTAAAAAATTGTTTTTTAAATAAAGATAATTTTAAAAAAATTTGTTAAATAAATAAATCATTTGTTGTTCGCTTTTGGCAGAAATGAAATAAGACTGCATTATCATTGGGTGAGTTGAGAGGCTAAATTTTATCAGAATCTAAATATAATAAAAATAGATGATATAAAAATAAATACCTTGTAAGTACATTTTTAACATGACATACCCACAGAGACACTTTTTTCTTCTTTTCCTCTCTACACTGATTCAATTTCAATAAGCAATTCATGTAATTCAAATAGCTGTTTCCGAAATAGATTAGACACAAAAAGTTAGAAAAATAAAACCAGTATTGGATGGTGCATTCTTTAAAAATAGCAGTCAAATAAGTATTAACCACAATTCCAAAATAATAGCAGTTAAATGCTCTTGAAAAGAGAAGATTTTAAGTAGAATGAATAAAACAAATGATAGTGCCAGAACTGCTTCAGGAGCTGCTCTCTGGTATTTAGGGTTTATAGTACATGACAATGTTTTAATCAGGATTAATTGCTTTCAGGGACTAAATTTTTTTAGTTATATTTTATTGTAGAAATATGTTATTCCAATTTAATGAAATGATAACAGTTTATAGTAGAAATAACGCTACACACTCATTGTGGTACGCATTATATATTATATATATAATTTTACAAACATATATATATATATCTGCATATATATGTTTATTTTTAATTTTGGTGCATGGGGCTTAAAATCTGGACCTGTACACTGTCCCTCAGCTCTTCAGCTCAAGATTAGTCCTCTACCACTTGAGCCACTGCTAGTTTTCTTTTGGCTCATTGGAGATAAGAGTCTCGTGGACTTCCTGCCTAAGCTTGCTTTGAACCATGATTCTGAGCTCTCAGACTCCTTAGTAGCTGGTGTTGCAAACATGAACCACTAGCACCTAGCTACATAATTATTTTTTACATATTTATGAAATATTAAGTGGTAATCCTATTCATTTATATGTTGTGTAACGATCAAGCTACATCATATCCATTAACTTCTGCAAGTAACATTTCTTTTTAGTGAGAATGCTCAAAAACTTATCTTCTGGCTATGATGAAATATATATATATATTCTTAACTATAATCACCTTGCTTCTTGTGGTATACAATTAATATATTTACTTTTATTCTGCTAATTAAAGTTATATAAAACATAAATTTTAAAGTGAAAGAAATTCACGGTTCCATTACTTTTTTTAAGAAGACAATTATACCTTTTGTTTTCAGTTATATTTCTTTGGGAATGTGTACTATTCATTGATTCAACTGTTAAAATTGATAACAATTACATTATATCCAGTTGATTCAAACTTGTATTTGAAAATTGCACACAACACAAATATACTTCCACTTTACTACATAATTAAAATAACATTAAAGCAAAGATTGGTGTTAGCCATTCATGTGTACAATCCTAGAAACCCAGGAGGCTAAGACCTGAATATTTTAGTTCAATATCAGTCCAAACAACAAAATGTGAAAACTTATCTCGAATTATCCAGCAAGAAGCAGAAGGTGAGAATGTGGCTCGAGGAATAGAGTGTCATCAGCCATGAGCAAAAAATACAAGGTAGACCATTAAACTTCACGTTTACAACACAACACAAAACAACACAAAACAAAACACAAAAACACAAAAGTATTATGAACATCAATAATGAAGACAAAATAGTAGAAAAGATCATGAGAAATGTGTAAACATCTGGAAGACAGAAATCATTTGACAGAAATTTGATTCATGAGAGGGAAAGGTTGCAGGCTCATTTGAAGAATCTCATTGTAAGCATTTGTGTTGAAACCTGGCTATTGGGTAACATGTGAAAGAGTACATTGGATTACCTGACATAGCAGACATTGCCTGTGACTATGTACCATCCCAGTCTGCAAAATCTAAACTCATGCGAGTTAATTTAAATAAAAGCTCATGTTCGAGACTGGTCCACCCAGACTGGGGTCTTTATTTTGAGGCTTCAGACCTGTGTTTTGTTTATAACCATTCCTGTTTTACACCCCTTCCTTTGTGCACCTATGCCTTATTGAGCTGGCACCAGGCCAAGGCTTTGAATTTGACTCCCCTCCTGCCTTAATCCCTCCATTTCTCCAGCTACAACTCATTTCACATGCTATCTCTGTCTTTACATTAGTTGTTTTCTTACTAATCCCCACCAGAAAACTCTTATATTCATGTAAATCCCACCATAAATAACCTAGTGAAAGGAGTGTTTATTATTTGCTGAGGCTCTCATCTGTGGTTTTGCTCCCAAATAAATCTGTGCTACACGATCTAATTTTTCTTCATGGCTTTTCAGTCTGACAACTGATTGATTTGGTTTGATGTAATCCCACTTATCCAGACTTACTTTGGAAGTTTGACCAAGGAGCCGTCATGTTTCTCCTAACTCTTCCTGTAACAATCTCAAGGTATCTGGAATTACATGGAGGTCTTTGATCCATTTGGAATCGATTCTGATACACTGATATATATAAGGATCTAAATTCGGTTTTCTGTATACTGCCAATTCTACCAGCACAATTTTTTTTTCTTCCATCCTGTGTGTCTGGCTTCCTTGTCAAAGATTATTTACCTATAGGAGTGGATTCATTTCTGGATCTTCAATTCTGTTGTATTGTTGGAATTCTGTGCTTCCATTGGAAAGAATGCCATTACTCCATTCCTAAACAAAAGGAAAGAATGGAAAAAAATGATATTAAGTGAAATAAGCCAGATCTAATTAAATATATGCTGCACGGTTGTCTTCATTTGTAATAACTAGATATGTCTATAAATCTACAAGTTAATTGAATAGTTAGTAAAAGACATACAATTACACTTGGATATGATTAACTAAGAGCACTCTAAGCATTCACATGGCAGGAACAAGGGAAACTATTCTTAGGAGAGGATCACAATGTCTCCATACCTATGTGCATATGACCATATAAATATCGCTTATTGCAATGAATTCTAAGAATCAATCATACATGTGAAATGCATCTATCTGTATATAATTTTAAAAGATGTCATGAAAATAACCAACTTCTCTGTAAACTCAAAAGCAAAATTCTAAGTTTAGAAGATAAAATTGAAGAATGCTTTCAGCACATAAACTTAAACACATAGGGAAAAATGTGGGAGAGAAAAGATAAGATGAAAAGTAGAATAGGTAACTATTGAAGAATTCATAAACTATTTCCAAAAGTATACAAGAGAGCTGGGGTACATCTCACTTGTAGGACTAGACTAATATATACAAAGCCATAGGTTCAATCCCCATGAGTTAATAAATAGTAGTAATGCAATAATTACCTGAAATCAATGCTTTCATATTAGAGAGGCCTGAATCCTAAAACAGTAAATAAATTATTCTCAATGGTTGTATCCAATGACAAGTAACTACAAGAATGAAGAGCAAATATTTTCTTTTTCTAGCCTTTCCTTTCCTTTTCTGGTTTATTCTTTTCTTTTTTCCTTTGACACTACTGGTGCTTGAAGTTGCTAATGCTCTAATCACTTTAGATTATTTTTCAGGCTAGGCCTACCTTGAGGAATGATAGCTTACCAATGGCTTCCACAAACGTGAGATAACAGGGAAATTTCATTATATCCAGCTTTCTTTGTTTTTGTAGTTTCTCATGAATTTTTATTTTTTAGAACTGGCCTTGATATCAGTCTTCTAAATCTCTGCCTTCTAATTAGCAAAGTACATTTCATCTCAAGCTTGGACCCACACTATATTTCAGTTTAACCATTCAATATTGACTTCAGTTCAACCAGCGTGAACTATTGGGGAAATATATGGACACCTCACTCCCACTGACAGGCAGTTCTAATGAAGATGAGGAACGAGATGAATACGTGAGGAATGGTATCAGTTGCCAAAAAAGAGAATGGAATAGGATCCAAACAATTTCTTCTTTGGGCTGCCGAAAATAATCGGCTTACTACAGTTGCAAGACTACTTTTCAAAAAGGCCACTCATGTGAATACTAGGGATGAAGATGAGTATACCCCTCTTCATCGGGAAGCCTACTGTGGACACTTAGACATTATCCATGAGTTGGTGGCACAAGAGGCAGATATTCATGCAATAATTGTGGATAGCTCAACACCCCTGCACAATGCTTATACGTGGAATAATACCAGAGTGTCTTCTTTCTTACTGCATCATGATGCAGATACCAATGCCCAATCGTAAGGCCTCTTGACTTCTTGCATCTTGCTGCTGGGAATATAGATAGCAAAGATATGCTGGATCACCTTCTGTTGACCCGTTATCTCAAACCAGGTCTAAAGAACAACTAGGAAGAAAATGTATTTGATATTGCCAAAAGGATAAGTATGTATCACTACCTCTTTGAAGTTGTGGAAGGCTGTACAAACTTTTCCTAAGTCATAATGGTTCTGTTAAGCTTTGCAAATTTCAATGTGCCAGTCCATTCTTTGGTCCGTACAAAATATTTTCACAGTACAAATTAACAGCAATATCTTACTGTAAAAATTCATGTATTCCATCGTATTATTCCAACTCAATTGCCTGACTTTTATGTCAAAATGTATTCAAGAGTTTTTGTATACATTTATAATAATTTCTGCAGTTTGTGATTTTTTAAATCAGAAATAATTTTAACTTATCTGTTGAAATGAGCAGTACAGAAACTAAAGGTATTTCTAGTGCTTGTCTGAGAAAAGTATATTTTAAAATATTCTATATTCTGTTGTTTGTACAATTTCCATAATCTATTCCATTCTCTCCTAGATATAATACATTGAATTCTACATCGTTTTATAATATATAGGTTCATTAATAAATGTGTACTTTAAGATTGCATTCCATATAGAAACAGTTTAAGATTCCTTTTTTCCTAGGTCCTTATACTATTTTATTTCTTTGGGATAAAATGACAATGTTATCTAATTTAAAGAGTTTTGTAAAGTTTATGCTATTTAAAGGCCTCCCTAAGGTGAAAACTTAATATACTGATGTCAAACTTACTTTCAATTCTATGAATTATATGTATGGTTACACTCGTATTTTTGTAATCAAATTTTTAATAACTTTTTTCAATTCTTGCATCTAAAGAATGAAAAAATTGGACTACTTCACAAATTTTCATATCATCCTGTATTTCATATCATCTCTGTATTGTTGTAATTTTGGTATACGTGCTGCTGAAGCATGTAGTATCTTCTAAATTTAAACAGTTAATGATGCAATCTTTAAATAGGCATATATCTTTGGTTGCCTATTTGTAACAAGGAAACCTTATTGTTCCTAACAATGCTATTGATCTTATTTTCCTAAAATTCTATGTATAGTGGAAAAAATTTATATTGTTCGGTCTATTGCTCACATTTGCAATTTTTGTGTCAATGAATTTTTTTTCATTTTAAATTTAATCATACTTTGAAGCATTTATAGCCAGGTCCAAAGATGATGGCTTTTTCAAATACTTATTTATCCAACTGAGTTAGCTTTGTGGAGCTAATGGATTCAAAGTAAGCCTTGCTTAAGGGCTACTTAAAAAATTCTGCTGCATAAAATTTCCGAAATGAGATCTTACTGGTACAAATGTCTACCTGACCATTTAGTCTTCTTCCATGTAGCAACAGACCAACCAGAATATCTATCCCTGACAGCATAGATTGCCTTACTGAAACAAAACTATTATTAGTTACAAGGGATCATAGAGAGATGAACAATTCAGACAGAACTGTTCAGAATAGAAGGTATTTTATCAAAATACAATTATTTATTATTCCTACCATTTCAAGAGTAGCTAAACCAAGGAGAAAAAATTGTTCATATGCATGATTACCTAATGTCCTGGCCTGTCAACCATCCAACCAGGCAGGAACTTACACTACTGCCTTTCTATCACCAAATATTCCCATAGCTCCAGGATAAGTCCATATGTTTCTCCTCGTTAGTAGGTCTTAAATTGGTAATGTTTTAATCAGAGTTTTTCCTCGTGCGTCCAGGTTGTAAATCTGCAAATGGTAAAGCTTTAGTTCTAACTCCACCAAACACTGAGGTAGAAATAATGGAATAAAACTTTAAAACAGAGTTGCCTTTGATACCCTAACCACAACAGAACAATGCAAAACATGTGCCATTTTTATTATATTATATATAGTTATAAATTTTATATTTATATGTGCTGATTTTATATTTCACATAGTGAAACTTACTAAAAAAATTGATAATTTGACAAAAAATTATATTTATTTATTCCAATAAATAGATGGGAATATAAATAATTAGGTTTAGAATATATATTCGAATATAAAAAGTATCAATGCAATGTCTTTCATACAAACTTGTGATACCTTCAAAGTGCTCTTGGTCTTCTGAATTCACATGGTAAAAAAACAATTTCGTTTTCCTCTAATCTATAAAGTATTTTACTCTGCTGCTCAGTTATTATGTTAACTCGCTGGTCCTAAAGAATTTTTCTCCATATTTCTTAAGCATTCCAATTGATCATACCCAAATTTTGCTGATATGATATCTACAAGATATTTTTTCTGCAGGACCCACAGTTCCTAGGATCCCAGATCCGAGTTACCTGCATCATCAAATAACAGAGACAAGACTTCTTACCTAGGCCCATGCAACATGCCAACAGAAAGTAATTGAAGACCCATCTCAATTTCTCATTTCCTATAATATTTCAGGGCCCGAATTCTTTGAGAAACAGGAATTTGCAGTAAGCAATTGTGAAATGCAATGCAACTTAAAATAAAAGATGATATCACAAAATCTGAGAGAAAGTACTGTAGTTCTAACTTTCAATTTACAGATGACCAGTCCATATGAGTGAATGAGATCAAAAATGTCACAAGATTATTTTTATACCACTCTCCTAATGATTAATGAAAGATTTCAGTCCAGCACAAGTAGGAAAAAAAAGTAGATCCTGGAAGGATAGATCCATAATTGGTCTACCAAGATCAGGAAAACTTGACTTAGAGGTCAAATGTAATTCAGAAAAACATTAATTGAGAAGATCCTTAGTGCTTCAAAACAATGATACTTCACTAAAACTTGGTTCGGTAGTATAAAAATGTCATCATTCTCAAAACAATGATAACCTACATTTCATCTCCTGAAAGTATATTCTTTTTCAAATATACTTTTAAAAATCACATTCACCTAAATAACATTTGACAAGTAGATTATACTTAGTGGCATTACAAGGTTTTCAAGTGTAGGGAGCAAGTTACAATAGAGTTGATTTATTTACCCAGAACTAATGCCAAACAGGTTCAACTATTCATTAACGTATAGCAATAGTTCCGCCCACCATTTGTGTTTTAGTAGGTGCCTTCCAGAATTGTGTTAAATAGATCAGCCTCCTATATTTAAAACCCAAATGTTATCTAATACAGTAAATTTCATCACTTAGTAAGGTACATTTGAAAAAGTCACAAATAGTTGTCTCATCATATGTTGTTTTATGTTTTCCCTATCTGTCTAACATAGTAAGAAATATGACTTTGTCTTGAATATGGGTATTCATCAGAGATGTGACAAACATAATATCTGTCTTCTATTTCTATTATATTCCTCGATAGTAGTAAATCTTATTTTTCTTCATTTTCCAAAACTTATATGTAGTAGAAAATATTATCCCATGCAAAACAAAATAATAACAAACCATTGTACAAAGCTATTTATAAAAATTGGTAATTAGGAATAAACTCTGAGCCATTTTAAAACTTTCTTTTTGACTAAAGATTAATCTTCCAAATGGATGAGAATAAAACCATGTCTAGGTCCTTCACATCTATATCTTGCAAATTATTATTGCAGATGAATGAATTTTAGAAATATTAGCTGACATCAGTTCAAATATATGCAGGATTGAAACTCCATAGAATGTATATAAAACTTTCAAAGTATTAACAGTTTAATAGAATGACTACCAGGAAATTGAAACCCGAGAAGAATAATAGTAAAGACGTAGAATGACTGAAAAATGGAACAAGTGGCAAGTACAGTTAGAAAACTCAATGTACACGTGTGATAAAGGAAGTGGTAATTCTGAAATAAATCTTGAAGAAGGGGTTGGTTGAGAATGATAGAAAAATTGACTCTGATCCAGGAGCATTGGACAATTAGATGAACATATTTAATTGTAAGACACTTGCACAATCTTTTGAAATTCAGTTAAAAAACACAACAAAAAACAAAAACACACAAAAAATCACAACTAAAGAGCAATCTCTAGAAAGTATGTATATGACCTCTCAAAATTTTAAGGAGTTAATGAAGGGCAGTCTTGGGAAAAGCAAACAATGCTTTTCAAAGAGGCCAGTTCGGGGTAGGGGAGAATTTTGAATAGATATAAATAGATTGTCTAAGATTAAAGATCATCTACATCTGCTGCAAATATTATCTTTCTTCTGTGAGTTCTTTTTGTCTGAAATGGGTACTACAGTCCTGACCCGCACTGATAGCTTCTGAAGATAGAATGGAAGAAACAAGATCAAGAACCTAATAAGTTCTGTCCAATGGAGAGAAAACAATTCTCTATGTTTTCTCTCCTCTCTCTTCACTACTCTTTTTTCATACTTTTAACTCAACTGATTTTGAATAATATTTTTCCTTCATTGTTCTGACAAAGTAATTGGTCAAAGTAGTTCACTAAATATTATTTGCCTTTTTTTTCTATCATGCTGTTTACTTGTCCAAGAGTTCATTAAACTTCACCCTTGCATTTGGTTGCCAGGACAACCCTACATCTATGTTAATGAGGACAAACTCTAATGTAAAACTTTGTGTCCAAAAAATCAGTCCCAGAAGCTGTGATCACAAATATTTGGTTATACATTTTTTTTTAACCTTGAAAGTCTTCTTGTGTCTAAAGTGCCCACAAAAATAAGTACTCCACTACTTTTTGGTTCAATCACTTTTAACCTCAAAGATATATTTTGATAACAAGATGCTTAGAGGAAATAAAAAATACTCCACTTTTATCTTTTCTCTTAAGATTCTCCTTAGATACCATATCAGTTTCAGTGAAGTTATTCTTTGAAAAATTATTTCAATAGATTATTCATCTCTTGGTTTTGCATTTGTTCAGCAAGATGTATGGGAAAGAAGAGTTAAATCATCCATTCCTTGGATGACAGTCTCTGTTACAGAGGACAATGCTTCTATGTCCTCCTCTTAGCTCTTGACTGATTTCCAATTAATCAAAGCTTCTTGGCTTCAAGTCCAGTGAAGCTGAAGGACTATAAGGTCTCCCCCACCCTGCCCCACTATATTTTCATGGTTTCTCTTTTAAAACTCTTTTAAATTGCCTCATTTGGACGCAGAATTCATTTTCATGTCTTCATTCAATCTGTTATGCATTGTAGACAGCCAAATAGGCTCTATAAAATCACTTTAGGTAGCAAAAATATTAAGACAATATATATAAAAAGTTTAGGCCTCCCTCCACTGCTGAAGCCATTATGCTTAGCTAGGGCTTCTAAGAACACTGTTTTCTTACCCTTTCAATTTGCTCAATTCTTTTCTGATCCCAACACTTTTTGGCTTATGTAATAAGAAAAGTCATTAATATCTAATGTTAATAAGGATTTTATTTTTTGTGAGCTACTTAGAAATGTGTAATCATTGGAGTTTCCATTCAAATTTTTTTCTGTGTTTCAGTGCTTCACGTAAAAAGTCATTGTAGAAAGTGTTACAAACAGAAAAGTGTGAACCCAATACCTTCTTTCATTGTGGAGGGCACATTCGCCCTAAATATTTGCACCAAAATTATCTTTTTCAAAGAATTATTTTGGTAGTTAAAGGTCAATTCACAAATTTAGATGTCTTAGTTTTTTAAGAACTTTGAATTTCACACAGTGAGAGTATATTTCCTGGGTAAGAACAATTCTCAAAAGAACCTACAGGATTTACAGCAAGGTTTCTAAAGTTTGTTTAGTGTGAAAATGAGCTATCTTCACCCACATTGCTCTCTCTTAAATAAGTCTCCATAGATTTCTTTGCATGAAAGCCTATTTTCACAGGCAATTTTCTTAATAAACTAAGTTGTTAAAAAGTTTGAACAATCAAAATATACCTGTAATAATTTTCAAACTCTTTTGAAATTCCTTTATCAGAATCACATATTCACTAATCCTAATTCAACCTTTACCATCAAAAACAGTTAACAGATTGTTTTCATGATATACTGTCCATACAATTATTATTTTCCACTGGGTTTATGTGTATATATGACAATATAAGCTGATGCTGAGCAAAATGACCTTCAAGATATGGAACAGAGATTTTTTTGTAGTGGTTGTTTATAATGTACTATGTGATTTCTATTTTGTTTGGGATTTTTTCCCTTATGGTTGTCCCCTGCTGTATATGATTTGGGTGCCCTGTGCATTGTGTATACATTTACCTTAATTAGGGAAGGGAAGATGAACAACAAAATGGTGAGACAAAGGACAAAAGGAAAACCAATGCAATAACAATACTCACATGACAATATGTTGGAAATGTACATTACAATTTGTGAGGAGTACTGAGGTGAAGGAAAACTGTGAGAAAAATGAAGGAGGGGCTAACAAGTTTGAAAAGTTATGTATTCACTACCTTACAATTATTGTAACCCCATTGTACATCAATTTGATAATAAAATTAAATATTAAAATAAGCTGCATAAAATATAATTTCACTCTATTTTTACAGTAAATATTATTCTTTATTTTATGTAATATTTTTTTAAAATCAATACTATTTGGCATCTAATTTGAAACAATTATTCCTTTTTTATCAGAGGGTCATCAACTTGAATGTTATCCAACTAGAAAATATTTTCACAATAAACTTGCCAATATTTTGAAAACAGAATAAATTTAGTACTTTCTCACACTAAAACCAAAAACAGTTTAACTCTATGGAAACCAAGAACTTTTAAAATTAAATAAGTTGTTAATAGCACAGAATATATGTGTTCTTCAAAATTCCTATGACTAATAACTACTCATTTTCAATTTCTGAACTTTCCATACCTGAGAGATTCAAAACAGTACCTGTTTGCATGTTATGTAATTCTGTAATAGATGCAATTTCCAATGGAGTGTTACAGATTGAGAAGTCTACAGAAAAATAGCCACAATTTGGTAGAGGATAAAATTATGAAGCATTTGTAATTATTCTTCAAGAGTAAGCAATTATTTATCAGAGTAAGCTATTATTTCTATGATCATCAATCCCAAGATTTATGCCATAAAGTCATCCTAGTCCAATAGTTTCCAACTCTTAAAGAGCACCTTAAAATTCCCTTAATTTACATCATGAACAGTTTATATCTATTGTGAAAAAATACTACACCCCTGCTAATGTGATGCCCTCCTTGTTCTGGAAAGACCACTACAAAAAAATGGGTTGCATCATTTGCCCCGAGTGAAATTCTTGACATCAGAACACTTGCAAATGTTATTTATATTTATACTTTTTAAACTATCCCAGATATTCAGAATGCTAAGGTTGGAAGTTTATGGTTCAAATCTCCAATAAACTTCTCCGAAAAAGCCAGACACAAGTGTCTCGGAGATTGAAGTGGTAGCGCACGAGCTTTGAGCATAAAGAGGCTCAGAGACAGTTTCCAGATCCAGAGTTCAAACCCTAGGACAAACCAATAAAATAAAAACAAACCCCAATGTAAGATTTTTCTCATTGTATACAGAGGCACGTAATTAATGAAATGGCTTCCTTTGTTACATATAGGTAGAAGAAAGAAGATGTCACACAATTATTCTTTTCATACAATGTTATACAAAGCACTCAAAAGTTGCTCTTTTGCTAAATTTATAAACTAATATCCATTTGTTGGCAACTCTGTCTAGATTATTCACATTATCATTTTATACATGAACTGTTGGAATTATCTATCAACTAAGATCTAATTATGACTCTCTTTAAAGAATATTCTAGGAAAATGGAATGCCAGAATCATTTGTGAATTTGTTCAATTAAACCCTCTACTTAAAAAGAATTTTTAGTATCCTATAAAATATGAAATTACAAACAAAACCAAAATATTTATGTTAACTCTAAATTCTAATTTAGCAAGATCTACGAAGTCTTGCATTAGATAAACTTTGTTATTTCTCTTAAGCTTTTTTAATCCATCATTTCTTTCAAATCAAACAGAATGATGCTTACTTACTTTTTCAAATTTTGGGTGGGAATCATGAGCCATTTTGCATCTAGGAATGGTCTGTAATGAAGAGAACATTTAAAACACAACTGAATATTATATACGAGTAGCATTTCAATTGAAAGCTTGACTTCTCAAAACATAATGACAAAATTAGCCCAGACTTGCAATTGTGTATTCATTTCTTGTTTGATTTGTTTTGTTAAACAAAATTATACTTCCTGGTCCAGGGAAGGTATCACTATGTAATTCCACTCTCTAATCTCCTGTCTTAGTCTGCGTGCAAGAATTCCAGGCTTGTATCACATTGTCCTGCTATGGTATCTTGGTTTATTTAATCTAGATACAGACTAGCAATTCTGAACTTCTCCAATGATATTATACTAGACTGACTGCTCAGAGTGTTTATGTACTATTTTCGAAGACCTTCTAACATTTGACACAGGATATGTACATTTTCAGATGAACCTGCTGGGATTTCTTATTTATTTCTCCATGGATCTGATCCTTTAATAATAATTACTTGACTCTCTTACTATCTCTGGTCCCTACCTATGTAATAGTCTCAAACTTTTTTGAAGAAAGTTCACTTGAAGATTTTCTAATATTAAAATTTATCACTTGATTCTTACTCAGGACATATTTTCTATTGTTTTTTTAACTTTTCCACATATTCTAAGTTGTTTCATTTATGTAATTGTGT
The DNA here is from genome assembly GCF_024711535.1 of Dipodomys merriami. Lineage (NCBI taxonomy): Eukaryota > Metazoa > Chordata > Mammalia > Rodentia > Heteromyidae > Dipodomys > Dipodomys merriami. The sequence goes on along the minus strand of NW_027204982.1, from coordinate 623,998 downwards.
GTACATATAAGTGCCTCTGTGTGTATGTGTATGTTTGTATGTATGTATGTATGCAAAAGCCTCAAGCTCTTATTCATCAATTTTTCTCATGACTGGTATTCCATCACCTGAGCCATTCTTCCAATTCAGCTTTTGGCTGTTAGTGTGGCAAAGACTGTTCTGCTCAGGCTGCATGCCAACTGAACTTTCCAGACTCCTTTATTCTTAGGTTTTATTTCTCCAGAAGTATCAACTTTCAAACTACAAATATTTTTGTGAGTGTAAAGTCTAAACTGTAGCCCAGATTTTTAACTCAAGAATTCATATAAAGATAGATGAACATACATATTGCATATGCTGAGTGTACACTATTAGAAATGTGATCTTTAGCCAAGTGGAAGAGAGATTTGAGGACTGGGGTTCAAAGCCAGCCCTGGTAGGAAAGTCCGAGAGACTCTTTTCTCCAATTAACTACCAGAAAACTAGAAGTGGTACTGTGACTCAAGTGGTAGAGCAGTAGCCTTGAGCTGAATAGCAGAGGGATAGTGCCCTGGCCTTGAGTTCAAGTGCCAAGACCAACAACAACAAAAAAGAATATAAGAAAAGGAAAGAAAAATAAATGTGATATAGCCACTAGTTCATTGCTAGTATAATACCTGCTCTCTCAAGACGCACTTTTTTTCCAGTTAAGTCCATGCTCTTATATCTGACTTGCAATGGAACCAGAATTATTCTTCCACTCTATTTTTTACAAATGTCTGTGATTAGCAAGTGTAATTTAGAAAGGGAGGGAGTGGCCTCATACTTCATGTTCCACTTAGGAGTAATGCTTTCTCTATATCACTCCCATAAATCTTCATATTGGACTTGGCTGTTAGTTCCAATGTTGTCTTATTTGTAGTCTTATATACTGTATTGAACCTTTATACTTAAACACAGCACTTCTCTTTCTCCTATTATTGCAAATGTTTCTCTTACTGTTAACTCATGTACACTAGGGAAATAATGCACAGCACATACACTCACAAAAAAAAAGATCTGAGAACCTTCTTCCCATTTAAAATTCGCTTTAATTTGCAGAGCAATTATGAAGTTTGAACTCAATGTACTCATGGATAATGTATTTATAAGCAATATAAATGTCATATTTTCTCTTTACTAAGTTGTCTCTGAAACACCTGCTCCCTCATGTGAAAAAGTGTCCTTGTGTTATTTCAATGAAGCCAGAAAACATACATTATCCTTCAAGAAGCATCAATGATTGTTACTGAAAATCATGGAAAGTGATGCCAGGAGAGGAAATGAACATAGAGGAATGACAAAGATCCAATTAACTTGTGCTTTCCTTTCACTGTACAAGAAAAGAATCCCAAGGCTTGAAGGAAACTCTGTCCCTGACTTTTTCCAATGTGTTTTTTACTCATATAAAACTTGTTTGTAAATTTCTAGTTGAGAGTATTACAAAAGAAAATAATGTGGCATGTGAAGGTCAGCATAGAACAAAAGGAATCAACGTTGTTTTATTTTTTTCCAATTGTGGGGCCTGAACTCTGGGCCTGCGAGCTCTCTCTCAGCTCTTCAGCTCAAGGATAGTGCTCTACCACTTGAACCACAGCGCCATTTCTGACTTTTTCTGCGTATGTGGTACTAAGAAATCAAACTGCGGGCCTCATGCATTCAAGGTAAGCACTCTACCACTGAACCACATTCCCAGCCCCTAATAACATTGTTTTAACATTGTTCTACTGCAAAGAAACAAAGACATGGATGTTTAAAAGTGTCTTATGGATGTATATTTCACCCCTGAGATGATTCTCTTTTGGCAGGAGTCCGTTATCAATTCCTTTAGTCTGGTCCTGAGTTCTCCATAGCAATAAGAATTCCAAAAAAGCAGGATCCAGTGAGTATGATCAGCAAAAGCAGCCTCTTCTCAGACCAGTACTCCTTTAAGCAGAGTCCTAAAGAAATATCTGGGGGATGTTTTTGTTTGCCTGTTTGTTTAGTTTTTCCTGGTTCCGGGGCTTGAACCAAGAGGCTGGACCCTGTCCCTGAACAGCTGTCTTTCCTGCCCACCTGTCCTCAAAGTTAGACTCTACTGCTTGAGCTAAAACTCCACTTCTGGCTTTTTTGGTGTTTAATTACAGATAAGAGTTTGATAGACTCTCCTGCCTGTGTTGTATGTGAACTAAGACAGTAAGAAAGTCAAGTGACATCAACTGTATGGACTTCTCTTTTGAACCAAGAAATATTAGATGAAGTTTATTATAAAGCTAATATTTGACAATTTTTAAAAGAAGAGAATATGCCCAGCAAATAAACCATAACTTAAATTACTCAGCAAAAGTAGGTGCACTGAATCATTTTGGAATTATTTTTTATGGTTGGGAAGATTACTATTGACCTTGTCATTCCTTTTGGGGAAACTTAAAGTCATATTTGCACTTTTTTTGTTGGTCATGGGGCTTGCACTCTATTCTTGGGAGCTGTCCCTCAGCTCTTCAGCTCAAGTTGAGCACTCAACCACTTTAGCTACAGCACCACTTCCAGGTTTCCAGTGATTAATTGAAGGTAAGGGTCTAATGGACTTTCCTGACCAGGCTTGCTTTGAACCACCATCCTCTGGTCTCATCCTTCTGAGTAGCTAGGATTACAAGCATGGGCTACCAGTATATTTGCATTTATGTGTATTTAATGACACTATGTAGACAAAGAATGCAAAACTGAACACAGTGAAGGATCCCCTTCCTCATGGGAATTGGGTAAGGATTAAAGAGAGCCATGATTTATTCCATAAACCCACAACTGTTCACGATTAACAACAGGCCCCACTTGAGCCCTTTCCAGGTATCTTCTTGTTTCCTCTCAGAATTGCCAAGAACCCTCTGTATAAGTCCCTTGTTTCCTCGCAATTGTCCCATGGGGAAACTGAGGTCCAATGGTTGAGGCCTAACCCAGGGCTTCGCCTGTGGTCAATAATTGGCTGCCATTGACTAAGAGTTTGGGATAATCCATCTAAACTGATGACTGAGTGTGGTGCTACATGTCTACTATCCCAATTGCAGAGGACCAGGCCTGGTGGAGCATGCCTGTCAAAGATAGGAGTACAATGATCCAGCCCAGCCTGAGCATATATTGATTTTTTATCTCAGAAATGTCCAACACAGAAAGGCTTGGCTCACATGTTAGAAAATCTGACTGACAAGCTTAAGGCCTTGAGTTCAAACCCTAATATACCAAAAAGAATCAGAGGCCCGATGCCAGAGGCTCATGCCCAAAATCCTAGCTACTCAGGAGTCTTAGATCTGAAGATCACAGTTCAAGATTTAAAATAGTGTTGGCCTCACCCATCAGACGTCATGATGAGAAGACCCGGAGTCTGACCTATGCTGGTGCACTCTATACTTACAAGGTGCACATCATTACTAAGTGCTGGCCACATACTCTGTCCCCCTGGGAAACCACCCCCTGCGGGATGCACCCCCCAGGTCCTCCTCCTAAGCTCCACTGTCACCAACCAGGCCCAAGGGAGTAGACAGCTCCAGGCCCCTCAGATCCCTAGGTCTTGTAATTTAATAGTGATGAGTCCCCTTCAAGTACCTCACCCTTCCAGGCTCCTAGACTTCAGCTGTGAAACACATGCACCAGCCCCCCAAAGATAGCAGGATAAGGATCCAACTCTCCTTGTTGCCACCCACTTCTACACACACACACACACACACACACACACACACACACACACACACACACACACACACACACACACACACAAATCCAGACTAGTGACAGAAGACTTATCCATGCAGCACCTGCAATTTGCCAATTGATCACTCACCTAAGCACAGTCAGGATGTACAAGTAGAAAGATAATCTCACTCTCTCTTTCTCTCTCTCTCCCTCTCTCCTCTCTCTCTCTCTCTCTCTCTCTCTCTCTCTCTCTCTCTCTCTCTCTCTCTCTCTCTCTCTCTCTCTCTCTCTCTCTCTCTCTCTCTCTCTTTCTATGTCCCTCTCTCTCTAATGCGCATGCACCACACACACACACACACACACACACACGTGACTGAGCAGTGCCTCTGTTCATTCCTCATCTGGGACAATGTACAAGGTGGAGCATGGGGGTTCCCTTGAGAGAATCAGAGAACCAGAGGCTCCCACTCAAGGGGAGCACCACTCAAATGACACAGCACCACCTCACCTCTCCCTTTCTCCAGGGCCAGATCCTTCCTCTTGGGAACAACCAGCCTTGACTCCACATTCACCAAAATCCTAGGCCAGGATGCTGGGTGAAGGAATCCTGAGACAGGTGGCTCCTCAGAGCCTGGGAGGGGAAACTAGCATAGGGTCATGGTGCCCCCAGAGAGGTGTCTGACCAGGGGTGGGGGCAATGTTGGGGAAATGAATGGGGTCCTAAATGCTACATACATGGATATACTCTACTTCTAGCCTACATGCTTCTGGGCTAATTGGCGGATTCTTGGAGAGGAAAAGGAGACCAAAAGGACCAAAAGCACCAGCAGATGCTGGCAGAGCTGGGAAAGGTGATGACCCTGTGAGAACCTTTGAAACCTGAGGGGTGGGGGAACAGGCCGGGTCTATGTGTGTGTGGAGGTTGTTCCTCCAAGATATTCAGCTTCTGCTCTGACCCCCAGCGCCCTTCACCTCCCTCCAGGGCTTTTCTGGGACCCTCTTCAGGTGAAAGGGTCACCAAGCACAGAAGACAAGGGCTCACACAGCAAGGGGGGGTTCTATCTTCTGTATCCAACAACCCCCATGACCAGAAAAAAAAGACCCAAGAAGGCATGTGTGGAGGTACTGCTCCCCACCTCTGACTAAAGCCACCAAGCTGCCACCAGGGAGAGAAAGGGTGCAGATGCATGGCTCTGTGGCTCCCACCAGGGGCTCTGTGGTGTCCCCTCTTCACCTATCTCTGCATCTGCACTTTTCCTGGGACATTGGACACTAGGGATGTGCTCACTCCTGGGGTACAATAGTGGCAGAGTCCCCGGACTGTGGGGTTTGAGAGAGGTGCAGATCCAGGAACTGGGTGGGTTGTCGTGGGGTACAGGTGTCGCAGGGTACAGACCCGCTGGGCAGCCACTCACCTATGATGCTGGGAGAAGTTGCTGCCAGCTGCTCCAGGTGGGGTGAGCAGTAATGGAGGAGGCATTGCAGACACTCAGGTCCAGAACAGAGGACCAGGGGCCGGGACCAGGTCGAGGCTGCAACCTGCCAGTAACTTGCTACAGCCTGAGATTTGAAATGCAGTGCCCTGAAGGAAGCAGGGTAGGGGGCTGGGAGGCGGGCAGGCACATCAATTTCCTACTCCAAAGTAGCTTCAAGTCTCTTGCTCACCACTCAGCCACCTCTACCTTATTCAACTGCTGGTAGTTGTGTCAACCAACCGAGGGAATCCTGGTGGAACAGGGCAGCATGGAATGTGGGCATGGCCACCTTTCTTGTATCCCATTGGTCAGAAAGAAACATGAAAAAATGGGGGTGTGGCCAGAATCCTGTGATGCAGGCAGCATTGGCAGAGTCAAGATGATAGAACCTCCCCCAGCCCATTTCCCAGGGAACTATATTCAATTCAGTTGGGGGCAAGAGGGTGACCTGCTTTAGCCAGATAGCTGCACAGATTCTTGTGTATGTCTGTTTGTTGCCAGTCCCAGACCTTGAACTCAGGATCTGGGCACAGTCCATGAGCTGCTTTTGCTCAAGGCTAGCCCTCCACACTAGAGCCACATGGCTCTACTTCTGGCTTTGTTAGACTGAAGTGGGACTGGGGTTTCAAGGACTTTCCTGCTTAGGGTGACTTTGATCCTCCCATCACAACCTTGTAAATATGAAGGAGGACTCCTGAGAGCGACTGATGCTTGCCTCATCATAGGTCTTGCTGATGTTCTTGGAGAGACTGGTGAATTCCCTATCCTCGGGTTTAACTAGTGGGAGCTGGAGCCCATAGTTCGAATCCTGGTCCTGCCACCTTCAAATGACAGGAGATCCTAAGAAACTCATTCTTATCCATATGATTACCAATGGAATGTGATCAATGTCATGATTAAATGAGCATTTGTTGAATGATTCTATGATAAAATTATACACAATTATATATAGGACACTGATCAATATTAATTAAGACTTTATTAAGCATTTAAACAATCACATTCATTAAATGGAGGAATAATGAAATACCTAAGAATTGCACGTCATATACAGTAAAGGGGCCATTTTTTCTGCCAAGACTGGGATTGGAACTCATGGTCTGGGTAACTCTGTTGCACTGTGTGGGAAGAGGAAGCTTGCTTCCTTGAAGTCAAGAAATTCAAGTCTGTTCCTTAGGCCTGAAATTGATACCCACCACTAGAAAGCATCCTACTCATGTACAATTTATGTATATGATTTATATTTATATACATATGTTGACTCCATATTGCGTTCAGTGGAGTTACTCATTTTAATTTTTGTTTTATTTATGTATTGACCGTTTATTTTACAGACTATTATGACACATAGAACATTGATTACATAGAATATAGTTCTGCATATGTATTCCACTTCATACCTGACACCCAGGAAAGCCACAGAACAGGAAAACATGTGTCACCATCAGCTTCTTTTTCCACAATTCATTTCTTGGGCGTGCTGGCATCTGAACTCATGGCCTACAATGCCAAATTCATGAATGGGTGAGTGTCAACATGCCATCCTGGGGCAAATTGAGCTGACAGGCAGTTCCCAGGACCTGAGCTCGAGCCCCAGGGGTTGACAAAATATGAACAAATTGACATGCAGATGGCAGTATGCTAATAAATATATATCTTTATAGCATGCCAGAGATGTCTATCCATTATTCAGTTATATAGACTACATTCATACCAATTTTTGGGTATTTATTATACCTCCATGTAATGAATGTTTTTCTTTTCATCCTTAAACTATTAATGAAATCAATCTCTGTCTTGAAATTATTGCATTCCTGTAAGTAATAGTATTCTTTAATGCTTCATAAATATTAAATAAAATCAATCAGCCTCCTGAAATCATGCTGTCTAATTTTATAGAAGCACCATTCACAATCAACTCATTCAAGCATGACAATGATAACATTCCACTGTTATTCCTATGGATGGGAACGAGTCTCTCAGTATCTCCTGCCATTGGTTGTGTCAGGACAGGGATTCGAAATCAGGGTCTACATTGCCACGTGGGCCTATGGCTACCCCAATAATCTGTCAGACTTCAGCAATGCAAGGTGAAGTACCCTTTGCAACAGTGTCATTCAGACCCAGGAGGGTCACCGTGCAAAGGAACAAAACATAAAAAGCAATCTCACCGCATTTTTTCTGTGCATTTTTTTTTTCCCTGCATGACCTGGGGGTTTAGGATCACAGGAGCAGCTGTGGGTCCAATGGCTTCACCCCATCCTTGGGTGATCAAAGCAGAAGCAGAGTTGCCACAACCTGAGCTCAAGTGCCATGCTGAGCATAAAATAAAATAAAAAATAAATTAGCTCCCTGGCTTGCAATTCGTGCTGTTTTGGATTTGAACTCAGGGTATGGGTAAATCTGCAGCACTGTGGATGAAGGGGAATCTTACCGTAATTGAAGATAAGAAAGTCAGGCCTGTTCACTTGGCCTGAATTCAAGCCCCAGCCCTTGAAAACTTACTATTTATATACATTGTAAAGATAGGATTTATACTTGCCTATAGATATTCAGTACATACATGTTTGGTGTGGTTGTTCCTTGAATTTTTTTATTCATTTATTTACAATTGATTTTATTTACTATGATGATATCCACTCTGTTTATTACATTGATGACATACTATCACATAGCATCTAGATTTGTAGATATGTTCTCCATCATGCCTTACACCCAGGACTCTCAAATAAAAGGAAAATAATTTTTGCATTAAGTTTCTTACTTCATGATCCACTTGGTAGTTATGGGATCTGTCTGAGGGCTTAGCGGGACCAATTGGTGAAGAGGTCAAGGAGAACAAACCAGCCTGTGAGCAACTAAGGAGCTAGGCCATTCCCAGGATCTGACATTGATCCCCATGTTGCCCCACGATAGTCATAAATTCATTATTTAAACATAGGATCTATATTTACATACATGTTTGGAGATATCTTGCATTTGTTATACTTCTTATTTTGTTACTAATTCATGGAGATATTGTGTATTTGACTGAGTATGGTGACAGGTATAACTGTGTTGACATGAATGACAACCTGTTCCAATGGTTATAGGTTTGCCTACTCATTCTCCATCCTCGTTGAGACCCAGTACTTTCACAGGAGAGGAAAACATGTGCAACGACTGCCTTCTGACATCCGGATGAATCTTTTGTCAGTGTTGGGATTTTAACTCAAGTCTGGGTAGCTCTTTTGCACAATGGGGAAAGGTGAAGCTCACCATTCTTGAAAACTAGAATGTCAGGCCAGGTCTATGGCCTGATTTGAAGTGCCAGCAAGGGACAAAATAATAATCCCTTCTTTTTAACTAAGATCTCTCTTTACCTACAGGTGTCATAAGTATCTTGCATTCAGTGTAGTTATTCCTTTTTATTTTTTATTTATTCATGGAGATATTGTGTATAGTATTGAGTATGGTGACAGATATAACTATGCTTACATGGATGACAACCTATTCCTATGGCTATAGAGTTGCCTATATAGCATTCTCCATCCTCTCTTATACCCAGGTCTTTCACAGGAGAGGAAAACAGGTAGATCAATTGGCTACTCACATCAGGATGAAACTTCTGGCTGTGCTAGGATTTGAACTCAAGGCCTAGCAGACCCAATTGTTGAAAGTGTCATGATGAGCACACCAGCCTCTGAGACACTAAGGAGATAGGTCATTCCCTGGACCTGAGATCGAACCCCGGCAGAGGACAATATAGTCCTAAATTCATAATTAAACCAAGGATCTATATTTGCATACATGGCTGGGCAGCATCTTGCATTTGGTGTAGTCATTCTCTTTATTCTGTGTCTTATTCATTGATGTATTGTGTATTTTCTTGAGTATAAGATGACAGATATAACTGTGGAGAACTGGATGAAAACCTCTTCCCATGAGTATAGAGTTGCCTATACATTCTCCATTCTAGCTGAGACCCAGAACATGCACACCACAGGAAGATAGATGCAATGACTGATTTCTCACATCAGGAAGTGCTGGGATTCAAACTCGGGGCCTAGGAGGCCCAATTGCCCAATGGGTCCATGTGAGCACACCAGCCTGTGAGCCACTAAGGAGCTGGGCTGTTTCCAGGAGTGGAGAAAGAGCCCTAAGGAGGCTACAATAGTCCTCCATGCATCATTGAAACATGAGATGTATATTTACACCTGTGTTTGGACCCAATCTTGCATTTAGTGTAGTTATTCTCTATTTTGTATGCTATTCATGGAGGTATTGTGTATTTTCATGAGTATATGATGACAGGTATAACTGGGTTGACATGGATGACAACCTATTCCCATGGCCACAGGGTGGACCATGCATTCTCCATCCTAGCTGAGACCCAGCAATTACATAGGAAAGGAAAACAGGTGCAATGATTGGCTTCTGACTTCAGGATGAATCTTTTGGCAGGCTGGGATCTGAACTCGGGGCCTAGCAAGCCCAATTGGTGAATGGGTCTATATGAGCACACCATCCTGTGAGCCACAAAGGATCTAAGCCATTCCCAGGATCTGAGATCGATTACCCAGTGGAGGAAGGAGGGGGGAGCACAATAGTCATCCATTCATAAGCTGAAGGTAGTATGTAAATAAGTACATATTTGTATAGAGTAGGAGAGAAGGCAATCTGTGATGGAATCCAATCTACCGTGTGACTACCGATTCTTGGATGTTTCCTAATGCCTCCATTTCATGACTGTGATGATTATTGTCACACTTTTTCTACTTTTTATTACAAATAATTGATACTCCATGATTCTTGCCTATCATTTCCTACTCCCATCATGCACGAACTACTCATTCAAGGATGACATCAATTGCATTCCATGACACTTTCTGGGTCCAGAAATGAGTATCTCAGGCTCTCCTGCCATTCCCTCCTCCTAGGGGGACTGAATTCAAGCCTCAGTCTTGGAAAACATACTCCTTATATACATTTTAAAGATAGGATTTATATTTCCATACAGATGTTCAGTCCATATCATGTTTGGTGTGGTTATTTATTTTATTTCTTGTTTTATTCATTTATTTATCATTTATTTTATTGACTCTGATGACACCTATACCAGTTATTATATTGTTTAAATCCTATCACATAGCATCTACATTTGTAGATGTGTTCTCCATCATGCCTGGCAGTGCTAAGATCTGAACTCAGGGCCCAGCAGGTCCAATTAATGACTGGGTGAGTGTTAGCATGTCATTCTAGCCAATGAAGCTGTCAGGTGGTTCCTAGGCGCTGAGATCGAGCCCCAGGTTTGGCCAAAACAGCAATAAATAGATAGGCAGATGGTGGTATACAAATAAATAAACATTGGTAAAGAGTGTCAGAGCCTTCTATCTATGACTGAATGACACCTACTACGTTCCTACCAATTCTTATATATTTATTATACCACCATTAAAGGAATATTATTCTTTTCATGTTTAATAAACTATTAATTAAGATCAATCAGCATCCTAGGATTATCGCATCCAATTTTAGACTGGACCAATGCATGAACTACTCTTTCAATTGGTATTTGTATGCATAGGAACAAGTCCCTTGAGATCTCCTGCCATTGGTAGGTGTCAGGACCGGGTTTCAACCAGGGGCCTATGTTGACAGGGTTGTCTATGGCTTCCGTGATAGCCCTCCAGGTTTCAGCAATGGCAGGCCAGGTCCACTTTGCAACCAAGTCATTAAGACCCAGAATAATCACCTAGCAAAGAAAAAAAAATCCTAAAACTCTCCAGCCCTCTGTAGCTCGCCACTATTTGTGCTTTCTAGCTTTTTTTTTTCTTTCTGCAAGCACTCTGGGCTTACGATCCCCTGATGGAATATGGGTCCGGATGCTGCACCCCAGCCTAGGGAGATCAAAGCTGAGGCAGAGTTACCACGACGTGAATTCTAGCCCCATGGTTGGCCAAAAAAGAACAAATAAAATATTAATTAATTATTTAATTAAATTACAACAATAAAACTCACTTGTTTGGAATTTCTGTCTGTTTTTTTCCTAGCCTGGGATTTGATCTTAGGGTCTTGGTAAATCTGTAGCAATGTGTGGGAAGGTGCAGCGTTGTCACTACTTGAATTGAAACCCTGTGCCAAGCCAAAAATAAAAAAAATAAGTCACTGACCTGGGCAGGGGGAGTAGTTGTGGAGATGGGAAAGAAGGTATGATAGAGGAAAAACAAAGGAGGAGGCAACAATGCTTAATAGGAAATGTACTCATTACCTTTTTCATGTAACTGTAACCCCTCTGTACAACACTTTTGCAATAAAATTGTACAAAACAAAGAAATGATGTAGTTCTCAGAGAAGCAATTTAGGGGTAAAGGAAGCATGTCTGAATAGCTGTACAAAATTCTCCACTGTATTTTTGTTTAACATTCAGTATGAAATTGAATAAACATAAATTCTTCCTTTAAAAAATTAAGTCTCAGTTTTGGAACTGGGGCAAGTATTTCTGCCATTGCTCAGATTTGATCTCACTGTCCAGGTGACTCTATTGCACCATGGGTGAAGGTGAAACTCACTGTCCTTGAGGAAAAGAAATTCAGGCTAGAATTCCCAGGGCAGGAATGAAGGCCCTTCAATGGAAAAAATATTTTTTCTCTACATGTGTAATATATGATATATACTTACATGTGTATTTTATTACATATTATGATTACTATTGATTTTGTATTTTATTTTTATTTGATTCATTAATTTATTGTTTTATTATTATACAAATAATATTTATTACATTTTGAACGTACATTATATAATTATACAAAATAATTTAGGACATTAACTCATTTTTATTAATACTTTATTAAGTGTTGAAACATGATACATAATTAAATGAAGGCATTTGTCACAATCGTCACATGTTTAAAGTTTCACCCAAGTATGAGCTGTGTCTTACCTTTGGACACCTTACTATAGTGAATCCTTTAGACGATTTATAGTCAGAAGCATTTTCTTGAGGATAGGCAAGTTGAGGGATAAAATTGTAAGGGTGGGACTAGAAATGTGGCTTAGTGGTAAAGAGCTCGCTCAGCATCCATGAATGCCAGGGTTTGAATCCTCATTGTCACATACTCAGAAAAAGCCAGAAGCTGTGGAGTGGCTCAAGTGGTAGAGCACTAGTCTTGAGAAAAAGAAGCCCTAAGACTGTAAAAAACAATAGGCCAGATGCCAGTGGCTTACACCTTGAACCCTAGCTTCTCAGGAGGATGAGATCTGAAGACCACCGTTCAAAGTCAACCTAGGCAAGGAAAGCCTGTTAGACTCTTTTTTTTTTTTAATATTATTTTATTTTATTTGAGAACATACTGTACAGAGGGGCTACAATTACATGGGCAGGATAATGCATACATTTCTTACCAAGCATTGCAGCCTCCTCCTTTGTTTACCCTTCACCTCCCTTCCCAGCCTCCCCCCTCCCCCCACCCAATTATACCCCCCTCCCCCCCCCCACCGACATTGTAAAGCTGGTTTTGACATGACATTTTGTACTTCTCATTGTTGCAACAGGTCCACCTGAATCCTTAAACGACTTGTTTGCCCCCATCTCCTCCACATGTTATACTGACATCAAATATAGTGAAAGCGGGGGTTACACTGTGGGGGAGGGACATACAAAGCAACAAAGAAATAATCTTATAAATGCGTTAGAAACATATGCATGAAAGAAACGAAAACATTAAAATACATATTTAAGGATTAACATCGTGAAAATGGCCTGTTAGACTCTTATCTCTGATGAACCACCAAAAAACCCATCGGGTGCTGTGGATCAAGTGTTACAGTGTTCGCCTTGCTCAGGGACAGTGGCTACGCTTGATTCAGGACACACCACTGGAAAAAAGTAAGGGTTAATCAAAGTACTTTTCCTATTTGCTAATTAGGAGACCATTCTCTGGAAAATGAACACTGTTGTACAGCAGAATTGGAGTCAGAGCTCAGGGTTCAAGTGTAGCCGATCCATATGCCCAGCCTCTCAGACCCTAGCATTATAACCTTGTGTCCTACAGCATTCTGAAAGGTCCAATGTTGAAAGACTTAATATGCTCCCCAAGCTTTTTGTGATGAACAGTTGACTTGTTTTGTCGATGTAATTACACTTCTGAACCTATCAGAACAGCAGTGGCTCACACCCGTCATCTTGCTCAGGAGGCTGAGATCTGAGGATCACAGGGTAAAGCCAGCCATGGCAGGAAAGTCTATGACACTCTGACTTCCACTTCTGAAAGGTCAGATGTTCAAGAGCACCCTGTGTTTATCTTGGTGATGAGAAGTTACTTGCACTCTAAATGTTCTTAGAATTCTTGAGCTCTTATAGAAAGAGGAAGGAAACATTTTGACCCATCCTGGGTTCAAATGAAGTTCTCAGAATCCAAGCCTAGTCCTGTTATCTGGAAGAACTCCAGTGTAACACTGCATTTAAAGGACAGAAAAGAATTTCAAAAGCCATACTAGGTGAAAAGACCTAGGCCTGCAGGATTAGGAGGCAGAATGTACATACTGAACAAGGAAGTGAGCTGCAAAAGCACTTCATGAATTCCAGGCACAGCCAGCAATGGGGGGAACCCTGAAACATTTGTTAGTTACATCAGGGTCAGGCATTTCTCATCCTCTTCAAGCAATGACTAATTAACCTTCCTCCCTCAGGTGAAGGGAGCCTCAGGCTATCTTTAGGTTAACAATAGAGAGCTAGAGAGGGGAGGAACAGAGAAGAAAAATCTGCCCTCTGGTTTTAAGGAGTGGGGATTTGACTCTCCATCTGTCAGATTTAAAGACCATTCTTCTACCTCTGCCAGTCCATTCTCCTTCCTTCAATCTGCACATCATTAATGCAAATCCCCACCCCAAGGAGAGGCAGGGCCCTTTCTCTTCTGTCTCCAAGCACCTGAGTTAGAACCTGGCTCTGCCCTCTTGGCTCTGGGAACTTCGGCTGCCTGAGAAGTGGGACAGAGACAGTCTTCCTGATCTGTGGTTGTGTGAAGGCAATGTGGTGGCCTAGCACCCTGTAGAAGTCCTCATCACTGGGAAGTGTTTCCTTCTTTCCTCCTGATGTCCAAGATCTATCCATCCACCTAACTTCCTACCTTCCTTCCTACCTACTTACGTAGCTAGCTATCTCTTACCAGTTCTTGGGATGAACTCAAGGCCTGGGCTCTGTGTGTAATGCTACTTAGGAATTGAACCTAGGACTTCTTGCATGCTAGGCAAGCACTCTCTCACTAATCCACATTCCCAGCAACCTCATCCTTTTCTTAATGGTAGTTTTTACATAAGTATGCTACCATTTTATGTCCCCAAGTTTAATTTTCTGAATGCTGGTTATTTCTATGAACCCAGAATTTTTCTTCCCCTGCCTGATTTGTGACTGTTCCTGCCTTGGCCTCATAATAAAATGTAAATAAAGGCTGCTGAGAGCTTAAGTGTGAATCATATAAAGACACAGGCCTGGAATCCTGGAAGAGAAAAGCCATGTACCTGAAATGAAGAGAATGATGCAGTATGTGCAACAACTATATCTGAAAAATAAATCAGTAAATACAAGCAGAAGCATTGAATATGCTCTGTTTGCACTCAGGGTGGTAATATACACAGATAAATAAGTAGGGCACTGATACATAACTTGGTCTTCTCTTTTTGAATTTTTTTTGTTGCCATCCCAGGGCTTAAACTCAAAGCCCGATGCATTTCTCAGCTTTTTTGCTCAAGGGTGAGGCTCTACCACCCTCACAACTCCACTTCAAGCCATCTGGTCATTAATTAGACAAAAGCACCTTCCGAACATTCTTGCCTGGTCTGGCCTGTTTTTCCTGCTGGGCTTTCTCTCTCAAAGCTGGAGCTCTACCCTCTGGACCACTGCTCCACTTCTGGTTTTCTGTTGGTTTTTGGAGATAAGAGTCTCAAACACTTTCCTGCTTGGGCTGGCTTTGAACAGCGATCTCCTTAGGAGGCTTCAAGCGGCTTTCCTCAAGGATTCTCCAATGAGCTGCTCCACACAAATCCTTGGTCTAAATCTCGAGAAGTACTAGAGAAAAACAGAAACATGAAGACGCTTCTAGTATATTCTAGATACTTAAAGTTGGAGACACAAAACACTCATAATTATTAGGTCATTTTATAGGCAAAAGGAGAAATGCAGAGAGTATGAGGATTGTTCCAGCTTTCGGTCCTCTCATCCTGAAACAGTAAATTCACTGCAGCTCAATGCTAAGTGACAGAGCTGGCATGTCCTGTGGACATTTGCTCCCAAATCCTGGGACACTCATTTCTCACTTTTGGCTTCAAACCTGTGACCAAAGGAGAAGATGAGGAGAGAAAATCATTTTTAGAGAAAGCAGCTATAAAGAACATTGGGGTAATTAACTTATAAATTCAAACCATTGGAATGACCCTGTTAAGAAGTTGCATTGTCCAAAGTGGTTGAGCAAGTTTACATTCCCACCAACAAAGAAGTAAGCTTCCCTTCTGTCCACATCCCCTCCAGCATCTGTTGTTGTTAGAGTTCTGGATTTTTGCCATTCTAACTGGAGTGAGGTGGTATCTCAATGTTGTTTTGATGTGCATTTCTTTTATGACTAGGGATATTTTTGGAAAGCAGTATGGAGGTTCCTCAAAAGACTTCACATAGAGCTCCCCTATGACCCAGGAATCTCACTTTTGGGCATTTACCCAAATGTTTACAAACAAGACCACACTAAAGCTACCAGCACAACTATGTTTACTGCAGCCTTATTTATCATAGCTAAGATATGGAACCAACCCAGATGCTCCTCAGCAGATGAATGGATCAAGAAAATGTGGTATGTATACACAATGGAATTCTATGCCTCCATCAGAAAGAATGACATTGCCCCATTTGGTAGAAAATGGAAAAACTTGGAAAAAATTATGTTAAGTGAAGTAAGCCAGGCCCAAAGAAACATAGGTCCCATGGTTTCCCTTATTTGCAATATCTAGTATATGTGTGAGTCAAGCGGAAAAGGTCAGATAATGTGATGTTAAGAGAATGAACCAAGGGGTTGGGAAAGTGGCTCAGTGGTAGAGTGCTTGCCTTGAATGCATGAGGCCCTGGGTTCAATTCCTCAGCACCACATAAGCAGAAAAAGCTGGAAGTGGCGCTGTGAGTCAAAATGGTAGAGTGCTTGCCTTGAGCTGAAGAGCTGAGGGACATCGCCTAGGCCCAGAGTTCAGGTCCCAGGACCAGCAAAAAAAAAAAAAGAAAGAAAGAAAGAAAGAAAAAAGAAAAGAAAAGGCTAAAAAAAGAGAATGAACCCTTAGATATGTATTTTAATGTTTTTTTCTTTCCTGCATGTGTCTCTAATGCATTTAGAAGATTACTTCTTTGTTGCTTTGTATGTCCCTCCCCCACAGTATAACCCATGCTTTCACTATATTTGATGTCAGTATAATTTGTGGAGGAGATGAGGAAAAACAAGTCGTTTAAGGATACAGGTGGACCTGTTGCAACAATGAGAAGTACAAGTTGTCATGTCCAAAATGAGCTTTACAACATTAGTGAGGGAGAGTGGGGGGCAGGGGAAGGAGGGGAAGGATTGGGATTGGGATTTGGATTGGCAGGGGGGAGGTTGGGAAGGGATGTGAAGGGTAAACAAAGGAGGAGGCTGCAATGTTTGGTAAAAATGTATGCATTATCCTGCCCATGTAATTGTAACCCCTCTGTACAGTATGTTCACAAATAAAATTAAATTAAATTAAAAAAAGGAAAAAAAAGAAGTTGCATTGTCCAGATTAAAAAATGAAGAAGAAAATAAAGGCAGGTACCAGTGGTTGCTGACTGTAATCCCAGCTCCTGAGGAGCCTGAGATGTAGAGAATCTTAGTTTGAATCCAGCCAGCATAGGAAAGTCCATGACATTGTTATTTCTAATAGATCACAGAAAAACCCAGAAGTGAGGCTGTGACTCAAGGTGAATGCACTAGCCTTGAAAAAAGGAGCTCAGGGAGTACGCGTAGGCTCACAGTTCAACCACAGGACTCCCCCCCCCCCCGTGCAAAAGAGTCTGTACCTCCATGTCTTTGTGTATGTATGGATGTATTCCTATAGGTAAAGCTCCAGAGTAGCTATGATGAGTGGCGCCAAGCTAGGAAATTTGTTTTTCCATACAATGATTTCATAACACAGAGAGTGCTTTCAAAACAGTACATGTTCTGGGGCTCCCCTTACTGTTTCCAGTGTAACCTGAGGGTTTCTCTGCATCCCAGGCCTGCTGGAAGAACCCTTTCTCATTGTATGAACAGGCAGACAAAAGGCCTCCCTCCTGTACAACTTTGTAACAAACAAGTCCATTTGGGCCAATTAGTGAGGATGAGTGTGGACGGGCTCTGAAGGCTAAGAGAAAAATGCTTCTTTGTACTCCAAGTGATCTCTCTCCCCAGTGTTCTGTTTTTACAGGAAGCCTTCATTTGTGCCACTTCCTGTGTCTTTCCAAGTTCCCTGAACTTATCCTGCCTTTGTGAGAAGGGAATTCCAGTGTTCAGATACAGTGCTCAATATAATTCAGAAGTCCTGGCAGAAAACTAGGGCACTGATTCCAATGAAATATTTCATTGTGGGCAATCATGGGCCTATGATACCTCTCCCAGGTTTCTGGAAGCTTGGGAAATCCAAGCTTCCTGTCATATGGGTCTGGTGAAGCTAAGCAGATTTTGAAACGTTTCACTTGTCCTAATTGGCCCTGGGTGGCTAAGTTTTGGGGTTGAACAGAGGGCCTGGGTGCTGACCATGAGCTCAGAGCAGAAGCCCAGACCTTTACCATTTTGTGCCACAGCTTCACTTCTGGTCTATGTGTGTGTGCGCGAGTGTGTGCACGTGCACGCATGTGCACATGTGTGCATACATCAGTCCTGGAGCTTGAACTCAAGACCTGAGCACTGTACCTAGTTTCTCTTATACAAGGATAGCCCTCTCCCACTTGATCCACAGAGCCACTTCAGGCTTTTTTCTAGTGATGTGGTCCTGAGAAATCAAGCCCAGGGGTTCATACATGTAAAACATTCTAGCTCTAAGGCACATTCCCAGCCCACTCCTGCAGGTCTGTTAGTGTGTTTCTGTCTTTCTTTATTGTTGTTGTCAGTTTTAGGAGTTAAAGTCTGGGCCTGGTGCTGTCCCTGAGCTCTTCAGCTCAAATTTTGTGCTCTACCACTTGAGCCACAGAGCTACTTCAGGTTTTCTGGTGGTTCATTGGAGCTATGTGTCTTAAGGACTTTCCTGCCCAGGTTATCATTGAACCATGATCCTCAGATCTCATCCTCCTGACTACCAGGATGACAGGCATGAGTCACAAGCATCCAGCTTCCACTTCAGATGTCTTAGTGGTGAATTGGTGATAATACTCTCATGGAACCTTTTGTGTTTGGGATAGCTGGGAACACAGATCCTCAGATCTCAGCTTTGTATAAGGCAGGGTGACAGACTTCAGCTATTGAATCCTAGGCCGTGGCAACTCTGCTGCAAGGGGGTACATAGCTCAACGTAGTGGAGTGTTCGTCATGAGCCCAAGAGGTAAGGGTCAGCGCATAGGCCCCGAGTTCAAGGTTCATGACTGAGAAAAATAAAAACAAACAATTGTCCACAAGAGACAACTCACTAATCTTCAGTAATACATAATTTTGTTTTTGCTATGGGGACATATCTGAGCCTCAATATTCTTATCTGCATAATCATCTGAGTTGTGGAGCTCTTCGAGGACCAGATGAAAGAATGCACCTTATAAAGGACACAGCACATCTTACTCTTTGCAGGACTCAGCTGAGAGCACCCAATGAAGGACTCAGCATATAACTCTCTTCCATAAACTGTCATTAGGATTGGGGTGCTTTCATCAGTATCACCATTCTTTAGGAATATTTCACAAACCAAACAAGTTCACATCTAATTGTTTAATTGGATGTTTTGTGAGGTATTTTTTCGGGGGGGGGTTACCCAGGGGGCCCCATATGTTGACTCCATATTGCATTTAGTGTATTCATTTTGTTTTTTGTATTATTCATTTATTTACTATTTATTTTATTGACTGTTATTACACATGGAATATTTATTACATTTATTACATAGGGTATAGATTTGCCTGTGTATGAAACTTCACACCTGACACCAGGCCTTTCACAGAAAAGGATAACATGTGTCACCATGGGCTTCTTAATCCACGATTCAATTTTTATGAGTGCTAGCAAGCACCTGTGATCCAGCCCCAAGTATTGACAAAATAAGAACAGATTGGAATGCAGTTGGTAGTACACAAATAAATATAGATCTTTATAGTGCCAGAGATGTTTATACATTATTCAGTTATAAATGCTATATTCCTACAAATTCTTGAATATTTATTATGACTACATGTAATTAATATTATTGTTTTCATCCTTAATTAATTATTAATTAAATCAACCACTGTCCTGAAATTATTGTGTCCATGTAATTGACTGTATTCTTTTAATGTTTCAAAAAATATTCATTAAAATCCATTGGCTTCCTAAAATCACTCTAATTTTACAGTAGTATAATTCAGGAAGAACTAATTCAATCTTGACATTCAAAACCTTCTGTTAGTATTCCTATGAAAAAGAACGAGACTCTTAGAATGTCCTGCCATTGGTAAGGGTCAGAACCGGGCTTCGAACTCAGGGGCTATGTTTCCGTGTTGGCCTATGGCTTCCCTTGGAGCCCGCCAGCTTTCAGGAATGCCACGTTAAGAACATTTTTTCAGCTGTCATTCAGATCCAGGGTGTATTGTATATCATACTTGAGACCCAGGACTTTCACCAGTAAGGAAAACATGTGGGACAATTGGCTTCTTCCACCAGGATTAAGTTTTTGACAATTCTGTGATTTGAACTCAGGGCCTAAAGGGCCCACTTCATGAATGGATCAATGTTAGCACAACCGTTTGATGTAAGTAAAGTTGTCGGGCAAATTTGAGGGTCTGAGTTCACGTCCTAGGAGTGGCCAATATATAAACAGATAGATGTGTAGACTGAAGTATGTGGGTATTTACATATGTATATGCATCTATAAATAAATGTATGCAAGAGACAGACATTTATGTAGATTCTAGTGTATAACTCCATATAAAGAGTGATGTCTATATTGTATATATATATATATATATATATATATATATATATATATATTCTATTACTACCAATTATTTGGTATAAAATTATGCCTCCATTAATTAATCACGGTAGAAGACTTAATACATATTAATTAAATTAATCAATGATCTTTATTTATTGTGTACAATCTTATACTACAATGACTAGCTAATTAGTGATTCAATTAGTACATGTCAAACATTCTATTAGTGTTCCTATCGTTAGGAACGTGTTTCCTAGGATCTTCAGCCATGTGTAGGTGGCAGTCACAGGATGGAACTAAGGGCCTCTGTGCCTGGATTGGGCTCAGGCTTTATTGACAGCCCCCAGCCTTCGGCTATGCAAAGTCACATACAATTTTCTAGCCTAGTCACTGAGACCCAGGATGGTCACAGTGCAAAGGAAACAAAGGTCTAACTGTTGTGGAAAACTTCCTGTTTTATTCATCCTCCATTTTTGTTCGTTTTATGATTGTTTGCCAGTGATAGGAGTTGAACTCGGGTCCTAGAATCCTTGGATTATCTGTGGGTGTAAAAGCTGCACCCCAGCCTAGAGTAATCAAGGCTGAGGCAGAGTTAGAACAACCTGATTTCAAGACCCATGCCTGCCCCTCCCCAAAGTGTTAAGGCATTGGCTTGGAATTTGGACCATTTTATCTGCCGTATCTGGGATTTGAACTCAGGGGCTGGGTAACTCTCTTGTGATCTGGGTGACATCGGAGCTCACCCGTTTGAAGAAAAGAAATTCAGGAACATATCCGAAGGTGTGAATTCCAGGCCCAGGACTGCCAAAAATAATATTTGTATACATTTATAAGGGATATCATATATGTATGTATTCACATAGATATTACACATTGTACCTAGGACACAAGATTTTCACAGAAAGATGTCTGAACTATGCAGCTGTTTAGATCTGAGTATTCTCTGTTGAGTTTTTGCCGAGTTGATCTATCTAGTCGGGAGAGTGGTGTGTTAAAATCCCCAACAATTAATGTCTTTGGATCTATGTGGGATTTGAGGGAAAGTAGTGATTCTTGGATAAATTTGGGTGCGCCATTGTTTGGTGAATAGATATTTAGAATTGTAATATCCTTTTAAGGAGAGATCCGTTAATTAGTATGTAACGACCTTCTTTATCTATTCTCACAAATTTTAATTTGAAGTCTATTTTATCTGATATTAGGATTGCAACTCCTACCTGTGTATGGGGGTTGTTTGCTTGGTAGATTTTGCTCCTACCTTTAACATTGAAAATGTGTTTGTTTTTATGGGCAGGATGTGACTCCTGAAGGCAGCAGATAGAAGGATCTTGTTTTTTAATCTAACTAGACAGTCTATGTCGCTTAATTGGAGAGTTAAGTCCGTTAATGTTGAGAGATAGGATTTAGAGGTATTTGGGAGTTCCTGCCATGTAATCCACCTTCTTGGGGGCTGCGAAAACTAGGTTCTTCCTATTGTTCTTGGATTCTCAGTTTGGTTGCAGTTTCTGGGCCATTATTGTGGTCTTGTTGGTTTTCTATATGTAGGACATCTTTAAGAATCTTTTGTAGGGCTGGTATGGTGGAGATATATTGTTTCAATTTTTCTTTGTTATGGAAGGTTTTTATTTAGCCTTCAGTTATGAAGGAGAGTTTAGCTGGGTACAGTATTCTTGGTTGATAGTTGTTTGATGTTTGGGTATGGCATACATCATTCCAGACTCTTCTTGCTTTGATTGTCTCTGCTTTGAAATATGAGGTGATGCTAATTGGTTTCCCATTATAGGTGATTAATCTTTTCTCCTTCAAAGTTTTAAGGATCATTTCAATTGTATGAGTTGATCCTGTTTTCACCCAGCAGCATCAGAATACACGTTTTTCTCAGCAGCACATGGATAATTTTCTAAAATAGACCACATTTTAGTCCACAAAGCAAACTTGTCCAAATTCCAAAACATGGAAGTTACACCTTGCATTCTCTCTGACCACAAGGGCATAAAATTAGGACTCAACACCAAAAGCCACCAAAGAAAGTCCGGTAACATATGGAGGCTGAACAACACACTGATGAACCAGGAGTGGGTTATGGAAGAGATTAGAAAGGAAATTCAAATGTTCATGCTATTCAACAAAAATGAGCGCACAAATTACAAGCTCCTCTGGGACACAGCAAAGGCAGTACTCAGAGGCAAGTTTATAGCTCTGAGCTCCTACATCAAGAAATTGGAGAGGTCTGAAACCAACAATTTAATGACACATCTAAACCTCCTGTAAAAGAGCAGCAAGATAAACACCAATCCAGTAGACGGAAAGAAATAATTAAAATTAAATCAGAATTAAATGAATTAGAATCCAAAAAAAAACTATAGAAAGAATCAACAAAACAAAGAATTGGTTCTCCGAAAAAATTAACAAAATTGACAGTCCCTTAGCAAATCTTATCAGAAAAAGAAGAGAACACACCCAAATAAATAAACTCAGAGATGAGAATGGAAACATCACCACGGAAACAACCAAGATTCAGGACATTATAAGGAAATGCTTCTCAAAACTTTATGCTAATAAGATTGAGAACTTTTCAGAAATGGACCTTTTCCTAGCAAATATTGACATGCCAAAACTAAACCAAGATGAGATAAACCATCTTAACAGGCCCATATCAAGCACTGAAATAGAAAAAACAATAAGAGACCTCTTAGCTAAGAAAATCCAGGACCAGATGGTTTTACAACGGAATTCTACAAGGCCTTCAAAGCAGAGCTCACACCAATACTCCTCTAACTTTTCAATGAAATTGAAAGAGAAAGTTCACTACTAAACACATTCTATGAAGCCATCATAACTCTCATCTGAAAACCAGGCAGGGACTTATTAAAGAAACAGAATTATAGACCCATTTCTTTGATGAATGTTGATGCAAAACTTCTCAACAAAATTTGGTCCAATCAACTTCAAAAATCCATCCAAAAAATCATATACCACGATCAAACAGGATTCATTTCAGGGATGCAAAGCTGGTTCAATATATGCAAATCAAATTATATTGTTCATCACATCAACAGGAGCAAGAATAAGAACCACATGGTTATCTCAATAGATGCAGAAAAAGCATTGGACAAGATCCAACACCCCTTTATGATGAAGGTTTTGGAAAAATTAGGAATCCATGGAACATTCCTCAATACAATAAAGGCTGTATATGACAAACCTACAGCCAGCCTTATACTTAACGGTGAAAAGCTAAAGTCACTCCCTCTTAACTCAGGAACAAGACAAGGAAGTCCACTCTCTCCATTTCTCTTCAATCTAGTATTAGAATGCCTAGCTACAACAATAAGACAAGATGCAAACATAAAGGGGATCCAAATAAGGAAAGAAAAAATAAAACCTTCCCTCTTTAAAGATGACATAATCTTGTATTTAAAGAATCCCATAGACTCCACTCCCAAATTACTCAAGCTGATTCAAAACCTTGGCAAAGTAGCAGCGTATAAAATTAACCCTAAAAAATCAATGGCTTTTCTGTATGCCAACAATGAGAAAAGTGTGGCTGAAATAAGGAAAGCAATTCCATTTGTAATAGCCCCACAAAAAATAAAATACCTAGGAATTAACTTAATCAAAAAAGTGAAGGGCCTGTATAGTGAAAACTTTAAAATCTTGTAAAAGGAAATCAAAACAGAACTTAGAAAATGGGAAAAACTCCCATGCTCCTGGATGGGAAAGATTAACATCGTGAAAATGGCAATATTTCCCAAGGCTATCTACATATTCAACGCGACACCTATCAAAATCCCAACGTCATTCTTCAAGGAAATAGAAGAAGCAATCCAAAAATTCATAAGGAACAATAAAAGACCTCGAATAGTAAAAAAAAGCTCATCAACGGAAAGAACACTGCTCGAGGAATATCAATACCAAATTTCAAACTCTTCTATGAAGCCATAGTAATGAAAACAGCTTGGTACTGGCACAAGAACAGACCTCAGGACCAATGGAATAGAATTGAAAACCCAGAAATGAACCTATAGACCTATAGCCATCTAATCTTCGATAAGGGTGCTAAAAAAAAATAACATGGAAGAAAGATAGCCTGTTAAGTAAATGGTGCTGGCAAAATTGGTTAACTACTTGTAGAAAACTAAAGCTAGATCCTTATATATCACATTGTACCAGAATCAACTCCAAATGGATCAAAGTCCTTGGAGTCAAAGGAGACACTCTGAAAACATTACAGGATGGAATAGGAGAAACTCTGGGTCTCCTTGGAGCAGGCCGAAATTTTCTTAATAAAGACCCGGAAACACCACAAATCAAAGAAAGGTTAGAAAAATGGGATTGCATGAAATTGCCGAGCTTCTGCATGCCAAAGGACATAGCTAGCAAGATCAATAGAAAGCCCAAGGATTGGGAGAAGATCTTCACTAGCCATACAACGGACAAGGGTCTCATATCTAAAATATACTTGGAACTCAAAAAAATAAATCCCCCAACAACAAACCCTCAAAGAAACAATTGCCCAACAAATAAGTGGGCTAAAGACTTAAAGAGAAACTTCTCTGAAGAAGAAAGAAGGATGGCCAATAGACACATGTAGAAATGCTCAACCTCCCTAACCATAAAAGAAATGCAAATCAAAACAACATTGAGATACTACCTCACTCCAGTTAGAATGGCAAAAATCCAGAACTCTAACAACAACAGATGCTGGAGGGGATGTGTAAACTTGTTCAACCACTTTGGAAAGTAGTATGGAGGTTCCTCAAAAGACTTTACATAGAGCTCCCCTACCACCCAGAAATCCCACTTTTGGGCATTTATCCAAATGTTACAAACAAAACCACACTAAAGCTACCAGCACAACTATGTTTATAGCAGCATTATTTACTATAGCTAAGATATGGAACCAACCCAGATGCCCATCAGTAGATGAATGGATCAAGAAAATATGGTATATATACACAATGGAATTCTATGCCTCTATCAGAAAGAATGACATTGGCCCATTTGTTAGGTAATGGAAAGGATTGGAAAAAATTATATTAAGTGAAGTAAGCCAAGCACAAATATCTTAGGTCCCATGGTTTCCCTTATTTGCAATATCTAGTATATGTATGAGTCAAGGAGAAAAGTTCAGATAATGTGATGTTAGGGAAATGAAAGCTTAGATATGTATTTTAATGTTTTTTTCATGCCTTTGTTTCTAATGTATTTATAAGATTATTTCTTTGTTGCTTAGTATGTCCCTCGCCCACAGTACAACCCCTGTTTTCACTATATTTGATGTCGGTATAATTTGTGGAGGAGATGGGGAAAAACATGTCGTTTAAGGATACAGGTGGACCTGTTGCATCAATGAGAAGTACAAGTTTTCATGTCAAAAACGAACTTTGGTGGTGGTGGTGGATTTGGTGGGGTGTGGGGGAAGGGCGGGAAGGGAGGTGAAGGGTAAACAAAGGAGGAGGCTGCAATGTTTGATAAGAAATGGACTCATTATCTTGCCCATGTAATTGTAACCTCTCTGTACACTATGTTCACAAAAATTAAAAATTAAAATTAAAAAAGAAAAAAAATGTACTCATTATCTTGCCCATATAATTGTATGTCCTCTGTACAGTATTTTCAATGAAATAAATAGATAAATAAAAAAAAGATTTTCACAGAAAGGAAAACAGTTCAACATTGGCTTCTTACTCCACCAATTGACTTGGCATTGCTGGGATTTGAACTCAGGGCCTGGAATGCCCAATTCATCAAGTGGTCAGTATACGCACAGCAGTCTCAAAATACTCACTGCCAGGTAGTTCCCAGGACCTGAGTTTTAGCCCAAGGAGTCCCCAATGTATAAATATATAGGTGTGTAAATTATGGCAAATATATATATATATATATATATATATATATATATATATAGAGAGAGAGAGAGAGAGAGAGAGAGAGAGAGAGGGGGGGGGGTGGGGGGGAGGGCCAGGGAAGAGAGAGAGATTTACAGGTTTATTCCATTGTATATTTAAATACATAAAAATAATTACAGAATGTGAAATGTCTATATATTAAAGTACATGTAATGTATTACTAATAATTAATAGGTATTGAATTATGCCTCCATTTAACGATGTATCATGTTTTAAGGCACAATAAAATGTTTCCTTGAGCAAAAGGAGCTCAGGGACAATGTCTAGGCTCATAGTTCAAGATTCAGGACCTGCCACCAAAAACAGAGCCATTAACTCCACGTATCTGTGTATGTATGAATGTATTTCTATCGGTGAAAATTCAGTTACGATGAAGAATGGAACTCAGCTAGGAAATAAGTTTGAACAGAATGATTTCATAGCACAGAGAGTGCTTTCAAGACAGTGCATGTTCCAGAGCTCCCGTCACTGTTCCCAGTGTACCCTGAAGGTTTCTCCACACCCCCTGCTCTAGGGGGAAGTCTGCCTCATTGATGGAACAGGCAGACAAAAGGCCTCACTCCTGTACAGCTGTGTAACAAACAATCCATCCTGGCCAATTAGTGAGGATGAGTGTGGGCAGGCTCTGAAGGTCAGGAGAAAAAGGCCTCTTTGTACCCCGAGCTATTTCTCTCCCCAGTGCTCTGTTTTGACAGGACTCTTCATTTGTGCCACCTCTTGTGGCAGGCCACATTCCCTGCACTCATCCTGTCTTTGTTACACTATGTTCCAGTGTTGAGACAAATTGCTACAATTAATTAAAGAGTCCTTCTGGCAGACAACTAAGGCCCTGAATCTAATGAAATTATTCATTATTGTCAGTGTTGCCTCCCTAGGTTTCCTGAAGTTTGCTAAATCTAAGCACTTGTGCAAAATCACAATGCTTCCTGTCATCTAGGGCTGGTGAAGCTCATAAGAATTTGAAACTTTTGACCTCTCCTAGTTGGGCCCTCGGTGGCTAGGTTTTGGGGTTGAACAGGGCGAAGGTGCTGACCATGAGTTCAAAGCAGAAGCTCAATGCTTTCCCATTTGGTTCACAGCTTCATTTTTGGCCTTGTGTGTGTGTGTGTGTGTGTGTGTGTGTGTGTGTGTGTGTGTGTGTGTGTGTGTGTGAAAGTGTTTGTGTGTGTGCATACACCAGTCCTGAAGGACTCAGGACCTGACCACTGTACCTGAGTTTCTCCTGTACAAGGACAGCACTCTACCATTTGAGCCACAGATCACTTTAGATTCTTTTTTCTAGTGATGTGGTACTGAGGATTCAAGCCCAGAGTTTCATACATGCGAAGCACTATACCCCTAAGACACATTCCCAGCACTCCACTTCACGGTTCTCTTTTCTTATAAGTTGGAGGGTTGAAGTCTGGGCCTAGGTCCTGTCTCTGAGGTCTTCAGCTCAAGCCTAGAGCTCTACCATTTGTGCTAAAGAGCCCCTTCAGTTCATTGGTTTATTGGAGATAACCATCTCAAGGAATTTCCTGCTCAGGCTGGCTTTGGACTGTGATCCTCAGCTCTCAGCCTCTGAGTAGCTAGGGTGACAGGCGCGAGTTACCAGTGCCCAGCTTCCACTTCAAATTTCTAAATGGTGAATAGGAGATAACAGTCTCATGGGACATTTTGTGTCTGGGATAGTTTAGATTCCAGATCATCTGATTTCAGCTTCCTGAGTAGGCAGGATGACAGACCTCAGCTAAAGACACCTAAGCTGTGACACCTAGCTGCAAGGGGTCCTTGGCTCCACGTGGTAGAGTGCTAACCATGAGCACAAGATGAAAGTCAGAGCCTAGGCTCTGAGTTCAAGGTTCATGATGGAGAAAACTAAACCAAAATAATTGTCTACAGGAGACAACTCACTAGATTTCAGTACATACATCACTTTGGCTCTGTCATGTGGGCATATCTGAGCCTCAACTTTCCCATCTGTGCAATCAACTTACTTGTGGATCTCTTACAAGGACCAGATGAAAGAATGAACCCCATGAAGGACTAAGAACACAACAGCTTATGTAGAACTCATCACATGGCTGTATCCCACATGCTGTCATTAGAATTAGGGTGCTATCAACAGTATCACCATTCTTTCAGAAACACATCACAAACCTCACAAAGTTCACATCTAATGATTTAGAGAGGTGTTTTTTTGGGGGGAGTCAGCCACGTGGATTGCACTCAAAGGTTTGGGGTACTAACCTAAGATCTTTAGCTCAAGGCTAGTGCTCTACCACCTTGAGCCTCAGGTCAGAGTTTCACAGACATCCTGCCAGGGCTGGGTTCTAAACCCACCAGTGTCAGATCTCAGACCCCGAATAGCTTGGATGACAGGTGTGAGTGAGCCAGCAGCATCTGGTTCCATAGAGCTGGGTTGTAGTGGTTTACGTCTGGCTAAGTCAGGTTAGATGTCACCTGTCAACACCAGACCCCCAGCTTGCTCCCTGATGAGGTATTTGCAGTCCTATCTTTAATCATTGCAGTCAGAACATTTTATCTTTTTTTTTTTGGTGCCAGTCCTAGGGTCTTGAATAAGGGTCTAGACACAGTCCCTATGCTTTTATGCTCAAAGCTAGTATTCGACTGCTTAAGCAAGACAACACAAGTTCAGGATTTTTCTGTGCATGTGGTAGTAAGGAATCGAACCCAGGGCTTTGCATGTCCTAGGTGAGCACACTACCACTGACCCCCAGGAGTGACAAGTGTACAAACAGATAAATGTGTAGATTGGTATATAGATAGGTAGGTAGGTAGGTAGGTAGAGAGAGAGAGAGACAGAGAGAGAGAGAGAGAGAGAGAGAGAGAGAGAGAGAGAGAGAGAGAGAGAGAGAGAGAGAGAGAGAGAGAGAGAGAGAGAGGTATATGCTTAAAACAAGAAAAAGATGTCTGTATATTATGAAATTGCATACATGATATTACTACCGATTATTGGCAATTAAATTATTCTTTCCTTTTTTTAGTATCATGATTGAATACATAATAAAGTATTAATTGAAAATTAATGTAGTATAATTGTTGTATACAGTTTTATATTATAATCATACACTAACTAGTAATTTATTTGTTACTTTTATAACATTTCATTTGTATGGATATATATCAGAATGCGTCTTAGGTTCTCCCACCATTCATTAGTGGCAGTACCAGGATTCGACATCCAGGACTAAGTTGCCTCTTTTGGCTATGGCTTCCCTAATAGCCCGCCAAACATCAGCAATGCAAGGTCATGTACACTTTCTGGGCTTTGTCATTTAGACCCAGGATGGCCACAATACAAAGGGAAAAAAATGTAAAACCACCTTATTGAATGACTCAGGGTTTTTTTTGTTGTTTGTTATTGTGAGAATACGGTACAGAGGAGTTACAATTACATGGTCAAGATAATGAATACATTTTTTATCAAGCATTGTTGCCTCCTCTTGTTTCCCCTTCCAATCTCAGTTTTATCCTTCTCTTTTGATTTTTTTTTTTGCCAGCTCCGAGATTTGAACTCATGTCCTGGGATCCCAGGGTCAGTTGTGGCAGAGATGCCATGACCTGAGTTCCAGCCCCATGCTTGGCCAAAAATATAATAATAATAAGGCCCTGGCTTGGAATTTGTACCATTTTTCTGTCCGACCTTTGATTTGAACTCGGGGTCTGGGCAAATCTGTGAAACTGTTGGTGAAGGGTATTCTCCCAATCCTTGAAATCAAGAAATTCAGACCAGTTCCCAGGGCCTGAATTGAAGCCCCAGCACTGGAAAAATTAATATTTATATATGAGATTCATTTATATTACATGGGTTTACTGCGTATGATGTTTATTACCCTTATTAATTTAGTATTATTACACATATAATGATTCGTTACATGATATGAACTAGAATATATTTGCATATGGATTATACATGATACTGAGACCCAGGACTTTCACAGAGAAGGAATAAAATGTATCAAAATTATCTTAGTACTCCACGAATAAATTTTTGGCCATGCTGGGGTTTCAACTCACAATGCCCAATCCATAAATGGGGTCACAGTCTTAAAAGAGCTGCCAGGAAGTTCTGAGGACCTGTGATCAAGCCACAATAGTGCCCAGTATATATACATTGATAGATGTATACATATATGTATATATGAGTGTGTGTATATATATCTGCATATATATATATGTATATATACAGAGAGGGAATGTGAGGATATTGTTATATATATATATATAACCAATTATTAGTGATTACATTATGCCTCCATTTAATGAAGTATCATGGTTGAATACTTACAAAAATATTAACATAAATTAGTGAATATCCTTCCATTAGGTGCTAGAATGGAAGATATAAATCCAATAATTTGTGTGTGGCATTCTAAAATAAAATCATGAATTAACTTCAAATTATTACTTTTATAACATTCCATTAGCATTCACATGAATAAGAATGAGTTTGTCAGATTCTCCCTCCATTTGTGGGGGGCAGTCCTAGCATTCGAACTCCAGGCCTGGGTAGTTTGCTTTGAATGCAAACTATTTGAATGGCACTGTGAAGACTTCAGATTGTCAGGATTAAAAAAAGAACAACAAGAAAAACAAAGCCAAGTGTCAGAGGCATCTGCCTGTAATCCTAGTTCCTCAGGAGGCTGAGATATAGAGAATGCCAGTTTGAATTCAGCTGGGGCAAGAAAGTTCCTGACACTCTTATTTCTAAGAGACGACAGGGGGAGAAATACACACATGGGTGGGCTGTGGCTCAAGGGCAGAGCACTACCCTTGAGCAAAAGGAGCTCAGACACAGGGCCTAGGCTCATAGTTCATTCCTGGACCTGCCAAAAAAAAAAGGAGGCAGTAATTCTAAGTCTCTGTGTATGGACGGATGGTGTATGGATGATGGGCATTCAGCAGGTTGCCCATGCCCAGCCCCAAAACCTGAGCAAGCTCAGACAAGCACTCAGACAATACTAAGTCTGAGCCAGCAGCTTGAACAAAGCATCCTTCTCTGTCATTTAAGTACTGAAACCCCAAAGGCTTTGCCTGGGCTGGTGTGTGCAACGGGTGCATTATGTTCTGGGTGAAATGTCCCATCAGGACACCTAGAAGCCAGCCACTTCCTCCAGAAAGACCACACTTCCTAGGCTTTGGGAGTTGTCCAAGGTTCTGGCTCCATATTCTAGATCCCTCTGTAGGATGTGGGGCCTGGTGGCAATCACTCATTCATCATTCCTGATTGCCGAGTCTCAAGTTGGTCCCAAATTCTGGCAAAGATAGGAAATAGGCAGTGATTTCTGTGCCGAAAAGGGGTAAGCCAATAAATCCAATCCTCATATCTCCTGTTAGAAGTAAGCCTTGTGCTGCGAATGTGGCTTAGTGGTAGAGTGCTTACCTAGATTGCATGAAGCCCTGGGTTCAATTCCTCAGTAACAGAGAAAAAGAAAAAGCTAAAAGTGGTACTGTGACTTAAATGATAGAGTGCTAGCCTTGAGCAAAAGAAGCTCAGGAACATGCCCAGACCTTGAGGTTAAGGCCAAGACTGGCAAAAAAAAAAAGGAACCCTGGTGAGACATATTCTTCTGGGACTCAGAGGAGGGCTGAGGATAAAAGTAAGAGGTAGAGGTCAGGTGATGGTGGCTCACCCCTGTAATCTTAGCTACTTAGGAGGCTGAGATGTGAGGACCAAATTAGAAGCAGGAAAGACTATATGAGACACTTTTCTCCAATTAAACACTCAAAAAGCCAGAAGTAGAGCTATGGTTCAAGTACTAGAGTGCTAGCCTTGAGCACAAAAGCTCAGGGATACTGTCAAGGTGATGAATTCAAACCCCCAGACTGGCACAAACACACACACCAAGATAGAGCATTTGCCAGTCGGCCTTCACAAGTTCCATATCTAGCAATTCAATATTTTTTTAAAAAGACCGAATGGAATTCTATGCCTCCATCAGAAAGAATGACATTTCCCCATTTGTTAGGAAATGGAAAGGCTTGGAAAAAATTATATTAAGTGAAGTAAGCCAGGCCCAAAGAAGCATAGGTCCCATGGTTTCCCTTATTTGCAATATCTAGTATAGGTATGAGTCAAGCAGAAAAGGTCAGATAATGTGATGTTAGGAAAATGAACCCTTAAATATGTATTTTAATGTTTTCGTTTCTTTCATGCATATGTTTCTAACGCATTTATAAGATTATTTCTTTGTTGCTTTGTATGTCCCTCCCCCACAGTGTAACCCCCGCTTTCACTATATTTGATGTCAGTATAACATGTGGAGGAGATGGGGGCAAACAAGTCGTTTAAGGATTCAGGTGGATCTGTTGCAACAATAAGAAGTACAAAATGTCATGTCAAAACCAGCTTTACAATGTCGGTGTGGGGGGGGGAGGGGGGTATAATTGGGTGGGGGGAGGGGGGAGGCTGGGAAGGGAGCTGAAGGGTAAACAAAGGAGGAGGCTGCAATGCTTGGTAAGAAATGTATGCATTATCCTGCCCATGTAATTGTAGCCCCTCTGTACAGTATGTTCTCAAATAAAATAAAATAATATTAAAAAAATAAATAAAAACAGGAATTATACTTCCATACAGATATTCAGTAAAATAAATAAATAAATAAATAAAGACCGAAAAGAGAAGGAAAGACTTACTCCAGGAGGTGATATAACCAGTGCCAAAATTCCACAGGAGTTCTAAGATGTGGATTCAGGACAAAGGGCCTCAGGCAGAAGGTGCAGCATGGGCAAAGGTCCTGAGGTGGGGTTTAGAGCAGGTGGTGTGGGTGGAATTAAGGTTCTTTTGCTTCAGACAAGTGTGGCAGGACATTCAAGGCTGGGTCAAGTTTTGTACTTGAGTCACAGGTAGGGAAGAGGGTGGGGTCCCAGAATCAGGCCCAGGGGGAAGATTAACTTGGCTTTTCACAAAGGACCCTATCCATTTCCAGTGGCTGGAACCCTATTTTTCAAAGTTCCTGACCCTCAGAGGCCTCCTTTGCATTTAGGAGTCAGGGCAAATGCAGGGAAGAACTCTTTTGTAAGAAAATCTTCTTGCCCAATGCCAATCGTGGCTCAACCTCTGTAAATCCTAGCTACTCAGGAGACTGAGATCAGATATCGTGGGTCAAAGACAACTCAGGGGAAGAAAATTAGTGAAACTCTTTTCTTGCCAATGAACTACCAAAAGCCAGAAATGGAAATGTGGCTCAAGTGGTAAACTGCCAGCCTTGAGAAAACGTTAAGAGACCAGGGCCAAGACTCTGAGTTCAAGCCCCAGTACTAGCACAGAAAAAAAAAATAAAGAAAAGCTTTCAGAAGCTCCTAGCCCACTGTGGTGAAAGGCCAGATCAGCTAAGTGCATGTGACTCACACATGTCCTCCTAGTTCCTCAGGAGCGTGAGATCTGAGGATCATGGTTTAAAGCCAGCCCTGGCAAGAAAGTCCAGGAGACTCTGATCTCCAAGGAACCACCAGAAAACCAAAAGAGGTGCTGTGGCTTAAGTGGTAAGCTGAAGAGCTGAGGGACAGTGCCCAGGCCCAGAGTTCGAGCCCCATGACCAACACCTACTTGGACCTCACTCTGTGGCTCTAGACAGAGTAATTTCTAATGGACCCCAAGGATCGGGTCTCCCAATGTCTAGGTGTCTTCAGAGCAGCCTCTTTGTTGGCCTTTGTGTATGGGATGGGCCACAGTATCAGAGAAGGGTCCAGCCTTGGGGCATGGAGGTTATCAGCCGGGTCATCAGAATGGCATCAGTAATGGGTGCAGTGTGCATCTGAGCAGTAAACCGATGTCTCAAACCACGTTACTTGGCCAGGAGGGACAGGAGCTGCAAGATGGCACACCAGGTAACACCCACTCATCCGGGTATCACAAGAGTGTGAATCTGTCAGGCACACCTTGGGCAGGTGTTGAGTTGGGCTCATGAAAGAGTTGTAGGATCAGGAATCCACAGCTAGCTGGCTGATGCTTGTAGCAGTTGCTATCCCAGGAGTCCCAGGTCTTGGAACCCTGCTTTCCTCTCCAGTGCTTGGGGGCAGATGAAGGTTTGCAATCCTGGACCGACTACAAAGGAGCATCCATAGTGTCCTTCTCTTGGTCCTATATGGTCCTGTGCACGGATGGAAGGGCAGATTCCATGGACCTTACTGCCATGGACCAGACC
Source organism: Dipodomys merriami (assembly GCF_024711535.1). Lineage (NCBI taxonomy): Eukaryota > Metazoa > Chordata > Mammalia > Rodentia > Heteromyidae > Dipodomys > Dipodomys merriami. Next base: position 589,678 of record NW_027204982.1, on the reverse strand, counting down.
CACTCAGCCCAAGAAGGACTTAGAAGAAACCACTTGATCTGCCTTGAGAGTTTATTATGACTATGCCTCAGGACTGCCCCCAGTTCTAGCTCAGTTTATCATTACCACCTTCCTCTGTGTGTGTGTGTGTGTGCACGTGCAGCCGTACATCTTGGTGCTAGGGCTTGAACTCAGGACCTGGGCTCTGTCCCTCAGTTTTTTCGTTCAAAGCTATCACTCTACCACTTGAGCCATTGCTTTTCTTATAGCTTTTGGGTGGTTATTTGCAGACGAGAGTCTCACACACTTTTCTAACTGGACTGGCTCTGCATGGTAATCCACACATCTTAGCCTCCTGAGGAGCTAGGAATAGGACAGCATCAGCTATTAGCATCTGGCCACACTTCCTTCTTGGCTAAAACAGAGTACCTCTCTCCTAGCCCAGTACCCATCTGCAGCTATCCCTCCTATGCCAGGCTTCAGAGGAAACATTCCCTCCCCTGGGGACAAAGAAATAAGATCAAATTTGAGCTTTATGTTCTCCACACCGTCAGGGGCTGCTGGGAGCTGATGTGGAGGTCAGAGGATCTAGGGCAGGGCAAATAGACAATGTGTTACAACAGAAGAGAGTATGAGAAGACATCCTTGTAGCTAGATGCCAGTGGCTCATGGCTATAATCCTACCTACTCAAGACTGATGCCTGAGGATCAATCAAGATTCAAAGCTAGCCTGGGCAGACTCTTCTCTCCAATAAATCACCAACAAGCTGGGAAGTGGAGCTATTATAGTTCAAGTGGTACAGCACCAACGTTGTACAAACAAGCTAAAGGATACCACTTAGGCTCTGAGTTCAAGCCCCGGTAAACACACACACACACACACACACACACACACACACACACACACACACACACACACACAGTTCCATGTGCACATAAATGCACATACACATGGTAATATCTTTAGCAGTTGCCAATGGCTCATACCAGCTACTCAAGAGGCTGAGCTCTTAAGATGGCAGCTTGAAGCCAGCCCTGGCAGGAAAGTCCATGAGACTCTTCTCTCCACTAAATTACTAAAAAAGATGAAAGGTTATCTGTGGCTCAATTGGTAGAGTGTTAGCTGAAGGACAGTGCCTCGGCCCTGAGTTCCAGCTCTGAGATGTTTTTTTCTTTGTAAGTTTTTTTTTTGGGGGGGAGGTCCAGTCGTGGGGCCTGAACTCTGGACCTGGGCGCTGTCCCTCAGGTCTTCAGCCCAAGGCTAGTGCTCTACCACTTGAGCCATAGCACCACTTCTGGCTTTTTTTTTCTGCTTATGTGGTGCTGAGGAATCGAACCCAGGGCCTCATGCATGCAAGGCAAGCGCTCTACCACTTAGACATCTTCCCAGCCCTGAGATGTTTTTTCTTAATAGACACCCTTTGCCATCCCCATCCCCACAGGCCAGAAATCCAGATTTTGGTCATCCTAGATCTCACTTCCGCTACTGCCACTTCCACAGCACTGCCACAAATGGCCTGTGTGTGGCCAGCACTGGATTAAGAAGTGAATATACACAAGGGGGCATAGCCAGGTCAAGGCTAATGCCCCAGAACATTGAGGTATTGGCCATACCACTCTCTCACCCCCAGTTCCCTGGCCCTGGAATCTGAAGTCTGTGCGTCTGTATTCTGAGCATCTGCAATTGTCTAAAGGAACTAGAGAGGCCCAGCTGGGGCCAGAAGATAGACTTTCCTGTAAGGTACGTTGATATTTCCTAGACACTGACGGATACTTCCAAGCCACCTTGGCCTCATCTCCCATGTAGTCCCGGAAGCTCCTTGGTTGGGCAGCCTTCAGTCAGCTATCATGTTCAACTTGGCCAAAGCCACTGGCAACCACCCTTCCCCAACTCCACTGCCAGCCTCCAAAGAGGGACATGCAGCCAGAGGCCCAGCTGAGGCAAAGAACAGGGCATTGCATGACTGAACCCCTGTACCCTCCCCACCCTGTGGAAGGGGAGAACCTATGCCAGCCGGCCCTGTTAACCCAGAATCCCCTGGAGGTAGCCAAAGATATGGATAACCAGACTTGAGCCCCAAAGAAAAGCTGGAATATGCAGGTCTGTGGCAATTTAAGACTCATTTTAGACCCTGATAGGGGGCTAAAGGCAAGATTGCTGTAGAGGAGGGGCATCAGAAAGAGGCAGATAGGCACCCAGGAAGGGGACAGAGAAAGATGAGGAAAAAATACACACACACACACACACACACACACAAACACGCGCGCGCGCACACACAACACACACACACACACACACACACACACACACACCAAACACGGGTAACCCAAGGCTTCAGCAGTCCCTGAGCATCTAAACATCCCAACCCTTGAGAAGATGGCACTATCATCCTCAGACCAACTGTAGACAAAACTCAGAGACTCTCACATGTTTGGAATGTCTCATGATACAGCATACCATTTCCTACGGTCCAGAACACTATGTAGAAAACTCAGCTACCTTATTCTTGGTTGTTGGTCATGGGGTTTGAATTTGGGCTTGTGCGCAGTCCCTCAGCTCTTAAATTGAAGGTGCGCGGTCTACCACTGGAGCCACAGAGCGACTTCCGGTTTTCTGTTGGTTCACTGGAGATAAAGTCTCACAGATTTTCCTTCCCAAACTGGCCTTGAAATGCGATCCTCAGATCTCAGCCTCCTGAGTAACTAGTATGACAGTTGTGAGCCACTGGCAGCATCTGGCTTCAGACACCTTCGTACACCCAGGGAAACCGAACTTGTCAGGCCACAAACCCCAAGCAACCCTTCACTTCAGACTTTGACAACAGCATACAAAACCATTCTTCCATGGATGGAGAGAATATAATTGACACTACCCACCCACCCCTATTCCCATTCGCCTACTCCCTGCCTAAGAAAGGCCACGAACTCTGGAGTTCTTGGTAAGGCAACACCCACCATGCTGTAACTTCACACTTGGGCAAATCTGGGGAGTTCTTAGAAATGTCTGTACACTGAGGCCAGCAGCTGGTCTCCCAACCATAGAAACCCCACTCCTTCACCATATCTTGCAGGCAAGGGGTGTCTTTCATTCTTGTCTTTTTTTTTTTTTTGGTTGGAGGGCTTGAACTCAGGGCTTGATGATGAATTTTGCTCAAGGCCAGTGCTCTACCATTTGAGCTATAGTGTCACTTTTGGTTGGAGATTGAAGATAAGACTCTCATGAGACTTTCCTGCAGGTGCTGGGGAAACAAGATCCTCTGGATCTCAGTCTCCAGAGTAGCCAGGATGACAGGCATGAGCCATCGGCGCATGATTTATGGTGTGTCATTCTTTAGAATTTCCAACTAGTCCTCCTCTAGACACTACCACCTAGTCACTCCTCTAGATCCCTCAGGGACAGCAAAGGGAGGCTCGGAATCTGGGTAGGGCCATAGGCATTTAAGGGCCCCTTCCACATAATTAACCCTCTCTAAGCTCCCATCCACCTCCTCTGGATGGCCTGGTCATCTGGGGCAGATCAGACCCACTAGGACTTCTGAGTTCTGCCCTGTATGCCCCCGCCCAACTCAACCTGTATCTAAGGATTTCTGGTGCAAGTTGCTCCATGTCCTGGTGGAAGATGATGGGAGGGTTTCTGATAACTGGGTCCAGGGGATCCCAAGGCAGAAGGAGTGTCCAGCTCCCTTCTGTCAAAGATGGAGACACAAAAAATTCTACCAAGAGCTAGAGGGCATAACCATCCACCTGTCACCAAGGTCCCTCGGAGTGATGTTTTATGTTGACAGTCCTGGGGCTTGACCTCGGGGCCTGGGCTCTGTACCTAAGCTTCTTTTGCTCTACATGAGCTCTCTTCCACCTGAGCCACGGTGCCACTTCCAACTTTTTCTGTGTATGCGGGACCTACGAATCGAACCCAGGGTTTCATGTGTGCTAGGCGTGCCCACTACTGCTAAGACAACCCTGGATCCAACCCTGGATAGCTGTTCTTCTGTAACCCTTCGGGCCTGTCTCAGGAAAGTCTTGCACATCTGTACCGTATTTCTCAGCAGCAGCCCTGGCTTGAAATGAACATGCTCCTCTATGTTGTCCTTTATGTACAGCATCTTTGCTCTCTGTGCTTCCTGTCAGATCCTCCTTGTTAAGCAAGACCCCTTTTCAAGTGCTGCTTCTAAGAAGCCTGCTCCAATCACCCTAGCAGAGTGGGGTCTTCTCTGCTCTGCAGGCTGTTGGCCTTGTCACGCTCTGCCTTCCTGCTCGTGTGGGTTGAGATCACATGAAGGGGAAGGCCTGGCTTCCACCACTCAATTACTGAAGGCTCTGATACACTACCCAGAGACCGGTGTTGTATCACAATTTGTGAGAAGGCACTCAAGGCCCAGGCAATCTGGGGGCAACAAGATAGGTCCATTTCTTTGTGTGGGCTTGAACTCAGGATCTGGGAGCACTCTCTCTGAGTTTTCGTGCTCAAGGCTGGTGCTCTACCACTTGAACCAAAGCTCCACTTCTGAATTTTTGGTGGTTCCATGGAAAGAAGAGTCTCACCAGCTTTCCAGCTTATGGCTGGCTTCAATCTCTGACCCTCAAATGTCTGCCTCCCAAGTAGCCCGGACATCAGGTGTGAGCATGAGCCAGAGGAGACTGGCACCAGAGCCTTTCTTTTGAGCTTCTGTTTATCTCATGTCAACCAGCAAGCCCTAGTTAAAATACTCAGTTACAGGGGATCAAGTTCCTCTCCTGGGTCAGTTAATCCAAGAAGATAAAGTGTCTTTGAAAAGGCTAGTCTGAGTTGGCCTGGGTGAGCATGTGTGTGTGTGTGTGTGTGTGTGTGTGTGTGTGTGTGTGTGTGTGTGTGTGTGAGTACATCCAGGATCCCCAGCCCAAGAAAGGCAGGTAGGGGAGGGTACATCAAGTCATTTTGAGTGGAATGATCTGAATTCTATGCTGCAAGTGAAGCCTGGAAAGATAATGGAGAGTAGGAGAGGTTTAGAGGAACATCAAAAGAAGCCCATTACCTTTGGCTACAAGTACCAGAGAAAAGACTCAATCCATCCTTTTTGGTAGTAAGATAACAGGTGGCCACTATTCATTTACTTCATTATTTTTGTTAGTCCTATGGCTTGGATTCAGGGCCTGGGTGTCATCCTGGAGTTTCTTTTACTCAAGGCTTAGGCTCTACCACTTGAGCCACAGCACAATATCTGGCTTTTTTTGGGGGGGGGTTGGTTTATGGGAGATAAGAATTTCACAGACTCTCCTGCCTGGGCTGGCTTTGAGTCACGTACATCAGACCTTAGCATCCCCAATAGCCAGGAGAATATTTGAGAACCACCGGCACATGACCACCACCATCTATAATCCCCTAGGACCAGTGCTGGGCCACCTGCACTGCACCCCCCTTGTTGTGAGTGGGAAGCAGACATGGGTGGGTTTGATACTTCAACAGCCTACGTACCTTTGAGCATTGTTCCAGGTCAGTCTGATGGCAGCTTCCTCGTCATACACAGCAATGACTTGGCTCTGTCACACAAAAAAATGTCCCCATGGAGGTGTCAGTTCTGGGGTCTTTCCTCTTCACAGCACCCCCACTCCCTGAAATGACACACCCCAGAAAAGCAAAATAGACATAGAGTAAATTCATTTTCTTATAACCAGGGCCTGTCCAGAAAGGTAGCAGTGGGGAATCCTGATGCAGACCAGCCTGAGCCTGTCCCCCTGGGGAGCCATCCCCTGCGGGCCCAACCCCCAGGTCTTCCCAAGCTCGTCTGCCACCAACCAGGCCCAAGGGAGTAGACAGCTCCAGGGCACACAGATACCTTGGTCTTATAATTTAACGGTGCTGAGTCCCCATCAAACATCTCTCCCTTCCAGGTCCCCAGACTCAGACACAAAGCTCATGTACCCCCCCCCAAAGAAAGCAGGCAGAAGTTACCAAAGGGTCCAGCACTCATTGTTACAGCCCTCTTCTAAACACACACACACACACACACACACACACACACACACACACACACACACACACACACACACCCGGCAGGGGTGGTTCATGTTTGTCTTCCTTGCTACTCAGGAGGCTGAGGTTTGAGGATCACGGTTCAAAGCCAGCCCATGACAGAAAGTCTGTGAGGCTCTTATTTACAGTGAACCACCAAGAAGCCAAAGGTGGAGCTGTGGCTCAAGTATCAGAACAATAGCTTTGAGCACAAAAGCTCAGGAACAGAACCTAGGCCCTGAGTTCAAGGCCCAGGTCTTCTATCTCCAAACACAGATAGACACAGACACAGAGGAGACAGACAGACAGACAGACAGACAGACAGACAGACAGATACACACACACACACACACACACACACACACACACACACACACACACACACACACACACACGTACAGCCCAAGGATTCAGCAGCCCCTGAGAACAGAACCATGAACTCTCTCCATTAGGATCACATCCCACTCTCAAGAAGGTGGCACTACAGACATCAGACCCACTATAGACAAACCAGTAAGCCTCTCACATATCTGAAATGTCTCATAATCCAGCATGGCAGTTCCTACTGTACACACTGCTATGCGGAAAAATTAGCCCTCTCTTTTTTGTAGTTGGTCATGAGGTTTGAACTTGGCCAGGGCGCTGTCTCTCAGCTCTTCAGCTGAAGGTGAGCACTCTCCCACTTGAGCCACAGCACCAATTCCTGTTCTTTGGTGGTCCATTGGACATCAAGTCTAGCAGACTTTTCTGCCCATGCTGGCTTGGAACTATGTCTTCATATCTCAGCCTTCTGGGTAGCGAGGATGTGAGTTGTGAGGCATCAGCGGCTTCCGGTTTCAGCCACCTTCACATACCCAGAGGAAACCCATCCTCGTCAGGCCACAAACTTCTTGCAAGCCTTGACTTCAGACTTTGTCACCCAACATCCAAATCCATCCTTCAATGAAGAGAATACATACACAACAATCCCACCCCTGCAACCATTCACCCACTCCCTGCCTGTCACAGGCCACGTCCTCTTGAAGCTGGGGCAAACATGGGGAGTTCTTAGAAATGTCTGTACAATGAAGCCAGCACCTTGTCTCTCAACCAAAACACCCCCCTGTCGTCCCCCCCCCGCCACACTTCCACCATTATTGGCAGGCAAAGATGTTGAATTTCTTTCTATTTTTTCAGTTGTGGAGCTTGCACTCTGAGCCTGGGTGCTGTCCCTGTGCTCTTCAGCTCAAGGCAAGCACTCTACTACTTGAGCCACAGCACCCTTTCTGGTATTCTGGGTGGTTCGTTGGAGTTAAGAGTCTCAGGGTCTTTCCTGCTGAGGATAGCTTTGAACTGTGATCCTCAGCTCTCAGCTCCTGAGTACCTAGGATGACAGCCATGAGCTACTGGCACCCGGCCAAAGATACTCTTCCATTCCTTTCACCTTAGCCCCTCAGGAAATTGAGATCTGAGGATTACAGTTGAATGCCACCTTTGGCAGCAAAGTCCATGAGAACAATTTTTCTCCAATTAAACACCCAAAAAAGTTGCAAGTGGAGCTGTGGCTCGGTAAAGTGCTAGCTTTGAGCAGCAAAGACAAGGGATAAGAAGGAGGCCCTAGTTTCAAGCTTTTTCTAGCAAAGACCCACCCAAGAAAGTGAAGCAGGTGGGCACACAGGAGCTCAAAGCTCACACATAATACTCAAGACTTCCAGAACAGACCCCATCCTGCTCTGATTCTCTAGATTCTATGTCTTACACCATGGCAGTCTTATATGGGACTGACCATGCACCAAGTTATGATGTTCAAGTACAATCTCATCTCATACTGAGGATCCCCTGACCTTATCAAAGACTCAGGATCTCTCACTGTCCTGCCTTGACACTGGGCAGCAAGGTGAGTTCTAGTTATCCAACCACAGGATGTGGGAATGAAAGGATTTTTCGGCCAAGGGACTAGAGGGCTCTAGGTCCCTCTCTCTCAGGAAAAAGGAGAAAAGGGTTGATCCATCCCAAGAAAGCTCCTGGGTTTTGAGTATCCTCAAAGAAACAACCCTGCTCAGAGCCCAGTTCCTCTTGTTTTCCCACCAGCCTCCCCATGCCTGCCCCAACTTCAGTCAGCCCTCTCTGAATCCCAGATCTGCCAGGTAAACTAAAGGCAGAGCCAGCAAAGAGACCCACATCTGCCTCTGAGAATGGCAGTCTCGTGGTCCTAGCACCCCCTAGAGGAAGTCTCGAGGTAATTTGGGTCCCAACTCCCATTCTCATTCCCTGGCTGTCCTGTGCCAGTGGCCCACTTACCTCTGTCTCTGGTGGAGGAATGAAGACCGGGGGTGTCATGTTCAGATTCAGCCATTGAAAATCCCAGTCCCCAAAGATGTACTGCACAGATATCCTGCAGTGGACGACAGCCAGGCAGTCAATGGTGAACCCAAGGTGCCAGGTCTCTTAATTGAAGTGTGGCTGGGTCAAATACTCTATAACTGGTGATCTGTGTTGTCATGCGAGGTCATGGTTCCAATGTCCTGACACACCTGACCTAGGATCGTCCTCCCTCTTCATCTTCCTGCTTATCCCTTACCCTGCCCCTGACACTCCCTCACCCCAACACCTCCCTAGCCCTTAGACACGTTCTTATTATCTGACCAGAAAATAACTTGCTGGGGCCAGGATGATTGAAACCTGGTGACTCACCCTGAGCCCTGAGGCTGCTTCCCCCAGGAGTTGGTGACCACAGAGCTCCTGAATATCATGAAGTTGTTAAAGGGTCAGTGGCTTACTCCTACATACTGTCTTTAGGCTCTGAAATGCTACCCACAGAAATAGTGAATGGTTGGCTCTCTTGATCCATGGACTCAAAACCAAGATTCCCATGCTCTCTTCTTCCTTTCCTCTTTTTTTCCCTTCATCCTTCCCTCCACTCTCTCTGATTTCTTTTTTGTATTTTTATTTTTTATTGTTAAAATTCTGTACAGAGGGGTTACAATTACATGGACAAGATAATGAGTATATTTCTTTCTTTTTTTATTGTGAGAATACCATCCATAGGAGTTACAATTACATGGACAAGATAACTCGTACATTTATTATCAAGCATTGCTGTCATCTACTTGTTTCCCCTTCCCATCCCTTCCCATACTCCTCCACACCCCCACCCGATCCGCCCCCCAACCCCCAACAAAATTGTTAAATTCGTTTTTCGACATAATGACTTGTACATCTCATTGTTGCAATGGATCCTCCTGTATCCCTAGTTAAATGATTTATTTCTTTCCCTCCACAAATTATAGGAATATCAAATACAGTGAATGTATGGACCATAGGGGAAGGACATTCAAAGCAACATAGAAATCATCGGATAAATAAGATAGAAACAATTGCATGAAAGGAAAAAAAACAAAAAATATATTTGAATATTAACTTGGGGTATATTCCACTAACATCAACTTATCTGACCTTTTCTGCTTGACTCAGACATATACAGGTTATTGCAAATAAAGGAAACAATGGGACCTATGTTTCCTTGGGACTGGATTACTTCGCTCAATATAATTTTTTCCAAGTCTTTCCATTTCCTAACAAATGGGGCAATGTCTTTCTTTCTGATGAAGGCATAGAATTCCATTGTGTATATATACCACATTTTCGTGATCCATTCAAATACTGAGGGTCATCTGCGTTGGTTCCATATCTTATCTATAGTAAATAATGCTGCAATAAACATAGTTGTGCTGGTAGCTTGAGTGTGGACTAATTTGTGATAATTTGGGTAAATGCCCAAAAGTGGGATTGCTGGGTCATAGGGGAGCTCTATGTTGAGTCTTTTGAGGAAGCTCCATACTGCTTTCCAAAGTGGTTGAACATGTTTACACTCCGACCAACAATGCAGTAAGGTTCCCTACTGTCCACATCCCCTCCAGCATCTGTTGTTATTAAAGTTCTTGACTATAGCCATTCTAACTGGGGTGAGGTGACTAGGGAGGTTTTTTCAGGCTAGGGAGGTTGAGCATTTCTTCATGTGTCTATTGGCTATCATTCATTCCTCTCAGAGAAATTTTTCTTTAATTCTTTAACCCACTTATTTGTTGGTCAGTTGTTTCTTTGAAGATTTGTTGTTGGGGGATTTATTTTTTTTGAGTTCCAGGTATATTTTAGATATGAGAAGTTTGTCTGTTGTATGGGCCGTGAAGAACTTCTCCCAATCCGTGGGCTTTCTATCGATCTTGCTAGCTATGTCCTTTGCCATGCAGAAACTCTGCAATTTCATGCAATCCCATTTGTCCAACCTTTCTTTGATGTGTTGTGTTTCTCAGTCTCTATTAAGAAAATTTCGGCCTGTGCCAAGGAGTCCTAGGGTGTCTCCTATTCAGAGTCAACTCTGTTTGTTGATTCTATTTTTTTTTTTTTTGGATTCTAATTCATTTAATTCTGATTTAATTTTAAATATTTCTTTTTGTCTTCTGGATTGGGGTTTATCTTGCTTGTGTTTTTCAAGGAGGCTCAGCTGTCTCATTAAATTGTTAGTTTCAGATCTCTCCAATTTGTTGATGTAGGAATTCAGAGCTATAAACTTGCCTCGGAGTATTGCCTTTGCTGTATCCCAGAGGAGCTGGTAGTTTGTGTGCTCATTTTTGTTGAATATCATGAACACTTGAATTTCCTTTCTAATCTCTTGCATGACCCACTCCTGGTTCATCAGTGTGTTGTTCAGCCTCCATGTGTTACAGGACTTTCTTTGTTGGCTTTTGGTGTTGAATTCTAATTTAATACTCTTATGGTCTGAGAGAATGCAAGGTATGACTTCAATGTTTCTAAATTTGCACAATTTTGCTTTGTGGCCTAAAATGTGGTCTATTTTGGAAAATATTCCATATGCTGGTGTATTCTGATGCTGCTGGGTGAAATATTCGGTAGACGTCTCTTAAATCTAGTTGATATATGCAGTTATTTTTGTCTGTGGTGTCTCTGTTGATTTTTTGCTGAGTTTATCTATCTAGTGGGGATATTGGTGTGTTAAAGTCCCCAACAATTAATGTCTTTGAATCTATTTGAGATTTGAGAGAAAGTAGTGTTTCCTGGATAAATTTGGGTACTCTGTTGTTTGATGAATAGATATTTAGAATTGTAATATCTTCCTGAAGGAGAGATCCCTTAATTAGTACATAGCGACCTACTTTACCTCTTCTAACTAATTTTAATGTGATGTCTATTTTATCTAATATTAGTATTGCAACTCCTTCCTGTTTATGGGGGGCTGTTTGCTTGGTAGATTTTGTTACAGCCTTTCACATTCAAAATGTGTTTGTTTTTATGGGCAAGATGTGACTCCTGAAGGCAACAGATAGAAGGATGTTGATTTTTACTCCAACTATACATTCTATGTTGCTTAATTGCAGAGTTAAGCCCGTTAATGTTAAGAGATAGGACTAAGAGGTATTTGGGAGTGCCTACCATTTTATCCACCTTCTTGGGAGTTGGGGCACCTGGGTTCTTCCTATGGTTCTTGGATTCTCAGTTTGGGTGTGGTTTCTTGGCCTGTACTGTGGTCTTGTTCGTTTTCTATGTTTAGGACATCTTTCAGTATCTTTTGTAGGGCTGCTTTGGTGGAGATATAATATTTCCATTTTTCTTTGCTATGGAATGTTTTTATTTGACCTGAAGTTATGAAGGAGAGTTTAGCTAGGTAAAGTATTCTTGGTTGATTGTTGTTTGTCTTTAGTGCATGTCATACATCATGCCAGGATCTTCTTGCTTTGATTGTCCCTGCTGAGAAATCTGAGGGGATTCTAATTGGTTTCCCTTTATAGGTGATTTATCTTTTCTCCTTCGCTGCATTAAGGATCCTTTCCTTGGTCTGAGTTTATCCTTTGCAGATTATAATGTGATGGTAGGATGTCTTGTTCTGGTCTGTTCTATTTGGAGTTCTAAAAGCTTCTTGTATCTGAATAGGCCTATCTTTTTGTATGTTTGGGAAGTTCTCTGCTAGGATCCTGTTAAACAAATTTCCTAGACCATTAACTTCTGTCTCTAGGTGTTCCTCTACACACATTATCCTCACATTAAGCCTTCTGATGATATCTTCCAAGTGTTGAATAGATCTATCTTATTTATTGGACTTGTCTTGGATGGTTGTATGTTCTTTCTCTATAATATGTAGGTTGTCTTAAATCCACGAGTTTCGATCTTCTGCATGGTCTGACATACTGCCAAGACTTTCTACTTTGTTATTTTTTTTCCCTTCTAATTGATGGGCTTTGATGGCTTCAAATTCTTTGTTGGAACTTTGTTCTAGATCTTGTGCGAACTTCTTTACTTCCTTAATTTGGTGTTCCATGTTTATTCTCAAATCACTTAGTTGATTTGTTATCGTTTCCTTGGACTCTCATTCTTTCTGATTGGCTCCAGTGAGCATTACCTTCCCAGTCTCCCTGATTTCTTTTTTTTGGGGGGGGGGGGATCAGGTCATGGGGCCTGAACTCTGGGCCTGAGCACTGTCCCTCAGCTCTTTAGGTCAAGGCTAGCACTCTACCACTTGAGCCACAGTGCCTCTTCTGGCGTTTTTTCTTTTTGCTTATGTGATGCTCAGGAATTGAACCCAGGCCCTCATGCATGCAAGGCAAGCACTCTACCACTGAGTCCCCTTACCAGCCCATGTCTCCCTGATTTCTTTCAGCTCTCTGTTTTTGCATTCCATTAATGCCTCCATTGATATTTGTCTATTCTCAGCCCTATCTCTCAGTTCCTGTATTTCTCATTGATTAGCATCCTCACGTTCATGCATTTCTTGTAGTTTTCTTTGAGTGTTCTCAGCTTGTTCACGCCATTGCTGACTTGCTCGTTGTCTGTTCTCAGCCAGCTCACATAATTGCTATCTTTCTCTTTGACTGATCTGAACCTGCTCACACAATTCCTTTATTTCTCTTTGAATGTTCTCAATCTGCTCAGGAAATTCCTGTATCAATCTTTGAGTAGCTTCCTCATGCTCATGAGACTCCTGTATTGATCTTTGGTTTGCCTCCTCTGTCTCCCACTCACACTGAGACCTTTGCATGTTTTCACTCTTTTCATTTACGCCTTTTACCTGTAGTGTTTGTAGAGCTTTTTGGGAACTCTCCTCTGGATTGTTCATTATCTGTTCTGTCCCCTGATTGTCATGAGTGGGAGTTGAGATCTCCAGGATTGCCATTTTTTCTTGTGTTTTTCCAGCTTGTTCTGCCCATTTGGGATGGGAATAACACCAGTTTTGTGTTAGAACACTATTTTAAGGTAACTATCAAACAAAGTCTGTAGTTGCACAGTCAAAAGTCTGCAGATACAATCTTGTTCAAGAGATACAATCTATTGAACATTGAACAACTATGTCTTAATGGCCTAAGAACAGCAAAGGACAATTTGGCAACCAGAAATTATTAGGTTTATGGAAAATGTGGAGAAAAATAGCATTAGAGGGATGTGGGAAGGTGAGGGAGAGTGGAATTAACAATGTCCTCATATCAAAGAGGGAAATGGATTGGACAGAATGATAGCAGAGAGAGGAAAAAAGGAAAAAAGAAAAAGAAAGAAAAAAAAGAAAAAAAGAAGAAAAAGAGAAAAGAGAGAAGAAAAAATGGAAAAACAAAATTTAAAAAGTAAAACCCTTAAATACTGCAGTGATAGTATTCAGAGAACAATGAGGACAGGATGAGAGGAGGGGAGGGATAGAAAGGAGACATGAACAACTAGAAAAATAAAAATGTTTAAAATACTATATGGGTATAAAGAGGTAATACTGCTGTTAAAGAATTTAAGTCTAAGAGGTTTTGAATTGAGTAATAAATTTCTGGATTAAGTGTATACACAATGGACGATAAGATCTAATAATCGGCGACGCGTATATTTGAGGGTGAGCAGAACAGCAATTAAGTCATGCAGAAAAGAATGAAAGAGAAGAAGTGAAAATAATGAGAAAAGAAAGAAAAAGAAAGGAATCAAAACGTCAGTATAGAAAAAAAGATATAAAACAACAATTTAAAAATATTAAAATTTAAAAAAATTAAAAGTAAGGTTCAAAAGAAGAAAGGTCTTTGATTTTTTGGGGGGTGGGGGTTGGGAAGATTCTGTATCTCCCTTGTGTCCATAACCAGTCTCTTGGTGGAGTCTCTGGTCTGCTTGTGGTGTTTGGTTTTCCTGCGGCTTGATCAAGTTACTTAAGTCAGTTTGTTTGGGCAAGCTGAAAAGTGCTCTGCTTTACCCAGGATTTTGTGATCCTCCTCCAAGGCTAGTTCAGTGGGAGAGGGATCTGTTTTGAGTATCGCAGAAGCGGGAGATGGCTGTGCCCTCTAGTTTGGAGATGATGACATAAGGCTAGGTTCTGGGTTGAGTTGAGGCCTTTCAGCAAACAGTAGTTCTTCCCTGAGGGTCTAGCTTCTGAGACATTCTCAGAGTCCAGCCTCGAGCCTTTCTCAGGATTATGTTTACTGAATTTCAATTGATTATCTAGGCTGCTGTAGGGAGGGGCAGCCTCTGGCTCTGTTTACCCAATGAAGAAAGCCACTCCTGGGGGCAGAATTTCCTCTGCCTGGGGTGGGTGACTATTTCCTGGGAGGGGTTGAGCCTGTTAGGTCTGGGCAGGTTCCTCTGACCTGCTAAATGACTGTCTTGTTATCTCTCAAGGCCTAAGTTGGAGCTGGAAGCTCATCCAGGCCTTTGTCTGTATCAAGATGGAGATTTGTGTTGAGAAAATTGTAATTAAAGGCAGTAAGTGCATAGCCTAAAGACACAGTGAGGAAGGAAATGAGTCAAAGTTTCCAAAAGCCTTTCAGCAATACAAAAATGGTAGGTAAAATCTCTCCATTCTCTTATACTCTCAATTCAATATTCATATTGTCCAATAACTAATAACATAACAATTATGACCGTGGTAATTGCTTTTTGTCACATTTTGTCTTCAACACAGACTGTGTTGGTGACATTGGATTATCATGCACAAACTGAGATTATAAATTGAGGTCCAAAGAGAGCCAATTTTCTTCTGTTCCACGGTTCTAGTATCCTTTTTAAAAAGTATTAAACTTTTAAATACCATCAGTTATTGTCTTGTAAGAATCTCAAAACGAAATAAATTCACATATTATCACTCCAAAATGCTTTAAAAGTAGGAAATGATAAAAGAGGACTCCGTGAAGTACAGTTTCTTCTACTTTTAAAATTATTCTTAAAGCCGTGTGCTGGTTGGACACACCTGTAATCCTGTCCACTCGGCATATCTACTTAGGAGCTTGAGATCTGTGGATAAGTGTTGCAAGCCAATCAGGGCAAAAAAAAAAAAAAAACAAACCCATAAGATTATTTTTCAAAAATTTAAATGAACTAGAAAAGGGCCAGAAATGGAGATGTAGCTAATATATTAGCTGACCAATCTAGAGAGAAAAGGCCTAGCGAGTCCTTGAAGCCCTTAGTTCAAACTCTGCGCACGCCAACAATCAGGTATGCACACGCACAAGCATGCATGTGCACACACACACACACACACACACACACACACACATTCAAAATATCTTCATGTCAGTGTATTGCATTAATTTCTTTGTTAACGATATTATATAGGTAAAATAATAGAAGTAAACTCTTCCATCTCAGAACATTTTTAAACTTTTTTTATTGTATGAATACTGTACAGAGGGGTTACAGTTACATGTGCAAGGTAATGAGTACATTTCCTATCAAGCATTGTTACCTCCCCTTTATTTTTTCCCCACCATCCCTTCCCTTCCACCTTCACAAGTACATTCCTCACCACCCCCCATCCCAACCCCGCCTAAATTGTAAAGTTCGTTTTTCAACATAGTGTCTTGTGCATCTCATTGTTACAATGGGTCAACCTGTATCTCTATTTAAGCATTTTGTTTTTTTCCCTTTCCCTCCCCAAATTAGAGAAGTGTATATACAATACGCAGGCACAACGACATCAAATACAGTGAAAACAGGGGTTATGTTGTGTGGGAGGACCATATAAAAAATAAAAAAATCACATTGTACGTTATAATTACATTAGAAACAATAGCAAGAAAGAAAAAGAAAACCGTGTTCCTATCTTGGGGTTCATTTAGCTTAACATCATCTTATATAGTCATATGCACATAGTTTTTTTTTATCATTTCTGCTTATCCCAGACATATATTTACTTAATGCAAATAAGGGATACCATGGGACCTATGATTCTTTGGACTTGGCATATTTCAGATAATATAATTTTTTCCAAGTTTTTCCATTTTGTAACAAATTGGGTGATGGCATTCATTCTGATGGACGATAGAATTCCCATACACAAACACACACACACACACACACACACACACACACACACACACACACACACACACACACACACACACACACACACCATTTTCTTGATGCATTTATCTACTGAGGGGCATCGAGGTTGGTTCTATATCTTAGCTATGGTAAATAATGCTGCAATAAACATAGTTGTGCTAGTAGTTTTAATTTCGTCTTGTTTGTTTGTGATCATTTGGGTGAACGCCCAAAAGTGGGATTGCTGGGTCATAGGGGAGCCCTATGTGGAATCTTTTTTTTGTGTGAAAATATTGTACAGAGGGGTTACAATTACATGGGCAAGATAATGAGTACATTTCTTGTCAAGCATTGTGGCCTCCTCCTTTGTTTTCCCCTTCCCCTTCTCCCCCCAAACAATCCTCCCCGCTCCCCCACTCGCACCAAAGTTGTAAAGTTCATTTTCGACATAACGACTTGTGCATCTCATTGTTGCAGTGAGTCCACCTGTATCCCTATTTAAACGATTAGTTTTTCCCCTTTCCCTCCACAAATTATACCTACATCAAATACAGTGAAAGCAGGATTTATACTGTGGGGGAGGGACATACAAAACAACAAAGAAATAATTTTATAAATGTGTTAGAAACAATCTCATGAAAGAAAAAAAAAAAACATTTGAATACATACCTTAGGGTTCATTTCCCTAACATCAACTTATCTGAACTTTTCTCCTTGACTCAGACATATACTAGATATTGCAAATAAGAAAAACATGGGACCTATGTTTCTTTGGGCCTGGCTTATTTCGCATAATACAATTTTTTCCAAGTCTTTCCATTTCCTAACAAATTGGGCAATGTCATTCTTTCTGATGGAGGCATAGAATTCCATTGTGTATATATACCACATTTTCTTGATCCATTCATCTACTGAGGGACATCTGGGTTGGTTCCATACCTTAGCTAAAGTAAATAGTGCTGCGATACACATGGTCGTGCTGGTAGCTTTAGTGTGGTCTTGTTTGTAAACATGTGTGTAAATGCTCCCAAAAGTGGGATTGCTGGGTCATAGGGAAGCTCTATGTGGAGTCTTTTGAGGAACCTCCATACTACTTTCCAAAGTGGTTGAACAAGTTTACACTCCCACCAAGAGTGCAGTAGGGTTCCCTTCTGGCCACATCCCCTCCAGCATCTGTTGTATAAATATAGACTGCTTCAGAATTTGCTTGTCATCCTTGCGCAGGGGCCATGCTAATCTTCTGCATATTGTTCAATTTTAGAGTATGTGCTACCAAATTGTACACAGAACATTTTTTATATATAAGGTGGAATTGATTTTCTTAAACTAGATAATTCAACAAAAAGTAAGTTCTAAAGTATTGTCGTGAAATTTTAGAACCATATATTTCTTACATAACCACACATTTAAGAATAAAGTCAAGATTGATATGTCAAAAACATAATAATTCCGGATATTTGTTGTTCAAGAGATGTGTAGCAAGAGGAATTCAGTTATTCTATACAAGCCCCCTGTCATAATGAACACAGCAGCAAGTGTTAAGGTTTGTTAAAAGTTTTAATGTTTTGGGCTGGGAAGGTGGATCAATGGTAGAGCACTTGCCTTGCTTGCATGAGACCCTGGGTTCTATTCCTCAGCACCACATAAGCAGAAAAAATCGACGGACATGGTGCTGTTGTGGCTCAAGTGGTAGAGTGCAAGCCTTGAGCTGAAGAGCTGAGGGATAGTACCCAGGCCCAGAGTTCAGGACTCACGACTGGACCTCCCTCCAAAAAATTTAATGTTTTAAATATGTTTAATTTTGGGAATTTGCTTATATATGCCAAAATTAAGACTTTTTGTCAGGTCATAAAACTTTTCCATAAAGTATTTAAGATTTATGGTAGCAGATATATACTACTAAGTATCTCCATTTCAGAGTTTATAGAAAGGATACTAATGAGAAGTTGCAAAGACTTTGTGTAAAGAAACAGAGCAAGAGTTAATACTTTTACTACAAAGTTTCTGTTAAAACTTTAGGGCTTCCTTTCTTTATATTTTAGTGAGGAACAAATGATGATATAAGCCATATATAAATTATGAGATGAGACATAAATAGTAATCTTAGAGGGTAACTTTAAAGACTTCTCATAGCCTATAAAACTCTTGTTGAACATCATAATTTTAGCCAGTTTTAAATGTACAGAAATATGAGAAATAGTAAAATCTAATATGCAGTACACTTGAAATACTGGAAACACTGGGATTTGGTTTTTATTTTATTAATCATTAATATTTAATTATTGCTTTTCTTTATTTGTAGCATTGTTTTCCTTGTTATAATATAATACAAATTTTTGTAAGTTGTCATTACGAGGTACTTTGAGAATGTTACTGGGATGGCAAAACCATTTTTTACAGGTGCATGTGAATTTACAAAGAGCAAAATTAATGCAATATTGATTAAAAATTTTCTCAAGTAGCGTCTGAATCAGGAGTGTTGATAAATGTCCACACCGAAAATCTTAGCCCTATGCTGAATCAGTGGTATTACAGAGTTGAGGCCACAAAAGTGAAGAATGTGTTTTGCTTAGTTTTTTGTTTTTGTTTTTGTTGGTTGTGGCGCTTGAACTCTGGTTCCTGGATTCTGTCCCTCAGCTCTTCAGCTCATAGTTAGTGCTACCACTTGAGCCACAGCACCTCTTCTGTCTTTTTCTCCTTATGTGATGCTGAGGAATCAAACCCAGGACCTCATGCATGCGAGACAAGCACTCTACCCCTGAGCCACCGACCCAGCACCTGAGAGACTGTATTTAAAAAAAATCATCCAAACAACATTTGCTTTCTGCTTTGGGTTATATAATGAACTATATGAATATCTTTTTATATTTTTATGTATTGTCATACTTCTAAATTTATACTAACTTCAGCCACTTTGTCCTTTTAAAAGTCATGAAATATCTCTGAGTGTTTGCTTCTGTGAAGATTGTTTTTGCATTTATAATTTCTTCTGAGTATTCTTTATTTTTATCAAAATCACTTTATATTTTATGTTGATGGGTTATCATATATCAAATATCTTCAAATGTACCTGTAGAGTTTAAAAATAGCAGTATGAATATTCTCATACATTTCTTGTTCATCTGTTATGCACTTTAATAATTATGACATTTCTCTCTCTCTCTCTTTCACTCTCTCTCATTCCTTCTCTTCATCTTTCATGCTCCATGTCTGCTTCTTAGAATATCTGCTGGTCTACTATTATCCTTCAGGATCCACTGGTTTTGTGGAAATATGATAGGTACCATCAGTTACTCTTGCATTCTTTAAGAGTTATAACAGTGCCGTGAAATTATTCTTTGCCATTCTAAATGGCAAAACAACAGATCCAGGAATTCTTTTTCACTTTTAGTACTATTATAAATTTTATCTCATAGGAATCATTGGGACGGATAAGATACTTTAACCTGTGACCTAAAAGTTCATTTTCTTTTACAAACATCCTTTTTCTTTTATTATCTGTAAGTAACAAAAACAAAGCTATCCTATGGAAAGTAGGCTGACGTTGTTCACAGGGATGAAAATAAGGTAATGAGGGAAGTGAGCACAGATCCTCAGAGCAGTTTATCATGTACATTTTGTGAGAATGACAATGTGCTGTAAACTCTAGATTAAATCAATCACTGAACACCTGATATATATGTATATATATATGAACATATATTTGTATATGTACATTTATTTATATATGCATATATGTGTGCAATTGCCCTTATATATGTACACATGTATGTTATACACACAAATACACACATACATATACACATGTATACATGCACACATGAGAAAGACACATAGATACAGCCAACACAAGTTTCAGTACCTGCTGAATATGCATTAGACTGAATGCTTGGAACCAATTAGGTTGAAGATGTATTTGTCTCTAAGAGTTCTTTTAACGCTCCTACTATCTCTTAAAACTGGTAGGTTTTGACAGATTCGACTTGCAAAATGCAGTACATGTGACAGCAAATCACTCAGAAATCTCAGTAAGTAAAGTTCATATGGTGTCTCCTTTCTCTCCATGGAATGCTTGCTCTTGTATACACTCTCAACAACCAAAACAGCAGGAGAATAACTTGGTAAAGAATAAAGTTATAAGGCTTTAAATGGCATCCTTCCTTGAGTTCTTTTCCAACAGCCAGCATCAATTCCTAAGCAGATGAGTGAGTCCTCAGAAGACTGGAGCTCAGGTCAATATTTAACCAAAATATGTGAAAAGTCCTATGAGAGAAATGTTGACTGAGCTGTTGCTGATTTCCTGGCAAGAAAATTAGAAAAAAAGAAAGTATTTTAACGTATTAAAATTTGAGAATAATTGGTAACTACTCAATAAATGTGTAGAACACAATTATACCACCTGATGTATAAAATGGCAGGAACTCCCAAATACCTCTCAGTCTTATCTCTCAACATTAACGGACTTAACTCTCCAATTAAGCAACATAGACTGTCTAGTTGGATTAAAAAGCAAGATCCATCTATCTGCTCCTTTCAGGAGTCACATCTTCCCATAAAAACAAACACATTTTGAATGTGAAAGGCTGGAACAAAATCTACCAAGCATACAGCCCCAATAAACAGGCGGGAGTTGCAATCCTAATATCAGATAAAATTGACTTCAAATTACAATTAGTGAGAAGAGATAAAGCAGGTAGCTACATACTAATTAAGGTATCTCTCCTTCAGGAGGATATTACAATTCTAATTATCTATTCGCCAAACAACAGAACACTCAAATTCAACCAAGAAACACTAATTTCCCTCAAATCACACATAGATCCAAAGACATTAATTATTGGGGACTTTAACATACCACTTTCCTCACTAAATAGATAAACTCGGCAAAACCTCAACAGAGAAAGTGCAAATCTAAACAACTGCATGGATCAACTAGATTTAACAGACATCTACCAAATATTTAACCCAGCAGCATCAGAGTACATGTTCTTCTCAGAAACAATGGAATATTCTCTAAAATAGACCACATTTTAGGCCACAAAGCAAACTTGTCCAAATTCTGAAACATTGAAGTTATGCCGTGCATTCTCTCAGACCACAAGGGCATAAAATTAAAACTCAACAGAAAAAGCCACCAAAGAAAGTCTTGTAACTTATGGAGGCTGAACAACACACTGATGAACCACCGTGGGTAAGGGAAGAGATTAGAAAGGAAATTTAATGTTCATGTTATTAAACAAAAATGAGTACACAAATTACCAGCTCATCTGGGACACAGCAAAGGCACTACTCAGGGTCAAGTTTATAGCTCTGAGTTCCTACATCAACAAATTGGAGAGATCTGAAACCAACAATTTAATGAGACATCTGAGCCTCCTTGAAAAAGAGCAGCAAGATAAACCCCAATCCATTAGACGGAAAGAAATAATTAAAATTAAATCAGAATTAAATGCATTAGAATCCAAAAACAACCATAGAAAAAAATCAACAAAAGAAAGAGTTGGTTCTTGGAAAAAATTAACAAAATTGACAGACCCTTAGCAAATCTTATCAGAAGAAGAGAACACACCCAAATAAATAAACTCAGAGATGAGAAAGGAAACATCACCACAGAAACAACCAAGATTCAGAACATTATAAGGGAATACTTCTCAAAACTTTATGGTAATAAGTTCGAGAACTTGGCAGAAATGGACCTTTTCCTAGCAAATATTGACATGCCATAACTAAACCAAGATGAGTTAAACCATCTTAAGAAGCCTAAATCAAGCATTGTAATAGAAACAGCAATGAGACCTCCCGTCTAAGAAAAGCCCAGGAGCAGATGGTTTTACAGCGCTTGACCCATTGCAACAATGTACAACACATTATGTCAAAAAACGATCTTTACAACTTTAGTGGGGGTGGTGTGAGATGGGAAGGGGAAACAAAGGAGGAGACAACAATGCGTTATGAGCAATGTACTCATAACTTTGCTCATGAATTGTAATTTCTCTGTATGTTATTTTCACAATTAAATAAAAATTGACATAACGTTTTGTACATCTCATTGTTGTAATAGGTCCACCTGTAACCCTATTTAAAACCTATTTTCCATTCCCCTCCACAAATTATATCAACATCAAATACAGTGAAAGCAGGGCTTACACCCTGGGGGAGGTACATACAAAGCAACAAAGATATCATCTTATAAATATGTTGGAAAAAATTACAAGAAAGAAAAAAGAAAACATTTGAATGCTTATCTTGGAGTTCATTTTGCCTAACATCAACTTGTAGGGGGGCTGTGGGGTTTTGGGGGGGTGGGGAGGGGAAGGGATGATATGGGGAACCAAAGGAGGAGGCAACAATGCTTGATAAGAAATGTTCTCACTATCTGGCCCATGTAATTGTAACCCCTCTTTATGGTATTTTCACATTAATAAAAATATTTAAAAATAAAGATTCTATGCAGAATTATAGTTTAAATGATGAGTTGGTACATATATTTTGTACATTCTGTCCTCACATATGTCAGAAAAATATCCGTGGATTCATAACTAGAAACTCTGAAGGATAAGGTATATTAATTATGTAAGTTTCATTAGATAGTTAATGAAGAGAACACCATATGATATTCAGTCAGGTAAATAGTCTATATACTGATCTGCTGCCCATGCCATACATGGTGGAGAGGCATATAAAAAAATTGGGGGGGAGGTGACCCAACCTTGGGCCAGGAAGTATCTAGGCCAAGGACTGGATGAGTTATTGCCAGGTGGGGGAGAATTCTGCCACACTGCATCTGGATGTGACCTCAGGGCCTGGGACTCTCCTTTGGTCAGATGGAAAGTGTGACTAGAGGCTGACCAGGTTGTGGTGTAGCAGGAAGGGGAGGTGGCTGCCTCCAGGTGTGCCAGATACCTAGGTAACACATAAAGAGTGGAAACATAGCCAAGACATGTACAGGTGTCTGAATAGGGTCTGCATGGCAGGGGCAGACCTAATACCAAATACAAGTAGTACCTCTGCCATGTGACTCCTGACTCCAAACCATTCATTTTCTTTTTCTTTCTTTCTTTCTTTCTTTCTTTCTTTCTTTCTTTCTTTCTTTCTTTCTTTCTTTCTTTCTTTCTTTCTTTCTTTCTTTCTTTCTTTCTTTCTTTTTCTCTATTTTTCTTCCTTCCTTCCTTCCTTCCTTCCTTCCTTCCTTCCTTCCTTCCTTCCTTCTTCCTTTTTTTCTTTTTTCTTTCTTTTCCTTCCTTCCTCCCTTCCTTGCTTCCTTCCTTCCTTTCTTTCTCTCTCCCTCTCACTCTCTCTCTATCTCTCCTCTCTTTCACTCACCCTCCCTCCCCCCCGCCTCAGTATTCTCAACTCTCAAATAATGAACACTTGGTGAGTTGAAATCACATGCTGCGAAGAGCAGCTCAATTGGCAAATGTGAAATTAATTTAATGTTTCCTTACACCTCTACCACAGGTCACTGGAATCAAATAATGAGCACTCAGCAACATGGCATCTCAAGACATTTGGAGGAGGAAAGCAAGAAAGTTCACTGCAATCTGCGAGGTCCACCCTGAGAATGTGGGGCAGACTCTTCCCTCCTCTTGGCTAAATCTCAGCCCAGTTTCGGCATCAGGAGATGTGACTGCCTCTAAGTGAGCCAGTTACCTAAGTGACGCAAGTACTGGGCAGAAACTTAGCCTCTTGTGATGAGATTAATGGCATGATTCAACATGATCCACTAGTTTGTCGAGATTGAGACTTTCTAAATTTTTGGTTAGGCTATGTTCAAATTGTGATCTATTTATATCTGATTGCTAAACATGATTATAGATGTGAGTCAGCACATCAGACCATTCAAAGTCCTTTATCACACATGGAAGACATGAAGCTTCCCAAATGACATACAAGTTGACAGACAGCAAATAAGTCCTTAATTCTGGTCGAGATGTGTTTTTAATGTGAAGCAAAATTACTTAGCCAAGTATCTGACTACTGTGATTATACTTTCCAACTTAACCTACATTTTAATATCAAATCACCTATTAGCCAATGATTCACTCAAATTACCTGTAATCATTTATTTCTGTCATATCTTCTAGAGGTAGAACAGAAGCACACACTATTAACTAAAGTGGTAGAATTTGGGAAGATCACAGTTGTGAATCAGTCTAGAAAGGAAAGTTTCACCTATATCAACTTACTAGGTAGGGATATTGGAATGCCATCACGATCCCTGCTTTTTAGTCTGGGTGCAAAAATTGCTACTCTATGAGTAGAGTAACTTAAACAAGAAAGGATTGGTGGAGTGACTTCAGTGGTGGAGTACCTGTCTGGCAAACAGTACATCAAAACTGAAATGAACTTCCTAAAGATAAAATAAGAAAAGTAAAGAAACAACAACTCATACTGAGCATGTTTTCAATGCAAAGATTTACACTAAATTATTGTAGTTA